>NC_090929.1:554919996-555229728 GCF_040938575.1 Ambystoma mexicanum
CATCTGAGGGGTATTTTACCTGTCCTGAATTAAAATCAATCCCTCTCAGCATCTTAAATAAAGGTGACAATTGGGCCCCATCATCTGTGGTGAGTGAGAGTTCCAAATGAACAAAGTTTCAAGTTCTGCTTGTAATTTCAGAGACATCGTCATGCTCCATATCGTTTGACACTCTGTACATTTCCATAATAGATCTATGTCTCAAGCTGCTTCTTGAGTCTCTCAATAAACATGATGCAGTTGAGGTGCCGAAATGGGTGAGAGATCTAAGGGAAGTCCTGAGTGAAACTGTAAAAGTTATCAGAAGTAGGCTTGCCCACAGTCGCCTTCACAGGCACTAGCACTGCCCTCCAGTAGCAGGAGGTGAGTGGGTTATGGAGAGAGGCAATACCCAATATGAGTCAATCTAAAGGATTCGTAGACTGCAAAGTCTCACAGGACGATGGAGGCAGCAGCTCTATTTTATTTGGTCAGCCTTTTATACCTACCTTGGAAGGACCTTCTACCAAGCCGAGCTCTACCAGGAGCAGTAGACCTGACACAGTCCATGCAAATAAAACAGGGCATAGCTTAGGGTTAGATAGCACTGCTCTCAATATATTAATGGTCTTGCAGGGTACTATGGAATGGCAGTCCTCGTTGATCTCGTAAGCTATCGAAGAAGCAACATTGTGCAGAGATTTAGAAGACTTGGGCACTTTGGCTGAGGAAACTCTTCTCTGCAAGTACTTAGCCAACAAAAGAAATATGATAATGATTAATGTCAATGAATTTGCATCTCTCCTATCTATTATGGAGGAGGGGGCAAGTGTCTTTCACGATGACCAACATGAATTTGTCATATGTGGGGACATGAATGCCAAAAAGGAATCTTGGGGAGGTATTGACAAAGCAGAGTGCAAAAGACTTACTGCACAAGGAATCCCAAACCTGAGTCATGTCCAGCAAAGAGTGATGAAAAAGGAAGGAGAATGGGAAACCTGTGCATGGCCATAGACTTAGTCTCTGCTCAAAATATGTTACCATCAGCCATGACTTCCAAGTCTACATACGAAGCAAGTGGAACACGTTCCGTACTTTACTAAATGTTGCTTCATATCAATACATGAGCCTCCTATGGTGATTTTGAAATCTGTCCGAGGGTGGAACTAAATTCCTTGAGGACAGCAGTGATCAGGAAGGACCCATGGCAGAAGGTGTAGTGACAGACTTTTCAAGAGTCAGGAGGGGCCCGAGACTAGAGGAGTCCATGCCTGAGTGCTTTGAACACACTATAGAAAATCATGGTCTGCATGCCATTTACAATGCCTGTGGCGTAGGGTCTAAGTCTGGGTAACCCATGGGTGTAAATATTGGTGAGTTATGTAGTCAGCCAACAGCCTCCCTACCATCTTGCATGACCAAAGATAAAAGAGCAAACAATAACAAGAGGCCCAGAGAATCAGAAATACTGGGTTGGTTTGAGAACGAATTAGCAGTTTTGAAGAGCTTGTTGCAATCTATGGTTAGAAAAGGGGGGGGTGACAGATGTCAGAACAATTATTAAAAACAACTATAAACTCCCTATTGCCTAAAAGAAGAAAGCACATTGGAATTGTAGCTGGCAAAACCTGATAAGAGCAGCAAATGAGAGACATGAAAACCTTCTGGAGAGTGGCGTTACAGGGACTAGGGAAACACACATTTTGTGTCAAATCAAACATCTCAGAGGGTTCCATGTGTTAATATCCTTTCAAAAATATCACCATACAAAAATATTGCCATATTTCTGCAACAAAATTAAGGTATGGAACCTGCGGGCGACACCTCCGCAAACCCTGCATTATTTTTAAAGGAGTGGGGGACACCCCTGCATCCCCCGCTCCCAAAACCCCCCAAAATTATCCCCCCAAAAAATATCACCTATGGCCATTCCAGATGACCATATATACTGCGATATTTTTGGTGGGGATAATATGTAGTGATACCATCTCAGTGGAAGAGTAGTTTGTCCGTTTGTCTTAGATATTTGGGGGAACTGGGGAAGTGATCATATGCCCCCAAACTGAACAATTGGGTCAAGTTTTATCCGGCCCGATCAATGCTTATAGTAAGGGGTCCCCTTCATTACCCATCAGATTGGGAAATCCCTTAGTTGGTCAAACTTGTTCATTCCACACACCACTCTTCACATACGACATGATGAATACGTCCATTGACCATTAGGCAAGTGGTAAAGCACCAGGCTAAAAGATGATTCTGGCTGAGAATTTCAGTTTTTACGGACAGGTGGGTTCACATTTTCAGAGTTGTGTTTCCCCTTTTTGTTAGCAGTGGGGTACATACATCATGTTGGTCTAACTCAAGTATCATTCCACTGTATAAGAAGGGTCCTACAAACAAGGTTAAATCTTATCGTCCGATTAGTCGTATTGATATAGACTGTACAATTTGTTTGTATCTAATTATTCAAGAATTTAACATGTGGATTGAAAACAAGTTTTTTTGGACAGGGTAAAAGGTGGATTTAGATTAGTGCTTTCCACAGTGGATCAGACCTTTGTTCTATGGCATTTTGCAATCAAATATCAGATAGCTATGTACATGTCTATACAGGCTTTCTAGAAGTTTCTTCAGCCTTCGACCTGGTGGTCAGGAAGAGGATGTGGGTGAAGTTTTGAACAATGGTATAGAGGAGCAGTTGAATGCCTCTGCAGGAAGTCCCGCCCCCATTCTGGCCATATGTTGGAAACCGGAAATTGTGACATGCGCAACGCCATTAAGGATGCCTATTCCACGAAAGAGCCTTTGAGACAAGGTATCCGTTCAGAAAACCGTACATGGTGTATCCCTATAGAGATGACGGTCTCTTGGAGGAGATCCGCGAAGAAGTATGTAGATAAGAGAAAGAGAAGATTGGTGACGTCACAAGCAGCAAGTGTGATGCACTGAAGAGAAAGGTCGAAGAAGAGAATTACTGGTCTGCATAGAATGTAATGGCGAAGTAAAGAATCGAAAAGACTTTTTTATGCAGAATGAAGATTGCATGTGTGGAGAACACCGGAGAAAATGCAAGCTGTTTTATAATTGTACAGATGCTGTATCGCAAGTAGACTTTAATCGTAAAGGCTGGCTATATGTAGTGAGTAGACTGCAGGCGGTGCCACTAATACATCTATAATCTGGATATTCAGTGTCACAATTTTAGTAAGCTCAAACCCATGGAGAAAGGAGGATTGATAGCTATGCTTCAGTCACAGCAAAGAAATAAGCTGAAGCTCGAAGGGAGACTGAGAAAGGTTGTCTGGCCTGGTGTCAAAGTCTGAAGCAGCCAAAACCGGTTATCAGTCCTTGAAGAACAGTGAATGTGAGATGCCGTGGCATCCCTTGTTAAATTTCAAAGAGAGAAAACATGAGTGCCAAGTTTCTTTATTCAAGACAATTAAATTCTATTATATGGGCCAAATGACTGTCTCCTGTCACTTGAGTCCAGGATGGAAATAGAAGTAGTCATGCAGACCAGAACCTTGATAAGCATATGCTCACACTCCCTTATATTCACAGAGAAGATAAGCTACTACAAGGCCAAGTTGAAAGATAATCTGAATGTCAGACGGCATTAGCCATGAGAGATGGTTGGCTAATTGGGTGGGGAGGTATCGTCAAGACCACCCACCAGCACCTGGAGTACCAGCTTACGTACTGCTAGTGAGTCGAATATTCCAGAAGTTTACAAGCGTGCCAACCAATTTTAGAAGGCCATATAACGAAGGACTTATAGTTTGAGAGCCAATGATGTATTGGGTACTTAGTAACTGTTGAAGATGACTTGCACTATGGGTGGGCATAAATTGTCCACCTAACTATAGACACCTAATCACAATCTAATCCCTTATAGAAAGTATACATAGATATTCCCCTTGAACCAACCACAATCTCATGTAGGTTTTCTTAGTTTGCCATGTAGCATGACATCATGAATGACGAGTTTTTGTTATAAAAAAAGTATTTTTTATTAAACATGCTGAGACTATGGTGTGTGACGTCCTTTGATGTCTGTTGTAAATCCCTGTTTTAGACAAGTGAAAAGAAAACAGTCTGTTGAGACATTTTGCCAACTTCCTGAGTCGGTCTTATCATTTGGTGTAACAGTTATTCTGCACCCCCTTCCATCGTACAATGTGTTACATCAATTAAAAGGACCATAAGGGCTCCCTGGGAATAGATAAACAACTGCTAGACATCATCAGTGCCCTATATAGCAGGACCTCAGGGCAGATAAGATTTATTTGCCAGGGCCAAAAGATTGCCTGCTTACCCCAGTTCTCATCTGCTTATATATAAATGAAATGCCCAAATGCATCGATGAAGCCACAAGAGATATCTCTAGAATCGCACTGAGGCTTGTACTTATGCTCCTATACGCTGATGATTACATTCTTCTTGCCAGGACTCCAAACGCCCTTATAGCACAAAGACATGCTCGCTTAACTATCTAATCCTGAAAAAATCAAAGTCCAAATTAATGGCACTTAACAATTTGAATAGGGGTACATCAAAGCCCAGCTTCAATTTGAATGGGGAAATTCATATAGGTGGTGAATAGCTTCACATATTTGGGTGTAGTAATCACTTCAAATTCCTCATGGAAAACCCAAATTGAGTTAGTTCCTAGAAAAGCATCTTTTGCGGGGCAAACTATTATGAACCAAGTGCGTAAACAGAGTGATAATTTTTCTGCCATAATAGGGGCGGTCTACTGTGGGATGTTCAGAGGCACCATTGTCTATGGGGCAGAGCTCTAGGGTCTTGACAATTTTGTTAGTCAAGTCAGTATTTGTGAACGTCATTTTTGGAAACAACGTCTGTGTCTAACAAATAGTTTTCCATCGGCTGTTTTGTAGGCAGATGTTGGTTTTAAGAAACAGGAGAGAGATGTAATGGACAGCCTGCCTATATATGATGTTAAGATTGTGCAACCATATGCAAGTGAGATGGCAGACTTGGTATGGCATGAAGGTTTTTCTCAATCTCTCATTTTCAAGTATAGTAAATAATTGTCAGAGGACCTCACTGGATTAGATTTTAACTACATTATGGTTCCTCATGATCATCTAATTGATCGTCATAGGCTCCTAGTGCAAAAACTTAAAGAAGACTTAAGAGGTAAGATTTAGGAGGGCGAGAGAGGTGGAGTTGGTACATTAGACCCACATACATTGGGCTGACATATCTGTGGCAGGGGGAGACCATCACTCATATATATTAACGCTTGCCAATCCTCACATCAGACGCCTCATCATCTTTGCAAGAGCTGAAATCCTACCTCTAGGCTTTATCGTTAACCATCGGAATGAATATTCAAGCCCTAAATTCAAAATGTGGGAGGTAGAGATGGAAGACCTGTCACATTTTATTCTTGTATATCCCACTTACAATCTTTTTATTTCACCATGCATCCTTCCCTTCTTAAGAAGAAAAGGATTCCCAGACAACACAAATGCTGCTCTGTCGTTTCTTCTGGGGGACTTTGATATGGGCGTTACCAAATCATCCTCAAGTTTTATTTATGGGGTTGGCGTCACAGAGCAAAGAAAATTAGTAGACTTCAAGCATAGCGTTTTTGTGATGTAGGTATTTTGGGCCTGTGAGCAGAGATGTGAAACTTAGTATTACCTCAGCCCTACCTTGCTCTCCCCATTTGCCGAGATCTCTGCTCCTAGTTTTAGTTATAAGAGTGTGTACTCTATTTCTATTTTGATGTAATTATACATTTCACTAATGATATTATCTTTTAGGATTGTTGCTGCGTTTTAACTGTATTGTTTTTTCATGCAATTGATTTTATCCATTGAAATGTGTATGCTGTCAGGAAAGGCTCAAAGAACCCATAGTGCAAATACAATACAATAAAATCATGTTATGATTGAGATTGCTGCTGGTTTAATATTAGTGTGGGGCTATGTTGGTAGTTATAAAGCATTTCTGATCCATGCAGTACAGTAGGCATCTTGTCACACCCTATCCACAACAGTGTCTACCAGGGGAAAGGAGGATCTAGGATCTATGGTCCACAACAATGGAAAAAGCATTGTCTAAATATACACTCTAAATGCATCCCTGCTTTACCCCCTTGCAAATCTCGACCGGGGCATTTACCATACCATCTTCTGTAAAGCGAACCCCAGCCTGAGTATTCTGATGAAAACTTTTCAAGATGTTAATAAGCCATGACAGGCATCCCCATGTAGTTAACTTCCCCCATAGTCTTGCTCAATCAACCCCCTCAAACGCTCCTTTAAAATTAACAAAAGTTACATATAGCGTCTTCCCAACTGTCTCTTGTGTTCCTCCTATTAGGGAATCCAGGACCCTGATTTTATGGGTTGTGCTAGGGCCAACGCGGAGCCAGTCTGCATAAATTACAATATTTTTGATTCTTCCACCCATTCCTGCAACGCCCTAAGTACAAAGTTTGAAAACAGTTTTCCTGTCACGTCCTGTAGCGACAGCAGTCTGCAGTTTTCCAGCAACATATGATCTCCCTTCCTGTATACTGGAAGAAGTACAGACCACTGCCACGACTCAGGGATGGTCTGAGAAATACAGACTTTATCGAACCACAAATACAATATCCTGAACCACTGCTCCAGGTTCAGCTTAAGTACAATATACGCAAACCGTTTGGCCCAGGAGCACTGGAGTTTTTAAGTTTAAGGATGGTATTTCTGACCTCCTCTACACTATATGACAGGGCCACCCTCTAATCATATATTCAGGGCGGGAGAGCTGAAACTGTTCACTAGTTCTATCCTCCAAGTACCGACCCCATACTGCTTCCTGTATGGGATTCAATATGAGTTTCTTGGCCTCATCCTTTGTTTTAGCAAGCTTTTCCCAGATCGTCCTTGGACAATGCTATGGAGTGCCTTGATCATTTGTTGCCAGCTCTCATTACTGATGGAGAATTGCCATCGCTTGAGCCATGGTTTGTAGTTCCTCCTTATTGCTCTAGTATATGAGGCTTACTCCGGGGAATGTTAACTCCAATCAGTGTGCCCTCTGAAGTTCTTTTTGCATTGCTTGCTTGGCATCGCCTATATCCCTATCGCATCTATAAGGAGATTTATTAAATACTACCTGCCCCAGGGTTATATTACCACCGGTATTCCTAGTGAGCTTGCTAATTCAACGTTCAATCCTATCAACATTCATATTGGCCACTGTAACCATGTCTGCCTCCAAAGAAACCATGATCTTCTTATCGATCATTTGTAAATTATTTTCTGTCCATCAGACAAAATAACCTGCATATTTATAGTAATATCTGTCCAACCACTCGGCCTATCCTCCTGGGTTTGTAAGTTAATATCTAGGACCAGTATGTTGTGGACACTGTATTCTATGGGCACCACCTTAAGTTTTTCCACCATCTGGAGACAAACATTGTTGCCAAACAGTTCCTGATACATATGATATCCTTCCACAAATACAGGGCAGTCAAGCCATGTCGCTTGAAGCAGAAAAATATCGAATGCTTTCAACTGTGTCAAAGATCCTACTTCATTTAATATATGACTATGACCCTGCGTGTTCCAACTTGCTATTCTCAGGGGTCAATAGGACTGCAGACCCCTGTCAGTGATCATGTCACGTTTCATCAGTAGCCCCCAGGTCATAGCTTTGTATGTTAATGTCCCTTCCCTATATTTCTGAATTCCATCTGGGGCAACATATGAGGGACCCTCCCGATTTTCCCCATCCAAGCCAACCATCCTCATAGGTTCTGATTTGTCCTGCACTGCCCGGAAACCTCTGGTAAGCACCAGACTTTCTTTGCAGACTGTTCATTATTTTAGTCCTATGCTTAGTAGTGACTGATCAATGGCACACAATAGGGACACTGCAACTGTCGACGCAAACAAATCAGTGCCCAGTTTATTGTACTACTGCATTTCGGTAGTTTAATCAGTAACATGTCCCTATTAGTAATGGATGACAGCCATGGCTTGGTTGACCATAATCTCAGAAGCGCAGCTCGATTTAGTAAGGGACTGGAGTCAGAGATATGTATTACCTTACGTTTTACTGAGAGAACCAACCTAAGGGGGCCGTCTGACGATTTCACCTGTTTCGCAGTCAGATCACTTGGGGAGACCCAATCTTGAGTTTTAGTCCTCTGGGCCATAGACCACTCGGACTGCCTCAAAGCAGTCACTTTGTTTTGACCCAGCTGAACCATCTGTAGCCTAGATGCCCATCTGACTTGCCAGGGCTGAGTGTCTCTAGTTTCTTCGTCCTGATGCTGTGTCAGGCCGGTTGCTCCTCTGTCGGTCTAAAATTCCTGGTCTGCGTCAGGCCTTCCCCTGATTATTTATAAGTGAAATGGCTGTATGCATCGATGAAGCCACAGGAAATATCTCTAGCATCGAAGCAAGGCTTGTACCTATGCTCACATACACCAGACGATTAAATACTTCTTGCAACGACCCCAAACGCCCTTATAGCACAATGACATGCTATTTTAACCATCTAATACTGAAAGAATTGAAGTCCAAATTAATGGTGCTTAACAATTTGAATAGAGGTACATCAAAGCCAGCTTCAAGTTGAAAGGGGAATTCATAGAAGTGGTGGGTAGCTTCTCATATTTGGGTGTAATACTCACTTCTAATCCCTCATGGAAAACCCAAATTGAATTAGTTTCTAGAAAAGCATCTTTTGCGGGGCAAACTATTATAAACCAAGTGCGTAAACACAGGGATAATGTTGCTGCCGTAATAGAGGCGGTCTACTTTGGGATGTTCGGAGGCACCAATGCCTATTGTGCAGAGCTGTTGGGTCTTGGCAATTTCGTTAGTGAAGTTGGTATTTGTGAATGTCATTTTTGGAAACAACTTCTGTATCTAACACATAGTTTTCCCTCGGCTGTTTTGTATGCATATGTTGTTTTTAAGAAACAGGAGAGAAAAGTAATGCACAACCCGCTATATATGATGTTAAGATGGCGGTCTCTTATGCAAGTGAGTTGGTAGACTTGGCATGGCATGAAGATTTTTATCAATCTCTCATTACAAAGTATAGTAATAAATTGTATGAGGACCACACTGAACTGGGTTTTAGCCACATGCTGGATCTTCATCATCATCTAATTGATTGTCATAGGCTCCTAGTGCCAAAACCATTACAAATCAAACAAAAGGTAAGATTAAGGAGGGCGAGAGAGGTGGAGTTGGCAGGCTTGTCCCACTTACATTGGGCTGACATATTTGGGGCAGGGGGAGACCATCACGTATATATATCAATGCTTGCCAATCCTCAGATCAGACACCTCTTCATCTTCGCAAGAGCTGACATCCTACCTCTAGCCTCTATCATTAATCATCGGAATGAATAATTCCACCTAAATGCAAAATGTGCGAGGCAGAGATGGAAGACCTGTCACATTTTCTTCTTTATATCCCGCTTACAATCTCTTTAGGTCGCAATGCATCCTTCCTTTCTTAAGAAGAGAAGGATTCCTAGACAATGCTGTCTCTGTCGTTTCTTCTGTGGGAATTTGATATGGACATTACCAAATCAACCTCAAGTTTTATTTATGGGGTTGACATAACAGAGTAAAGAAGATCAGTCGCCTTCGAGTATAACGTTTTCAAGATGTAGGTATTTTGGGGTTGCGAGCGGATATGTTGAACTTAGTGTTACCTCAGCCCTAACTTGCTCTCCCCATTTGCTGAGATCTCTAGTCCTCGTTTTATTTATAAGAGTGTTTACCCTATTTTGATGTAATTTTACATTTCATTAAAGATGTTATAGGCGGATGGTATCCATCATGTTTTCTTATTCAATATCTTTCAGGATTGTTGCTGTGTTTTAACTGTATTGTTTTTTTCAGGCAATTGATTTTATCCATTGAAATTTGTATGCTGTCACGAAAGGCTCAATGAGCCAAAAGTGCAAATAAAATAAAATAAAATCATGTTATGATTGGACGGCTGCTGGTTTAATATTAGTGTGGGGATAAGTTGGTATTTATTAACCATTTATCATCCATGCAGTGCGGTAGGCATTTTGTCACACCCTATCCACAACAATGTCTACCAGGGGAAAGGAGGATCTAGGATCTATGGTTCACAACAATGGAAACAGCATCCTCTAAATATATGCTCTAAATTCACCCATCTTTGATGTTGAAAGTGTCAATTTACACTCTGGTTGGGTTGAAATGTTGCACAATATTTCTTTGATGACAAAAACACTGCAGTTTTTCACATATGTCCCGTAAAAGAGAGTTGTTGAGGGAGCAGTGATTTTACAGAAGTTGGATACACCGGAGAAGTGTGATGTTCATCTAGAATGGCGGCTTTTTAGGGCAAGGTTATTTAATAATTTCTTGATGATTCTTGGGAAATATACTGAAAATTTGTTTTTCAGTGATCATATGAATATACATGTGAGGGATTGCCATCTGGCAAGGGTGCAAATGCTGGCTTTTTAAGAATGTGTATTAAATAAAAAAATAGTGTGCGTAAATCCCTCTGCAAAAGGATAATCTGCTAGAAAATTCCCCTTTCATAAACTCCATGCTAAAAGCATAGTGTATATATGTGTCCATCTGTGTTACACCAGATGGAATAAACCTGGATATTGTGTATAGATCATATACACCACCAGAGGATTTCTGGAGTTGTTATCCAAAAGATGATTAATCAAGCTTAAATTAATAACTTTTGTATTTTAAGAACAACATATTGCCATTTTTTATGTATGTTTTCTTTTCGTCAAATTGTCGCAATCTTCACAATTGAGTACCCCTAATGAAGAGTCTTGTAACTCGAAACACATTGGGTTCCCCATTAAAGTAGAAACTGTGAAGAAAAAAAGGAACGTACTGAAATTCATTTTTCTTGATGAATGTTTGTTTGACTACTCAGGTTATTAAAATAACTTTTAAAATTGCATCAATGTATACATTTTAAAATCTATCGAGTAATAGTTTGGCTGATATCTGGCCTTTGGTAATGTGCAGGGGACAGGGGCAATTGTGTTTTGTATTGCATATTTGTATGTTCCACGTGCCAGGACCGATGTTTCTCCCCTGCACCTTAAGTTTCATATTTAATCAGTTCACACAACATATTCAATAAACATTAATAAGTTTGATATCTCAAAATAGGCGTGCAACGTTAACTGTCTTAACTTAAGGATTTAACCGAATAGGCTGTGAACCTGGAGATATTCTGGCCTTTACAAATGAGTTATAGGAAAGAGGAAGGCACGGCAAATAGTGGGTTTGTTTTAACTTCTTGTTTGGCTTAAGCTGGAAATGATACAAGAAGATAATTATATGTGGCATCACTAGACCCTTCCTCTGCTTTTGATAACATAGACCACATCTTTTTACGGGAAGAATTTTGTAAGTGGGGGATTCTCTGCAGTTTGTTAAATTTATTATTAATATTTTATTCTAACAATACCATAGGAGTGAGGATAAATATTGAGGGTGATCTCTCAAGGAAAATTGAAGTGAATAAAGGAGTACGCCAATGGTATGTGCTCACTCCTACACTCTTTAAACTATCTATGTGACAAGAGTAAAGAATGGATGGGCTACCCTCCCAAGTGCAGTACTTTAAAGACCAATTGTATTGCCTATGGTGATGATATCATTCTTTTAGATTTTACCCCTGCAGGGCTACAACGTTCCTTGTATGGAGTTTCTCACCTCTTTTAACAAAATAATATTTGAGTTAATTCTACAAAATCTAGGGTTATGACAATTTCAAATAAACATGAGAGAAAAGGGTAGGCATGGACAATTAATGACATACATGTGGAGGAAGTGGATATGTTTTGTTATTTAGGTATTTTTTCTCTGCCAAAAAACTTCAGGAAAGGCAAAAAAGTTAATTGTGGGGAAAGCAAAAAATTGTTCTTCCCTGATGAATCGGATTATGATGAGGTTGTGTGACTCTTCTCTTACACCGATGATTGAGTTCTATAGAATGAAGTTGTCAACAGTGGTGTTGTATGGAAAAGAACTACTTCATCCAACAAATAGGAAATGGTTGGGTAAACTTGAGGGTTGTGTTCTGAAGGAAGTTTTAAGAATTCCTACGTCAGCACCTATTAGCATTTTTAGAATCGAGTTATGTCTACAATCTCGGTGGTCCGAATATGTGTATAGAAGTATCTCATTGTATCTAAAAATAATACATGCTGCTGAGGGAGGCATTTTTACACATATGAGCAATATGTTGAGTTTGATTTCTAACTCTTTCTGTTCTAATTTTCAGAAAAAAATGCAAACATTTTCTGTAGGAAATTGACATAGATGGTGGTGTGTCCCATTTCATATTGAAAAAGACAGTAAAAGGATGGGATAGGATCAAAGACTCTGAGTATCTGTTAAGACTCAAAGAATACAGTGATGTTGGAGTCTTCCACTTAACGAATGGGCAAGCCAGACAGTATTTGAAAAAATGCCCTTAACAGTATGCAAGACATTGGTTTTTAAAGTTCACACTGAACTGCTTGCCGACATCGGACATGATGGGACCTGGTTTAAAGATTCCGAAATAGTTAAGGACATGCAGATTATGTAAACAGGAATGCACAGAGTCACTTTATAGTTTAGTAATGGAATGTAAGAGAATGTCTGACAATAGGCTAACATTTTTAGGTCCTTTTGTTCATTCTACCTAGGCTGTTATTAGTAATGATTTATGGAATAGATTGACGGGTAATCAAATCACTCTATCTCTTGCACTGGTGACATTTTTTATCAAGATTTTAGAATTATCTATTATATTGGAGCAAGCTGAGGCACTTCTTGCTCATGTTTTATGAATGATGTTCAGTGTTTTCTACATGTTGGTATTAATATGAATCAATATTAGGAATTTAATTTTAAGGGTTTTAGAATAAGGAATTCGCAGGATCTAATGGAATTTGTGATTGTAATGTTTGTATAAACTGTTGTGTTGTGTAATCCTATGAATTTTAGTGTAACTGAATGCTTAATTGAACGTTCTGATTTCGTTGGGCGAGCATGGTACGTGTATTTCTGGGGGTGCATGGGGAGTTTCACATGCGATTTCGCTGGGCGAGCGGGGTACGTGTATTCTGAGGGGTGCGCCGGGAGTTTCACACGTGATTTCGCTGGGCGTGTGGGGTACGTGTATTTCTGGGGGTGCGCGGGGAGTTTCACACATGGTTTTGCTGGGCGAGCGGGGTACGTGTATTCTAAGGGGTGCGCAAGGAGTTTCAAATGCAAATTGGCAGTGTGGATCCTCCCAGGTGTGCCCTCTCCCCCCTCCCCAGGCCCTGCAGGCAGTCCACACCATGGGGACTACCCTGCACACCTGGCCATGCCCCACAGGCAGCCCATCCACCCTGGCCATGCCCTGCAGGTAGCCAATCCACCCTGAGCATGCCCCACAGCCAGCCCACATGTCACCATGCACGAGTGAGCACCGACTCATGTCCCCCTGCACTCTCACCCACCCAGCAGTGACAGGCACCTGCCAGAAGGCCCCGACTCATGTCCCCCTGCACCCCCACCCACCAGTGATGGGCACCTGCCAGAAGGCCCTGACTCATGTCCCCCTGCACCCCACCCACCCAGCAGCGACGGGCACCTGCCAGCAGGCCCCGACTCATGTCCCTCTGCACCCCCACCCACCCAGCAGTGACGGGCACCTGCCAGCAGGCCCCGACTCATGTCCCTCTGCACCCTCACCCACCCAGCAGTGACAAGCACCTGCCAGCAGGCCCCGACTCATGACCCCCTGCATACCCACCCACCCAGCAGTGACAAGTACCTGCCAGCAGGCCCCGACTCATGTCCCCCCAACACTTCATCAGATTCAAAATCATGGCTCTTATGGCCACCCACATCCCACCACACGCCACCCCTGCCCAAAGAACCAACCAAGTATTACATCCACCCCACATTGAAATGCCCATTACATGATACAACCCAAATGGCAAGTATGTACATCAACACATGTCCGTCACACACACGCAATGGGTGCCAGTGAATGTGAAAACCCACATCGTGACATGCATGAAACCAATGAGAGAATACCACACATTGAAGTATGAAACAAAAATGTATTGAACATAAAAGGAAGTGAATTAAATGAAAACACACAATAATGGAAATAAGAAATACAATGCAGCATGTCCCAAAATGAAAAAAAAATATATGAAATCAAAATCCAAATAAATCCAAAAGAAAATGTGTCCAAACTCTCTGTCCAACAAAGCAAATCCAAAGGGAAAGAAATAAGTAAAATCCATTGCTGCATGGTGAAATAAAAAAAAAGATGATAAATCCACTGTTCAACTATATACAAATAACAAATCCAGGGTCCATGAGCCCAACTATTGAAATGAAACCTACCAAAAAGACTACCTAATAAAGAACTATCTACAAGAAGGTGGGGCATAGTCCAAGAGCCCCGAATGAAAGAAAAACATAAATGAAACCTAACACTAACTAACTATATACAATGGCGGCAGGCAAGTCCAACGGCTCACTAGTTGATTTCCCGGGCCAGGGCATCATCAAACTCCTTTTCAACGTCCTGGAGGCAGGCCTGTTCCCTGACCCGGAGGTCTCGCAGGGATAACGTCATGTACACCTTCAACTCCCTGCAAATTCCCTCGAGGCACTCAGCCCGCCTCAGCGCCCTGCGCATGGAGTTCTCCACCCTGACCATAGTGAGCCATGCCTCCTCCGCCCGCCGCCGCTTCGCATCTATCCGCTGGCCCAACCGTTGCCACACGGAAGACACTCCCATTCCAGGGTCCTCCTGCCCTCTGGCCGATGCCTGCCCCTCTGATGTTGATGGCCCTGAGCCATGATGCCTCCCACGTTGAGCATGACGCTTCCTCCGACGCAACTGCCTCTGCCAGCACGACGGCATCCAGGCTGATGGACTCCACCGGCACCGTCATGCACGTGCCCTGCCCAATGCTGTCGGCACATCCTCCAACTACTGGGGTCCAGTTGCTGGGGTGTCCACCCCTGCTGGAGCTCTGACTCCTGACTGTGGCAGGGATGGGATTTCCACCGATCTGGCTGCGTTGGACAGGGCAGGTCCACAAGTGGCCCTGGTGGCATGTGGGCTGGAAGAGGGCATGGAGAATGACTGGCACATAGTCTCCACAGAGGAGGAGAGGGCCACCAGAGTGCTCGACACATGTACGAAAACCCTGGACCAAGGACCCTCCCAACTGGGTAACGTTGGCACGCAGCTCTTCGTGATGATGAGCGTGCTCCCCCCAGGAAGCACGCACGTCATCATGAATGTCACACGTGCGCAATGCAACACCAATCAGGGCGGTCTCAATACCGTCACTGGTCCCCTCGTCTGCAGGTAGAGGAGTGTCAGATGACGTGGGCCTCCCCCCTACCTGCGGATGGGCCTGGGATGGGGCATCCCTGCTGGTGCCTGGTGGTGCAGTCACAGTGTCAGGGACAGTGACATGCACAGGCCCCTCCACGGTGACCTGTGCTGCCTCCTGCCCCTGGACTGCACCACTTGCACCAGTGGTACCACCCCTGCCAGGCCCCATGTGCGGCTCAGTAGCGGCCTCCTCCTGCTCTGTGGAAACCACAAACCTGGATAGCTCCACACTGTCTTCTGCCGTTGCATGCCCCTGTGGGGCTCACCCACCACTTCCGCTGCAGCCGTAGTGGCAAAACCCTCTGCATTGTCCACAAGGCCTTCTGGGTCCTAAATACCTTCAACTCTCTCTTCCCAAATATCTTCCTCCCCGAGCCCTTCGCTCATCCGCCTCCAACTCCCTCATGGTCAGCCGCTTCTCGAAGCAACGAGCTGGGGGTAGATCTCTCTCCGCGGCAGGGGCCTCCCTCTAGAACAGCCTTCCTGCCTCCCTGAAACTTGAGGAGAACCACCTCCGGTTCCGGAAGCACCTCAAAACCTTCCTCTTTGCTTCTGCTTTCTCTCTCCCTCTCCCCTGCTGAACAGCTAATTAATTCTTCACTAAACTGCACTGATCCTGCATCTGGACCACTCTAAACTGCCTTCGGTCCTGGTCCCAGTCACTTATCCCCTGGAATCCCTCTGCACTACGGGACTGTCTCTGTATCCCTACAGCCCCCCCCTTCCCCAGCACTTGTTCTGCACTTACCTTGCACTTGCCACTAGCTGGCCCTTTTTTATTTATTACTTTACGCCACTTACCTTTACTGCACTTCCCCCCCTCCCCTTCCCCTTGCACTTTTTCCCCCCTCCCTCACCCCTGCACTTGCGCGATCTGAATGACACCTGGCCTAGTAGGATCGTTTGTTTTGTCTCCCCTTGTTCCTCCCCCCCTGCCTCGTCGCGCCTTGAAACACCTGTGTATAGGCGCGTTACAAATACCATATCATATCATATCATATCAGACGCGGCACCAGTCCCCTCGCTCCCGGATGATGGTAATTCCTGGGAGGGGGACTGGGCCTTGCGTCGCCGGCCGGCGGAGGCATCCCCACCACTTTGCTCCACAGCACTGTCTCTGCCCTCTTCTTCACTCGCCACTGTGTAGAGGGAGATATAGAACACAAGCATCAGGGTACTGTACAATAGTCCCCTAGACAGGAAGCAATAGCACATGAGTGGCACTGTCAAACATCACTTCCATCATGTACCTCCATAACACATGGGTCAGTGCAGGCAACACACATGCAGTAAGAGGCATGGTGCATGCAAAGAACATTTCCATTCATGTCCAAAGAACTGCTGAAACATACGATGGTGGTTCAAAAATCACATGCATCATGGCGCATACTGATCACATGCACACACATCACCGTAGTTTCATGACTAGGCTGCCTCAGTGAATCGCAACATAGTCACAGACATGTGTCATGTATCCATGGCATTTACAAGACACAAATATGCTACTCAGACACATAGACATTTACACCATACATGTCCTTAACAGTAGCAACCATCTCTCACACCCCATCCATGTCCAACAACAGAGACAGGCATGCGTTCATGTGTGCATTCCGCATGTTGCCCTGCATGTAGCATTGTTACACATGCACCATCCATGTGGTTCATGCATGACTGGTCTCAAATGCAGCACCATGATGTTCCTGCACACACACATCCATACATGGCCAATGTCACACATACAGGCAAGTAGCTGACTACCAGCACACTGCAACATGCCCTGGTTCACACAGCAATTCATGGCCACTTACCGCTCGACTCCAGACGGGCCAGCATCCAGAGGGTCTGGTGGCGAAGCACTGGGCGAATGTGCTCCAGGACCCACATCTGCTGGTTGGTAAGCTGGCCCCGGCGCCCTACTGCATCTTCTGCCTCTAAGAGGTGCCAGGCCTTCTTGAGAGTCCTGGACTTGTAGTCCTCCCAGTGCTTCTGAACGTGTTTCAGGTCGAGGGGTGCCACCCCTCCGCGTTGATGGCACCCACTATGTCCGTCCAGATCCTCCTCCGTCCTTCCTTGTCAGCGCGCAATGGTGTGAACAGGGCATTATAGTGCGCCAGGACTCGCTCCACCAGGATGCCAACTTCTTCGGAAGTGAAGCTGGCAGCCCTCTGCCTCTCTGGCTGGGGGTTGCTGCTAGTACCGGAAGGTGTTGTGTCGGACATGGCAAACCCCGAGGCAGGTGTGGGTGGGCAACTGGTTCCTGGGCTGTGGAGTGTTGGAACAACAGTCGGGAGTCTTCTGTTCCAGCAGGGGTGGTCACTGCAACTGGACCTCTGCAGATGGCAGATGTGCAGGCACCAAATGGCAGGGCACGGTGGCAGCAGGCAGTCAGATGGCTCGTGGGATGCTGCTCGGGGCTCCGGGGGGCAGGAAAATGGCCTTCTGGGCAGGAGCGTGGTCTTCCATGTGATGTCGCATGGCCAGCTGATACAGAGTGATATGGCACGTGAAAAAACTGCACGTCAGTGTGTAATTCGAGGAAAGACCCTTAGTGCGTAAGCGCGTCTGTGATGTTACGCGTTAGGCGTTCCTCTTGTGACGGGTGCGTAGTGAATCAGCATGTGAAAAAAAGACATGTCCGAGTGTGAATGCGTGTGATCCGAGGAAAGGGCCTAAGCGCGTAAGAGAAGTGACGCGCGCGCGTGTCCCTCAGCAAGGGTTAAAGGTGAGCGTGTCTAGGCAGTTCACTGTACGTGCCTTTCATGGAGACCGACGTGTGTGTTGCTATTTCATGTTGTTTTGCGCGCCATCACAACTTCACAGAGAATCAATGACGTATCTATTCTTTTGGCTGGGGTATTGGCTACGTGTGTTTTTCATTATCACACTAGTCTGATGGTGAGTCGCGCACACTATTTTTCCCACTGCGGGTGCCCCTGTGTATCACATACCCATTTTCGAGGTCATAGTAGTGTGTGTGTCCCACGTGTACATGTTTTTCGTGTCCCTGTGTGCCACCGCGTACTGCAGGAGGTTAATTCCACACACGTGTGCTACCGGTGGTTGTGTGCATGGTTTTACAGCAGTTTTGGGGTGCCTGAGCGTTGCGTGATCCATCACTTCATCACCGGGGGTCACATACAGCCTTGCAGGTGCAGGGGTGCTGTTAACATCTTGTATCCCACCCCCTTCACCTCAATTTCCCAGGACAATTGTCGTGTACACCTCCCATTGGCACTACTCCATCTGTGCCGACACTACTCCATGGTTGGGAGGCCACGTAAGGTGAGGGGCACCTCAGCTGGGCGTACTCCACGTGGTGGGCATGGTCAGGGATGTGGCCGGGTGACCAGGGAATAGGGGGACTCCAGGGTGTCCAGGGTGGTTGCAGAGGGGGTAGAGGCAGGGGTGCGACAGCTCGGCACAATGTTGTGCCACATGTTGGTGCAGTCATGCCACCACCGCTTGCGGCTCCAGGAGATGCAGTTCTTGCATCTGACACTGGTGCCCATGTGATCTGGCAGTCCGTTTCAGCGACTGCCATGGGCCCAAGGTTAGTGGTAGCTGTAGGTGCACCACCACCCAGGCTCAGGGTCTACCAGCGCATGCTGTGTTGGCACTTGAAGAGTCCATGTAAGAGTTCCAGGTGGTCAGGAGGCACACCGTAGTTGCACGCAGTGCTGCCTTGACCGAGGCACATGTCCCTGGGGCAGCAATGTCATCTGCTGCCCCGACCAGCCGGGTGTTGGCAAGTGCAGGGGCAGATGCAGCCGACACAACCAAGTTTGTGAGCCTACCAACCAGGACAGTCCTGGTCAATGACCCTGGCACAGCGGATGTTGCTGCGCAGGGTCGATTCCAGGGCACCCAGCAGCAACTGATGCAAGTCAGGGGTTCACTCCATTTTCCACCTGCCACTCCCTCGGCTCATTCCACCAATGCCACTGCCCATACTGATCAGGGTGGCATTTGCCAGCCAGGGTCTTGATCAGCATCCAAGAGGAGAAAGGTTGCACCAGCAGTAGAGGCTGGGACCCCCGACACAGATATGGCCTCCGGCACATCGAGGAAGAAATGTTTTCTGCAAACAGAAACTGGACTTCCTTGTGGACTACATGCGGGAACACAACCGTGACATGCTAGTGGGGCCGAATTGTCAAACTACAGCTGCCCATCGTAATACCCACTGGAAGCAAGTTGCGGATGATGTGAGTGCATTCGGCCATGAGGTGCGCACAGTGCAAGAGTGCAAAAAGCATTGGAATTACCTCAAACGCAGCGCTAAGGCAAAGCGTGCCTCTAATTACAACATGACTCTGGTGACTGGCGGTGGGCCACCACCTGAGGAAGATGACCACACTCCACACGAGGCACTTGGTGCAGAGTTCATACCAACAGAATTGGTCGAAGGAGTGGGAGAGATGCCGGACTTTGATGCCCCGTCCAGTGAGTGTTGTTGCCTGTTGGTCGACGACATGTGTGTTTTGCTTGTGTGATGTGTTGTGCTTGACCGCCACAGCATGTCAAGTGTACATGGTTCTCATATGCAAGTAATGCAATGCTTCTATGATACGTGCCTGCTGTGCAGGACAGTGGACATGTAGAGCAGACGAGGACTGTCCTCACCACCACACTTGCACCCTAATCACATGCTAGTCACCCAGCTGCCCCTACAGTCCATGTTCCAGCTCAATGGCCCTTCTGCATGTAGCCTGGGGTGTGTTTCCTCTCAGCACTGGCACTATGTCATTGCATGAATGACATGCAGGTGTCCTCTGCATGCATGCGGGTACTCCACGTAGGTATGCTCCCTTGCCCCTCCACCAACCCTGCACCCCAATTTCAACATTGCACAGGTGTGCATCAGGTTGGCGTACTGCAATGCCCTGTCCAAGACACCTGTGTACATGCAAACTTCCACCAGCCAACCTGCAAGACACATGCAGTGGTGTACACCCTATGCACTCCATGCAGTTTGACTCACTGTGCAGATGGCAGATGGTCTGCTGGGACATGAGTTCCCATTCATGCTCCATGTGTATTCCATGCATGCCCATATGTGTCCTTGACTTGATGAGCATTGTAGTACTTGTCCTGGATGACCTACATTTCTTTGCTTTTGATCATCCATTCCATGCCCACTCTGGCTCAGTCCTGTACCACACACACGTGTAGGGTGTTACCGTCTGTGCGGGGCACAGGCCTCCCCCCGTTTCAGGCCCACTGACTTTGTTCAACTGGTGTAGGGGCTTCTGCACACATGGCTGTACTACTGAGGGGTCATCATATGTCCTGCTTTCTGTCCCATCATCATCTGCTGTGTTGTCAGTTGACTCAAATGATGCAATTGATGCTAGCCAGCACTGTCTGCCAATGCACAGGTCTCTGGTCGCCCTTTTGCTGCCATGCAATGCATCCCTACATTTTCACTTGGGGGGGGGGTGCTTGTAGCCATGGAACACATTGCATGCACATTGCACGTGATACCTGGACTTGCCCTTGCACTGCCTACAAGTCAATTGGTATACATCATGATGTACTTGTTCATGTAGATAGTGGATAATGTACACATGTCCTGCACTGCATCAACCCACTTCTGAGCCGTGTTACACCGTTCTACACTCCTAGTCCCTGATGCTATGTCAAAGTGACTATGCATGCATGCCAGGTTCACATTTGTGTGTGACATGTGTGCTTCATGCGTTGTCAGTCTGTGTGATGTCTATGCGTGTGTGTGTTATGTGCTTGTGACATGTGTAGTAATGTACATTTTCTCCACTTTCCAGATGATAACGCAATCGAGTCAGAGGATGGTGTTTTCATGTCAGACACAGGTTTGCTATTACAGCAGCAACCCGGCACAAGTGGGGGTTGTGGGGTGGTAGACCATGAAAACCCACATCTGTTACAGACCACCTTGTCTGTGGCTGGCAATGATTCAAGCCCAGACGATCACTCTGACGACAATGTCGAGTTGGATGTGCATCAGGTCTATTCATCTGGGGTGAGTGATTCTGATGTGGACGCGCCTCTCTCCGTGACACCTGCACTGAGGGGCGAGACGGTGGTGGGACCTCCGCCTGTAGTGTAGCAGGATGCAGGGTCACCCTCCACACCAGTCGCTGATGTGCCTGGGACATCATGTCGACGGGGGAATGTAGTCCTGCAGCCGCGGGTGGTGCCAACTCGACAAGGACGGCCGGTCCTTGGGACCCGCAGGTGTCAACCCCAGCAATGCGGTGGCCGCGCGCCACCGAGTTATACTGAGTGGAAGCAAGACATGACTGCCAATTCAGAACGCCAGGGGGCAGCAATTGAAAACATGGCTGTGAGCATGGAGCGTGTGGCCCAATCCGTGCTCCCACCTGCTAGGCAGATGCTTCTCCAGCAGCGGGCGGCACAGTCCACGGCCCGCTCGCTCAGGCTGGGCCTGGCGGCCTCAGACAGGGCACACCAGGCAGAAATGTTCTCTTTACGTCAAGCAATTGCTGCTCACACAGAGGCACACATGGAGGCCCTGAGGGCTGAGTATGAATCCCTCAGATCCACTCTGGATGTCCTCTTGATGTCCCAGAGGGAGCGGTCAGAGGAGAGGTTTGCGCAGCTTGAGCGTACCATCTCGGCTGAGCTACGTGCTTGCCGGGAGGTGCATCAGTTGTCCAGCCAGGCCACGCAGGAAGAACTGCGTGTTACACGTGCTACCTTGCAAGAGGAAGCACGCATATCACAAGAGGTTCTGCATGCTGACCTAAGTGTCATCGCCACACAGAACCAGGCTCACCCGTTCGGCAGACTTGCTGCCGACGAGGGGCAAGCTGCGCCTAGGCGTGGTCAGGTTCCTGTACCACGTCTACCTTTTCAGGAAGAGGCTGACTCGGACGAAGAGATATCTCCCACACAGGCCGGGCTGTGCAGGAGTTGAGCCCATGGAGGTTTTTATTTTGACTCAACATCATCGCATGTGGGTGTTGAACTGCACCCTGTACCTCCCCCCTCCTGGGTGCCCCCCCCGGGTTATATGTGGCCATTTTTAATTTTTCATTTTAGTTTAGTTAGTTAACATTGTTTTTGATAGTTAGTTTAATTAGGTAATGTAGTTTTTTTACAGTTAGTTTAATTAGTTAATATAGTTTAAAATTGCTTGTCTATTGTGCATTCATGTGATGGTGTGGTGCTTTGTGGCTTTTGAAAGAATCCACTGTCTGTTCCAGCTGGGCCCTTCAAGCTTGTCTCGTGTATGTGTTTGCAGCTTGGGTCCTGACTCACATAAACCACTCCTGTTTCCCGTATCCATGCGCTCGCAAGGATGGTTCGGTGTTACAGTCATTTACACAAGGGCTTTGGACTGTCATATCTGTGGCCTGTCTGATGCTGTACTACTTGTGTTAACACCCCTAGTGGGGATTGTGGGGGTTTTACCCACGGCATGTCTGCATAAGAATTGGGTGGTTTCATGAATGATGTGTCCATTAATTGATATACATTGTGTTGTATGTTTATTTTCTTTCCTGTACATGTGCTTCATGCACTTCATGCTGTACACAGTGGCCGGCACCCTTTGCCTGTCAAAGTCACACTGATGGTGGGAGGAATTCTGATCTAGGTATCTGACATGGCCCAGTCACAACCATCATGAAGAGACACACACAGGGAACTTTCCTGCGTTAAGTATATGTTTTGTGCCCTTTCTGCAGGAGAATGAGCATCCAGACCACCTTTGCCAGCAGACATGGGCCATTGTACGACATACAGCTGGCCACCTTCGGTGGGGCAGACATGCACATGTGTGCGCAAGCAGTGCCACAGGGCTTGTGCTCAGACAGCCGACAGAAGCAGACGTGTTTCCAGGAGCTCCAGACAAGGTGAGCATCACAAGGGGGCCACACCACAGCCACGCTTCCACCAGGTCACTTGCACATGCATGCTAAGTAGCGCCACTGATGGGGAGCTAGGACAGATATTGTTGTTGAAGTGCACAGTGCAGCTAAGATGCATTGGGGGACAAATGGCAAGCGGGTTACCAAGTTGTCAGGGGCACATGCAGGGGCTGTCGCACATATCCTCTGGTCCACCCTGCTCCATAGAAGCAGAGTCATTGGCGCAGTAGCGTTTCTAGCCAGTAAATGAAGCAGCACACAGGGACACCCAGCGAGACACAGACTTGTGTGCAGTGCATATCACTTACATGTGCTGATTGACACGTTCACTACCTATTTTAATCTGCGGATGCCAGTACACAACTTGTTCTGGAGTCGCACCTCACTATATGCATCTAGCTGCTCACCCAGGGACCATTGTATGATGTGTGATTCTTGACGCATTGGTCTTCTATTTGCCGCGCGCCCACGTGCGCCTGCTTTACTGGACCTTCACAGGGGCAAGCTAACGTATGGGTACAAAGCAGCAGACAAGAGTGTTTGTTTGTGGAGGAGTCACTTACTTTGGGGCATTTATGGTGTTGCGTGTGTGTGTTGTAGACACACACAGATTAGTAACTCATACTCTCTTTGCAGCATTGAACTGCTCCTGTTACCGGACCTGAGAGTGTGCAGGCAGGAGGCGAGCACTCGCCCCAGAGATAAGTCTCTCTTTGACTTGCATTTGACTCATTTGGTACAATGTGCATGATGAACATGTTTTGTCTGATTGAGTATGTGTCATTGTGAATAGTTGTATTTTGTATTTTCCCTACTTTCCCTTGACAATCCTACTCCCCTTTCTTACCCCTCTTTCCGGTTATCCTGAATACCAATGCCTGTCCAAACAACATATCCTGACCCTCCTTCCCCACCAGGGTCTCAGAGGCCTGTGTAAGTTTGACCTTGCAGGCGCCCAGACCAGAGAGGGGGTGGTTGGTTTGTGCCACTCCTGCACCAGGATACCGGAGCTGTGACACTACCCATCAGTTGGTGCATCATCATAGTATATTTTGTACCGAACATGGTACCCATCCTGTTGTGGCATTGTTGAACTGTGCTGCCTTGGTTATTTTATCATTATGCTTGGACATGTGCTTAGACATTTTCTGCTACTTCAAGTCATCTACTGGAGACTCTTCCAGGATTTTTGGTTGCCTACAGGCTTTTTCCATGGTCTGTGGGTTTGGCTCCTTGGAGTTCTCTGCGATTTGTTTTTTTTTGCCAGTCAAGGTGGCCTCTGAGGGGGCTGGACTCTATTTACACACAAGGTGGAACATGGAGACCAAGGGGTAGGGTGATGCTGTGGCCAGGTATACTTGAAGGAAGAAGCCTACATACCCCAGACACAGTTGTTCAATAGGTCATGGTGATGTGTGAAGGAGGGAGGGCCTTTTGCTGTTGGACAGTTGGCTTCGGCCACAGTGTTTTGGGCGCTCTGACATTGTAATTGTGGGGTACTATGTACATGATGTGTTCTGCTGGTCAATGCCTGTTCCTGTGTTGTCTTTACTCTTCAGGTTTGAGGGGATTGGTGTGGTTTGACATGCTGGGGTGTACACATCAGCAATGTTCACATGTGATGCGTACAGGACACTGAGGATCACTTGATTTCACATGCATGTATTGAGTGCATGTCCCTACTGACACACACAGTTGCACGATGATCAACCACATGTACAAACACCCTTCCATGGCCACTGGTGCACACAGATTGCCTTCTGGGGCCCGCTGTGTCCATGCAGCACATGATCTATGGCCATTTGGGGATCCTGTACATGCGTCAATTGGTTATTTTTTAAATGTGTCCTTTTCATGTGATGCTCAAGGTGTATCTCAGACACAATGGCTGCTCACTGTGCTGTGTGCTGAGCAGTGTGTTGCAGGAGACACACACAGCACACAGGTTCGGTAGTAGGGATTTTGCCTTGCCCAATGTGCATGTGAACAGGCATTCAGTGTTATGTTCATGCTACGACTGGTGAAATGCATTTGTGTATGACTTGGTATGTGTGGGAGGTTGTTGTTCAGTTATTTCATGTGATTCCATGTCAGGCGTCATTGTCTGGTGCCACTTTCCATTTATCACATGTCACTTCGGATCTTATTGGTCACGTGTTGGTCTTTTGGTATTGCTTGCCATGTCATAGTGTGGCAGACAAGGGTGATGGGGGTAGGGAGGGTTTGGGTGACATACCAGGGATTGTCATGGGCTGTTTTGCGGGGATGTGTGATACACACCTTGCATGTGTTCCTTTTGGTCACACAGGATTTTTTAGGTTTAAGTAGCTAGGGATGCACACAATGTAGCACTTCCATGGCAACATTCTCAGGGTGGTAAGGTTGTGACAGTTGAATGTCTCTTTGTCATCATCGATTGTCACCTGGTATGTGCCAGGCCTGTGTGAACTCCGCAGGGGTGGGAGTTTAGGTGAAAAATGTGGCCACAAGCTGGGTCCGGGCTGCCTCGCCACGTGCCCTATCCCCTCCCATAGGCAGCGCTTGTGCCTGTGGTTGGGGATGTGGGGGCACCACCATGTCCACCGGTACACCCCGCCGTGTTGCAACATTGTGCAGGACACATGCTGCCACAATAATCCTGCACACTACTGGTGGTGCATATAGTAGCTGGCTGCCAGAGCAGTCAAGGGAGCGGAAGTGTGACTTGAGCACTTTGAATGTGTGCTCCACTATGCCCCTGGTTGCAATATGGGCAGTGTTGTAGCTTATGTGGGGTGGTATGGTGGGGTTCCGGATTGGCGTCATCATGTGGTTGCTCAGAGGGTAGGCACTGTCCCCTGGGGTGGTGATAATGGTTGTGATTATTAGGGTCTGTGTAATTGTCTGTGTGTGACATGCATGCATGTGCACGGGCATTTGTACTCACCTAGGAGTCATGTGTCGCCATGCTGCCCAGCTTCCAGGGCCCGGCTCATGGCAGACATTCTGTATATGAAAATGTCATGGGTGGAGCCAGGGTAGTTTGCATAGACAGAGGTGATGATTCCCTTTGCATCGCATACGACCTGCAAATTGATCGAATTCCAGTGCTTGCGGTTTCGATAGATGTGCTCAGTGGCCCTAGGTGGACGTAGGGCCACATGGGTGCAATCTATGGCACCGATCACTTTGGGGAAGTGTGCCACCTTGTAAAAGTCCTGGACCACGGCCTGCCTTTCTGCGGGTGTTCTGGGCATGTTTTTGTGCCTGCGGACTGAGGGGCGCGCAGTCATGATTGCCAACACCTGGTGTAGGCAGCGTGACTGCGTGGCCTGTGAGACCCCCCCACTATGGCAGTAGCCCGCTGAAATTGACCCAGTGGCCAAAAAATGCAGGACATTGAGCACCTTCTCCAAGGGGCTCAATGCTTGGAAGCACAGGGTGGGGGATGTAAGGTAATCTTCCCACTCCCTGACCAGGTCTAGGATGATACGAGGTGGAAACCTACACCTGCCATAGACCTGGTCATCAGGCATCCCAAAAAGGCTGGTCCGGGGGGGAAAAAATGCAGGCCCTGGCTATTCACCTCCTTCTGCGGTGTCCCACGATCAGTGCTGCAACAAATGGTGCATTCCTCGTAGCTGTGTATACGTGTCTGTTGTTTGCATGTACTTTTATACTGTGTGCGGGGATGCTTACGCCTGACTTCCTGTGGCGGACCTGTTGACGCCTGTGCGTATTTTTTAGCATGCGCATTTTTTTCCATATTCAATTCCATGAATATGTGTTGTTCGCGTGCTTGTGGGCGTTCCATCTATTTCCCTGCAGTACCTCCCCAGTTACGCCTTCTTTTTCACAAGTTATTCCCCATTCTGTGTGTTACGCCCCATGTCCCTCCCCCTTTTTGGTGTGTGCGCCAACGTTGTGCGCTTTTCCAGTGCGTGTCCCGCACAGCGTTCGGGATGTTGCAATGACGTGTGTGCCCGTGTGCGCCACACACGGATTTGGCGCACATCCAGGGGAAACCACACACAGGCACTTCCTTGAATCGTGCGTTTGCTTTTTCAGGCTTGTACCAGCTTGCGCCAGCTTGCGCTGAGATTTTCGGCGCACATTTGTTCCATTAATCAGCCCCTTAATGTCAATGACAGGTGCCTGAAATTCCTTGCACTTCAGAATGGTGCACCTCTGTGCTGTGGATAGAGCAGGCATGCACTTTGGGCCCTTATTGAATGTCAAGGAGACATCTTGTGGTTAAATAATAGACAAATTGCTGCATGACTGTATCAGGTGTGTAATGAAAATAAATCGGGCTACGAATAAAGATGTGATTTGGTGGTGTAATTGCAGTTTCAGCAGATGAAAAAGAGCTATATGCACAAAGGTTGCTTACAAGTCCATTAATGCATGAATACAACTATGATGTTTAATCTGACATAGTCGAGTTCTTTATTTTTCATTCTGAAGGAATGAAGGTTAAGCTCCCACATCACAGTTATCCTCAATATCTCATTATATGATGTCACGTACAGTTCAGAATCAAGTCTTAGAGACAGTTAAAGGATGTTTATTTAAGCTTTTGTGAGATCTATTGCTGCCCTCTCCCTCTCTGTCTCTCTGTCACTTTCATCATCTAGTGTAAAACCTCCATCCAAACCCAGGTGTCACTAAACCCAGTTAGTTTATAGAATTGTTTGAGCACCTACTCTCTACGTCTATCTTCTGTGTGATATCACTCTGGGACTTGCTAACATTCTGTATACTATCCACTGATTAGTTTTCTGATGGGAGTATTGATGGAGCCTTGCTTGCAATTATGCTTTTTAATTCACACATTCTTTCACGTCCATTCTCACCTCTTCCTTTCTAGTCTTACTGCTATGCACAAGCCTCACTCCTCCCACCAGTCTTCTGTTCCTTTGATGTTTCACTCGTTCTAGGTCTTGCCTCAACACTTAATGTTACTCTTCTGATGTGGCTAATACTACCTCCTCTTCTCTACTACTCCCTTCTCTGCACCCCTATTCTCCCCACTGCTACTCTCCACCTCTGTAGCAGTACTCTCCACTCCAGCCAACTACTCCCTCCTCCACACTACTATTTCGTCCTCCCCACAACTACTCCATCCTTCGCATTGCTACTCCCTTCTTCACCGTACTACTCCCCTCATCGCCCCTAACTATTGAAACACCTTCCTTTCAGCCAGTAACATTTGCTTCACAATCACTCCTTACACAAGCCATGCATGTCCTGCAATAACAGTGATCTACATAGAGACATGCTGGCACAAGGGCAAAGGCATACATTGGGACCCTCTCAACCTTCACTGTCTTCTTCAGGGGTAGTACTGACTCTGGGATTTTTCCTGGTAGGTCTCCCACTCCGGCTGAGAGGGGTTCCCATTCTATATTGACAGGACCAGGCACTGGCCTTTGTTACAATACATTTTCTTCTGGTAAACACTGGTGCATATTAACACCCTTAGTTTCATGAGTGAGGGACCTGATACACAAGGAATCATGCAAGTGCAGTGGATGCCCCTGTTTTTCTTGTGTGATTCCGACAAATGTCTTCGGGCCTTACTCACATTGATAATCTGCAAATATTCCGGGGGCTATATTCCAGTACAAATGATAGGCGTAGCTTCTCTGCATGCACCCTTAAAGAACATGTTACAATGAGATAGGAAAACATTTGCATTCCCAGTATACAGATAGAAATGCAATCAATTTAAAACATTGATGTCCCTCAATAAAAAAATAATGCATTAGAAGCTCAGGCATAAGGGGTTATAACAAGATGGTGAGGCAGTAAGTTGTTTTGGTAGCTCTGTTATCCTTTCTTTGGTGGTAACAGAATGAACGCCAGTTTTACTGCAAATACAGAATTTTGCAGTAAAGTGAAGGATTTACCTCAAGCGTGCATCTTGTGGTAAATCCACCACTTTACATATGAAAAATGGCGCATTTTTACAATGGGTCTAATTACCAGCAGGAGTAATTCCTCATGTTCCCCAATGGCATCCTATGGACTTCCACTATGTGCATTTGACAAGGGCATCCCTTTGCTCTGCCTCTCGCTTTGCCTGAATACTTGGGAGTTGGGACTGCAGTTGCTCGGAGGTGTCCACTTTGTTGTCCATGCTGCTGGTCTTGGTGTGGAGACCAGACAGTCCAGGTGTGATAATGTCACCTGACCACGAAGAAGGCAATCTCCCAACACCACAGAACTAATGTCACCTGCTATTTTTGTTGTATCAGGACAGTGTGGGCATGGTGACTGAATTCCAGATTCTGGTGGCAGCAGGCCACTGGACAGTGAAAGGATGACCTAAGTAGAATGGCGAGTAAGAGACAGAAAGGCAGGACTGGTCAAGTTGCTTGTGGTAATGAGAAAATCATAGAGGCTGGAACAAACAAAGGGGAGAGAATCTGGCCCAGGTGGAGAGCTGGTCCAAAGAAGGGAAATCATAAGGCAAGTGAAAGCATGGAGCCAGGAATCAGGGTGAGCAGCAGGAAGCCCCTTCCCTGAAACTAGGGAAGGTTGCCACGCAAGGGGCTACCACTGGTGTGAAAGTGAGGCTCAGCCTCGGGAGAAGTGTTGCCCTTGGAACCACCTTCAACAAGAAAGATAGTGCATGCGCTGGAACCAAGAAGCTGGCACCAGTATTAACCTAACCATATGGCCATTTATAAAGTTGATGCGTTTTTGCCTAATTAAATGGCAGAAATGGTGCATGTTGTTGTAATTGCTGTAGTATTAACACAGGAATACTGTCAAACTGTTTCATGCATTGCACAAACCCGTTTACCATGTCTTCCACCACACATCATGAAATAGCATGCATGTCTCGGCAATGCCATTTGCCGGGTCACGTTGCATCATAGGTCGAATTGCTGGACCTTTTGGTTTTTAGACATTGTTATGACTGCATCTTTTGCACACGGATGTTTGTGTGTGAATGGGTAAATAATTGTGATGGATAAGTCAGTATATGTGATTACAATATGGTGCTAAGTTATTATGATGAAATCTGCTCTAATATAGAGTTTAAGTTAGGTTTTTCACTAATGTTGTAACAATTGCTGTTTTTGAACACTGTTTTTATATATGAATTTTTCTTTTCTAAAACAAATTGTAATAAGAATAAAATAAGAAATTAATTGCAAACATGTACTACTTTCGAATTCATTCATATGAGATGGGATTGTAGTGAATATTTTGAATAATTTGAAAGTACATGTTTTTTGACAACTTTACTTGTTGTGGTAGGCCACTCAGCTATAACTACATCAACTGCCTCCATCACAGCAATGAAGAGGCTGGTGTCCGCCCTGATTGTGCAGCAGAAGTCCATTTGACCATTCTGATACGTGATCCTGCAGGAAATCCCCCTCCCATTCTTCCAGATGGCCCTTGTCTCACTTTGTCTATTGTGAGGCAAGGTGCGGTGCTTTCAAAATGGCAATCAAGAACATGGCTGCTCATCAGAAAACATGGTATTGGCCCAGATTTTGTGCAGGCGAAAAACACATGACATGTCCTTGCTGAATGATGATATTTGGGCGCGAGTTGTCCAAAAGCTGGCTGGCCAGATGAAGGGCAGGTTGGCCAAGGTATAAGCGGTTTACATGGACATCAAGATTGGCCTAAAACAACTGCCATTTCCAACATGTGGCCTCCATCCCTCAATGAGCTGCACTTCAGCTGAAAATATATTTAGAATCTGTAGTCATTGGTTCTCCACCATCTGTATTGGACTGCACAACTGACATTTACTCTCATGTATTCAATATGAAACACACCTCCCACATGTGATTTGACTGCCTGTGCTGTTAATAAATTGAAATGTGGTGTTTTCTCCTGCATCCTCTGGACTAACTGGGGCCTGGATATCACTTTGAACCTACATGGGCCTCTTTTCTCACTTCCCCTACCCATTGTCACCCTTCCTTTTTTCTACTCTTATGCTCCCTCCAAGTCAGGATTAAAAGTGTGCTTCTACCGGGCTTAGCTATGACTATGACCTTACTTTTCTGCTCTTTTTGCCACAGTCACCACCCTATCTACCTCCTTCCTAGTCTGGAGTCATGTTTTTCCTGTGAATACCCCTAACCTGTTTCCCTATCGTTCTACTTTCTTGTCAGGATCTACAATATGGTTGCACTGTTCTAGGCAATGAATGTTCAATGGCATACCCTCTCTCTCCCTGCACTCCCTTCCAAACATTGCAATTGAGATCTGAAATGTGTTCTTCCAGGGTTAGCCTCTTCTCTCCCCCTCATATTAAGGAACTTTGTAATACATATATCACTTAACACCTCCTTCCAACCCCATTGGGCAAATGAGACAATTCCAGGGATATTAAGGTGTGGTTGCAGTAGTTTTCTTTTGGCAACAATCCAATAAGTGTAATTAGTTCCCCAACCAATGTGTTAAACAGTATTTATTGAAATTTAGGAGACAGGTGCGATTATCTTGACCAAAAAGCATACATACAACTCAGCTGCTGCACATACTTATATTGTGACCTTTTCAATGCACACCTTATCTCCAATTCGTTTTGAATCACAGCTGTATCACATTGAAGATGGCAACTTAATTCCCCGGTTATCTCATGTGTTAAACATTATGAACGTCTGATAACACAGATCTAGCTCTTCAGCAGATCGGAAGATTATTGAATAAATTGTTGATACATTTGGTTTCAAACTGAAGTAGGGCAAAACAGTAATCTTGCAGAACCCTCAAAAAGAGTACAATTCCCAAGTTTGCAAAATATGTATAGGTACATCTAACTGTGATATATACAAAATGTGTCTTGATAATTATGTCACAGTGTTTCATAACACTGGACAATGAATGCCCTGTTGGAGAAATAACCCATTTCAACCAGGGAAGGAAATAGCAGGAACCGGATCAACCAGCCTCTAGTAGTGTGGCAGAATACAACCAAACAAATTACAAGCAACACATGTTCCATAATGCCTTATAACAAAAATGCACAATAATCTGGAAACAGGTAGAAGTGTAAAGCAATGAGGATGTCCTTCAGGCTTTGAGGGGATTCAAACAAGACAGAGTATATCATATGGACATTCTCTACTGGGTTGTGCAGCTTCTTTGCTGGATCATAAATCCAAAACCAACGCACCAGATCCGCCTACACAGCAGCCAACCTTAAACATTATTCCATACAGAAATCACAAAGAAACAAAGAAGAAAGCATATTATTTATTTGTGTTGAAAATAATAGTCCCTGAGATTATTTTCCAGGAGCTACAGTGTTTGTTGGATGTGATTGTTAATAACTAATGCCTGATATAACCCATTAATACTGGAATGCTTTCTTTTTCACGTTAGCAATTGCAGTCTGTGTGTTTACTATGGCTCAACTTGTGTAGTCGTGTTTCTTTTGTTTGGGGAATGCATTGATCACATGTAATAACCAGAGTTAAAATGCATATTAATAACATTGAGTTCTATAGTGGTTCAAAGGTTAGCTCATTGTGTAAAGCACATGTTCCAGATATCTAAGTTCATATGCCAAATAAAAATTAAAAAAAACAGATTTCAGCATGACACGAACACGACACAAATGTCCAGAGGAGGGACCTCAGCTCACATTCAAATGTCAAGGGAACCCTCCCTAATTTCTGCTAAATCGAACACTGTACATAATCAACAGGGTAATTCATAGAATTTCGCACAAAAGTGGCGCACGTGGCTGGCGCACAGTGTGCGTGTGCGAATGTCTGCACCAGCCGCGTGCACTAAAATCGATTTCTGCGCACAGCATATTCATCGATTTTAGCCTCCAAAACCAGCCGTGGCACAGAGTGGCGCAGGGACCCTGCAGCAGCGCCAGTTACGCCCCCAAGAGCGCCCTCGTGCAAGGAAAAGCCATCAAAATTCCCAATTCAGCGCAAAGGGCTGCGCTAACCCTGGACCAGTTTACAGGGCTGCCAAACAGCAAACGCCAAGCGGGGAACGTGTATTACTGGGGTGCGCGTGAAGTTTCACACGCAAAAGGGCCTGTGCGAGTGGGGTACGTGTATTACTGGGGTTCGCAGGAAGTTTCACACGCGATTTCAGCAGGGTATGTGTATTACGGGGTTCGCGGGAACTTTCACATGCAAAGGGCCTGTGCCAGTGGGATACGTGTATCACGAGGGTGCGCGGGAAGTTTCACACGCGATTGGGCTGGGTATGTGTATTTCAGGGGTGCGCAGGAAGTTTCACACGCGAATGGCCTGGGTACGTGTATTTCAGGGGTGCACGGGAAGTTTCACAAGCGATTGACCTGTGTATGTGTATTTCAGGGGTGCGCGGGAAGTTTCACACGCGATTAGCCTTGGTACGTGTATTTCGGGGGTGCGCGGGAAGTTTCACACGCGATTGGCCTGGGTAAGTGTATTTCAGGGGTGCGCGGGAAGTTTCACACGCGATTGGCCTTGGTACGTGTATTTCAGGGGTGCGCGGGAAGTTTCACATGCGATTGGTCTGGGTACGTGTATTTCAGGGGTGCGCGGGCAGTTTCACACGCAATTGAGCTTTGTACGTTATTTCGGGGATGCGTGGAAAGTTTCACACGCGATTGGCCTGGGTACAGGTATTTCAGGAGTGTGCGGGAAGTTTCACACACGATTGGCCTGGGTACATGTATTTCAGGGATGTGCGGGAAGTTTCACACGCGATTGGGCTTTGTACGTGTATTTCGGGGGTGCGCGAGAAGTTTCACATGCGATTGGCCTGGGTACGTGTATTTCAGGGGTGCGTGGGAAGTTTCACACGCGATTGGCCTGGGTACGTGTATTTTGGGGGTGTGCGGGGAGTCCTACACGTGTATTGGCAGTGTGGGTCCTCCCAGGTGTCCCCTCTACCCCCTCCATGGCCCCTGCAGGCAGCCCACACCACAGGGGACTACCCTGCACCCTGGCAGCCCATCCACCATGGGTATGCCCCCCAGCCAAGCCACATGTCACGTTGCAATATGATCACCAACTCATGTCTCCCAGCACCCCCACCGTCCAGCAGTGCAGGGCACCTGCCAGCAGGCCCCCACTCATGTCCCACACATGTCCCCCTGCACCCCCATTACCCAGCAGTCAGGGGCACCTGCTGGCAGGCCCCCACACATGTCCCCCGGCACCCCCACCCCCCAGCAGTCAGGGGCACCTGCCAGCAGGCCCCTACTCATGTCCCACACATGTCCCCCAGTACTCCCATCCCCCAGAAGTCAGGGGCACCTGCCAGCAGTCCCCCACTCATGTCCCACACATGTCCCCCAGCACCCCTACCCCCCAGCAGTCAGGGGCACCTGCCAGCAGGCCCCCACTCATGTCCCACACATGTCCCCCTGCACTCCCACCCCCCAGCAGTGCAGGGCACCTGCCAGCAGGCCCCCACACATGTCCCACTCATGTCCCCCTGCAGCCCCACCCCCAGCAGTCAGGGGCACCTGCCAGCAGGCCCCCACACATGTCCCCCAGCACCTCCACCCCCCAGCAGTCAGGGTCACCTGCCAGCAGGCCCCCACTCATGTCCCACTCATGTCCCCTTGCACCCTCACCCCCCAGCAGTGCAGGGAACGTGCCAGCAGGCCCCCACACATGTCCAACTCATGTCCCCCTGCACCCCAACCCCCCAGCAGTCAGGGGCACCTGCCAGCAGGCCCCCACTCATGTCCCCCACAACATGGCATCACGATCCACAATCATGGGCCTAATGGCCACCCAAATCCCACCCCATGCCACCCAGTCGAAACACACAACCAATTATTACATACACCCCAAATTGAAATCCCCATCACATGAAACATCCCATTTGGCAAGTATGCACATCAATGCATGTCCATCACACACACACAATGGGGGCAAGTGAATGAGAAAACATGCATCATGACATGCAGGAAACCAAGGAAAGCATGCCACACAATGAAGTATCAAATAAAAATGTATTAGACACAAAAGCAAGGGAATGAAATGAAATCACACAATAATGTAAATAATAAACAAAAAGCTGCATGTCCAAAATATGAAAAAGAAGATGTGTAAAACCAGAATAAAAATCAATCCAAAAGCAAATGGGTCCAAAGAGTCTGTACGTCAAATCAAATCCAAAGTGAAAAAAAAGAAAAATCCATTGATCCATGGTTAAAAAAAAGGCAAATGAAGTGAAATCCATTGTGGAACTATATACAAAGTACAAATCCAGGGTCCATGAGCCCAACCATTGAAAGGAAACCTACGAAAACCCTACATAATGAACAACTATATACAAAAAGGTGGGACATTGTCCAAGCGCCCCAAATGAAAAGAAAAACAAAAGGAAACCTAACACTATATAACTATTTACAAAGGCAGCGGGCTAGTCCGACGGCTCACTTTCTGATTTCCTGGGCCAGGGCATCAACAAACTCCTGCTCGATGTCCCGGAGGCGGTCCTCTTCCATGGCCCCAGGGTTCGCAGGGACGATGACATCTGGATCTCCAGGCCCCTGCGAATGGCCTTGAGGCACTCGGCCCGCCTCAGGGCCCTACGCATGGAGTTCTCTGCCCTGACCATCGTGAGCCGTGCCTCTTCCGCCCGCTTCCAATCCGCATCTATAGCATGGCCCAACCGCTGCCACACGGAAGACACTTCCCATCCTGGGTCCTCCTGCCCTCTGGCCAATGCCTGCCCCTCCGATGTTGAAGGCCCCGAGCCATCATGGCTCCACCTTGTTGCTGCTGCCTCTGTGCCTCTGCCTGTGTCCTGGCTCCTGCTGCTTGCACATCCTCCTCCGGCTGGGGTGCAGTTGTTGCCACCCCTGCTGGACGTCTGACTCCCGACTGAGGCAGGGATGTGTCCTCCACCAGCCTGGCCGAAGGGTAAGAGGCAGCTCCACAGGGCACCCAGGTGACACATGGGTGGGAAGATGTCACGGAGGACGACTGGTGCATAGGGGGTTCAGTTGAGGAGGGGGTCGGAATAAGGTCCAGAAAACGGAGGAGTCCGGCCCTGGTGAGCTGTCCCAGTGGGTCAACGCGGTCAACGAGCCATGCGAGAAGATGTGCAGTCTCCTCATGAAAAGACTGCAGGTCAGCTCGCATGGCATGTTGACGCAACGCCACCCCACCCAGGACAGGCTCAACCCGGTGCCGGATAGCCACACCCACAGGGAGAGGAAGGCCAGTTGGTGTAAGCCAATCCGCTCCCTGAGAACGGGTCTGGACGTAGGCAACCCTGCTGGTGCGGGATGATGCAGTGACAGGATCGGGGAGAGGATTACACACAGGCACCTCCGCGGCAACCTGTACTGCCTCCTGTCCATGCCCCTGCACTGCACCACTAGCACCAGTGGAATCCCCACCTCCAGACCCCGTCTCTGTCCCTTGCATGGTCTCCTCTTCCACCAAACCTCCCACCAACCTGGATGACTCCATGCCATCTTCCTCCGTCGGGCCCTGTGGGGTCTCAGCTGCCCCTTCTGCTGACGACTCCGACCTCTGCCTCTTGAACCTACCCTCGGCAGCTGCGGCCTAGGATGCGGCACTGGACTCCTCACTTCCCGACGAGATCACAACCTGGGAGGGGAGCCGGGCCTTGCGTCTCCGGCTGGCGGTGCAATCCCTGCCGCTGGATTCCACAGCACCCTCTTCGCCCTCTTCATCAGTTGATGCTGCAGACAGGGAGACATAGGAGACAGGCATCAGGGCACTGTACAATGGACTGATACACACATGATAGTTCCACATGAGTGGCAGTGTCAAACTTCAGACATGGCATCACGATCCCCAACACACATGTCATTTGAAATCACACACAGCCAAATCACAACGGCCAGCACCATCCATACACATGCAACAGCATGAGCAGCCAAAGATGAGCCAGACATCACATGAAACACAGGGAGTGCACTAGACATGCACACACGCCACCACACTTACATGCATGTGTACACCTCCACGAACTGTCACAGTGATGAGATTGGCATCCATGTCACATCTGGCAATCAGCCTTCTACATATCAGTGTCACATGCATCCATGTTGCATCACTGTGGCACCCTTGTCAAATACACACACATGCACATGTACACAGTGCAGATACATGCAGCTGGAACCAACATCCATGTGTGACACCACTACCATGCCAACTTACATACACAGTCATTCAAACATGTGTGCTCACACATATGCATTTGGCCTGCATGCTTACCCACACATACACCATCCATGTGTCTCACACATGAGAGGACTCACATGTGTTAGCCTCACCGCCCTATACATGCACATCCATACATGGCCCTACAAAACCACATGTGCAACCTGCACACTACTGGCACACCACCACACGCACACTTCCAATCAGTATGCATGTACACTTACCGCTCGACCCCAGACGGGTCTGCCTCTCAAGGACCTGGACGTGGAGCGCTGGGCATATGCATTCCAGGAACCTCATCTGGTGTTCCGACAGGTGCCCCCGGCTCCCCTTAGCATCCGCTGCCTTCAAGAGGCGCCGGGCCTTGTTGAGGGTCCTGGACCTGAAGTCCTCCCAGCGCTTCTTGACATGTTGGAATTTGCGGACTGCCGTCCCCTCCGCATTGATGGCAGTCACGATGTCCGTCCAGATCCTGGTCCATCCTTCCTTGTCGGCGCGCAAACTTCCAAAGAGGGCATCATACTGCCCCTGGACTTGCTCCACCAGGACACCAACTTCGGTGGCAGTGAAGCTGGTGGTCCTCTGCCTCTCTGGCTGGGGGTTGCCAGTGGTCTCAGATGGTGGTGTGCCCGACATGGCAACCCAAGAGGCAGGTGTGGGTGGGCAACTGGGTCCTGGTGCTGGGCTTTGGAGCGATGGTATCCCAGTCAGGAGTCTTCAGTTCCAGCAGGGGTGGTCACAGCAACTGCACCCCTGGCTGATGTGCAGGCAGCAAATAGCAGGGCACGTGGGCATCAGGCAGGCAGCAGCAGATGGCAGGTGGGAGCATGCTTGGGGCTCTTGGGGGCAGGAAAATGGCCTTCAGGGCAGGAGCGTGGTCTTCTGTGTGTTTTCGCGTGGCCAGCTTGATACGGAGTGATTTGGCACGTGAAAATCTTGCACGTCAGCGTGTAATTCGAGGAAAGGCCCTTAGCGCGTAAGCGCGTCAGCACACGCACGCGATTCCATTGGACGAAAGGCCTTAGCGAATAGGCGCGTAAGTTACATTACGCGCTCGGGCGTTTCACTCATAGCACGTGATGACGGAGCACACATGGAAAAACTGCACCTCCGAGTATCATCGCGTGTAATTGGATGAAAGCGCCCGTGTACACGCGTCTCTGACATGTACGTGTAGGCCGGTTTAAAAGCTGCGTGTAGGACGCCATTTCCTTGTACGCGCTTTTCGTGGAGAGCGAGTGGGTGAAATCTGTACTTCTTGTCGGTTCACACGCAATTACTTCACAGTGTTTCTAGTTCATACTCCCTGTTACCTCTGGCAGCTATTTTCAGTTTTTTTCTTGGGCCTGTTTCCTCAAACACTTCTCCTTTTGTCCTGTCTCCTCAGACAGCGTACAATTCTTCTTTTGGCGGGGGTGTTGCCAACGCGCACACGCGTGTATTTTTCACGTTCTTTTTCCAGGCAGACGGTGAGTTCCGCACGCACTTAGCAACTGTGCTTGCCCCGTGTGTCGCCTTCCCCTTCAGAGGCCATTGTAGGCTGCGTGTATTACGCATACGCTTATTTTTGTGTTTCTGTGTGCCACAGCGTAGTGCGGTTTCATTTTTTCACGCACGTGGTCTACGAGGGGTTGCGTGCACGTTTATTTTTGATTTTGAGCTGCCTGTGCATTGCGTGACCCGTCATATTCCCGCAGGGGTCACAGACAGCCTTGTTAGAGCACTAGGGTAAGAATTCCGTCTGGTATCCTACTCCTTTGATCCCCAATTGCCCAGGACAATAGTTTACTGCAACTCCCATACGCACAACAATATCAGTGCCATGGCTGGGAGGCGAGCAAGCTGTAAGGGAGGCAAAGGTGGCCGACCCTCAAAAGGTGGGCATGGTGGGTTATTGGGAGGGGATGTGGCCGGGCTTTGCAGGGTGCCCCTATGCCCCCATGTGTGGAGGAACAATCAGGGACACCCATGACCCCCCATGGTTGAGGGAAACGTGGCTGACACCATCCAAGCTCAGCACCTGTTGGACTATCCCATTGTGGCACCTGACCTGGCACAGGATGACTCCCAGGCTGACTTCAAGATCAGCAGGTCGAGGCCACATGTGGCAGTGCAAGTTGTTGTCACCAATCCACGTGTATGTGGGGCAGCTATGTCATCTTCTGCCCCAAGTATGCAGGGCGGGGAGGCTGCAGGGGCAGCTGCAGCTCCATCCACCCCAGCTCTGACTCTCCCAGCCAGGACAGTGTCAGTCCCAGTCCATCAAACTGACGTTTCCCCTGCCAACATTATCCTGCAACCAATGCCTGCATCAAGGACTATGGTCATTGTGCATTCCCACACTCCTACTACCCAGTCCACCGGTGATTCTGCCCCTACTGACCAGAGCGGCGTAAGCCACTCTGGCTCTGGTCCATCTTTAAAGAAGAGGAAGAAGGGTGCTCTGGCACGACAGGCTGAGACCCCAGGCACGGCTACACAAACCGGTATCTCAAGGAAGCCTTGCTTCAATGATTTGGAACTTGATGCACTTGTGAGCTATGTGTTTGCACATAGCCACGAAATGGTGGTCACTGCAGGGTCCAAGACCACACCTGGGCAACGTAAGGCACACTTGCAGACCATCGCCGACCACATAAGTGCCCTTGGATTTGTGAGGCGCTCAGCTGATGATTGCTACAAGCGGTGGAACGACCTGAAACGCAGAGCAAAGAACAAGCTGGCCTCAAATCATGCCGCTACTCTGGTGACTGGCGGTGGGTCTCCACAAGAGGACAACAAACTCAGGGAACATGAGTCTGTTGCTGGGACCTTCATCACAGAGGAACAGATCTGAGGTGTGGGAAAACTACCCGATTATGACACATTGTCCGGTGAGTGCCCATGCGTGTGTGTGTAATGCATGTGTATGTTGTTTGAGTGACGGGTTCTGATTGAGTGGCAGGTGAGGGTGTGTGTGACTGAGTAGTATGGGTCACCCATGTGCTTCATCCAAAACATTCTGCGGCCTTGAATTTGGGTGTGACAGTATCCCTTCTGCCCACAGTAGTAATTTAGCGCAACATTACGGCAGTTGCCCTTGAGGTGGCATCATGCAACAACATTGTTTGTATTTTTCAGTGTTCTTTCAGGCTGATTGTTTCAATTCTCCCACTTTTGCAACACATTCCTCAGCCCTATTGTGACATATGTGACATTTTCTGTCATTGAAGAACCCCACATTGGCCACATGTATCACCTTGGTAGTTGAATGATTTGACCATTCAGGCTGAATGAGTATTGTCCTGATCACATGATGTTTTTGGGTCTGTTTGAATGTGGAACATGCTAGCTGTTTCCTGTCATGTTGAAGTGCACAACCATTGATGTGTACATGGCCCTGCAATCACTGTATTGTACACTGGATGTGTTGCAGTGTGTTGCACATGGCGTATCTTTTCACACTATGTGGCATTTTTCATCTCTTCATGTCCATCTCACATGGATGGGTGACAGTACTCATTCACTGTCATATGGATGTACTTGTGGAATGTACCATGGTTCTGTAGCTTGTCAGGCCTATTTGTGCGATATGGTGCTAATGCTGTTTCCATTTTTTGTCTTTCATGTTTTTGCAGGGGATGACGCACTTGATGCTGTTGAGGTTGAGGAGATGGTGCAGACCCAGGAGGAACCTGAGGCACAACCGGCCACCAGTAGGGGGCGTGGTGTGGTGGTGGGTGAGAACCCACTCTTGCTGCAGACGATTCTGTCAACGGGTGTCGCTGGGTGCACCTCCCCAGACTTCTATTCAGGTGCTGATTCGGATGATGAGACCTATGTGGCATCGCAGGTAAGTGTTTCTGGAAGGGGTTCTGTTCTGTCCAACCCACCTGCACCAGGTGTAGAACCCTCTATGGGGATGTCAGTGTTGGTTAGTCAGCCTTTGGTGGTTACGGGTGCAGGGTCACACTCCACAACATCTGATCCTGTTCCTGGGCCAGCAGATCAGAGGGGGATTGCAGTCCTGCAGCCTCAGGCAGTGCCGGCACAGCAAGGCGCAGATCGTCTTGCCCCAAACAGGCGTGGTGCCCGCCGACGTGGTGGCCATACGCCACCAGGCAATACCGCATGGGAACAATCCATCTACGGTATGGCAAACCAACAGGCAGCATCAGTTGAGATGATGGCTCAAGCAATGGAGAGGGTGGCCACTTCCATTGTCCCCCCTGAAAGGCAGATGGAGCAACTACAGCAGGCAACAGACTCCATTTGCCAATCACACAGGGAGGACATGTTGGTGTCCAACAGGGACAGACGGGGGGCACTGGAGATTCTACGCCAATTGATATCAATAGAGTCCCAGGGCCACAGGGAAGCCCTAAGTGTCATGATGCCCGCACCCGGGGAGCCGGTTCAAGCCCTGCGTCCCCGAAAGCGGACACCCAGTCCCCAAGGAAGGACCCAGCAATCCCATACAGGGGCCCTTTGGACAGTGTCCTGGCGCCTATGGCGCCAGGCTCATAAAAGACATCAGTCCTGGCGTCATAGGCGCCAGGCTCATTGTGGGAGTGCTCGGGTGCACTTACCTGATGCAGACCATGCTGCAGGATCCCGGCCTCCTTGAGGCCTGCAAGGAACTACTTTACCTGTGGGACTAATTTACCATCCGAGCGTGGTCGGGGAAGGATACATACCTGATTGGAGGAAGGATACATACCTGGAACTTCTTCCAAGGCTATTTAAACCCCACCCGAACAGCCACACGTGCTTCGCATTTTTCTACATCTAGCAGCTGGACGCTCACCGTGTCTGCTCCTTTTTATTTAAAAGCTTATCACGACGATCACTGCAGCGCCGCATTCCACTCACCTTTACAGGGCGCCTCCATGTTCAGCAGCGATCATCCGGATTCGCAGTCACGCCCCAGCGCCTAGGGAGAAAAAGACCAGAACAAAAGATGAGAGAGAGAAGGGAATAAGGAAAGCTAAATCTCCATGTTAAGACTTACCTGTTGATTCATTCCCTCTTCATTTCGGGTCCGCGCCGCATCCTGGCATTTCCAGACCCCGGCCCCTAAGGGGAAAAAAATAAATCAGCGTTAATGAGCGAATGAAAAGACATTACCAAAAAACGCTCATTAAAGACTTACCTGATTTCTACAAGGATTTCACCTCTCATCTCGGGTCGGTGCCTGTTCCCCGGCATTCCGTACCCCAGCCCCTATGGGGAAAAAGACACTAGCATTAGTACATTAATGCATGGACACAAGGGGAACCTCTTATCAAAAAACTTACATGGAAGCCAAGCAAGTTTGGTTCTCACCAATCCGAAAATCCAGTGAAGTAACTGGATACCAACGCGCCCCTGCATCAGAATCAGGATGGAGAGTTCATCCTTCCAGACCTTAAGGTGAGACGCTACGAGGAATCACAGAAGGGTTTCGAGGAGGGTGAGAGGGGAACGTGGGAGGCCGATTGCATTACCCCTCAGACTGTTAATCCCCTATTTTCACCTACAGAAGGATACTTCTGCGAGCCAGACAAGCCAGATTTTGGGGGGCCCGGTCCAGTTCGTCTTCCGAACCCTGTGCATCACCTTAGAAGAGGTCACAGCAGCGCGAACCAGGCCAGCGCCTCCGTGGGAGTTAGGTGAGCGTCACACTGAGGGTAGAACTCCATCACCTCAGGGAGACTCTTCTTGACCTTGAGACTTCCACTAACTTGAGGACAGAACAGCAGCTGGAGCGGCTCACACGTTCGCTCTCAGCTGAGATGCAGGCAACTCGGGAGGAGATCCGGGCATCATGTCAGGTGCTGCATAGGGATCTCCGCACTATAATCCTCCAGAACGAGACCTTCCACACCCGCATGCTTGCTGCCATGGAGGACCATACCAGGGCTTTGCGTGGGCTGCCTCCCATAGCACCACCACCTTCTGTGGCAGCAGCAGAGAGTGTTCAGAGTGACAGCAGCAGTTAGCAGTTCTCCCACATTGGCATAGCCGTGCAGGCCATGAGCCCATGGAGGTGTTTTTTTTTCCCAACATCCACACAGGCGGCTGTTGGTGCGCACCCCCCCGTCCCCCACATGGGCATTTTTGATTTTTGATATTTTGATTTTTGATTTTTTTTGACAGTGTGTTGCCTTGTGTGGCTCCCGTGGGCATCCACTGTATTCCGGCTGGGCACATGCAGGCTTGTCGTGAGTTTGGGTTCGATGCTTGCCCCTCCTGCTTCCCGTTTCCATGGGCTTGCAAAGGGTGTGACCAAGTGACAGTGATGTACACACTGATGTTGGGCTCCCATGAGCTGTGTGGGCAATCTGTAGTCAATACCGTGTAGATATTCCTTGTGTATATCGTTGTTGTATTGTACACTGCATGTTGTAATTATGTATACTTCTGCTTCCATGTCTCCCTCTAAATTTGCAGGTTCATTCCTAATGTCTTCACAAGGCCGTCTACATTGGAGATGGAGTTCATGTTGTATGCAGTACACAGACATGTTTTGAAGCCTGCAAGACAACAGTTGGAAGGGGGCGATGTGGTGGCATATTCAGGTTGTAAGACTACTTTAACTTAGTACTGTCATGTTTTAGTTATGTTTGTGCTTGTGTAGCTGCATTGTATTGTTGGTAAGTATTTGGTCATGTGTGTTGTTAGTTCAACATTACTGGGAGCATATTGTGTGTGGCCAGTTTCCATTAGGGACACTGTACTTTGTGACACTTGTGTAAGGTTTTCGGGATTGCTTTGTTTGCTCTCACATACCATGACATGCCATGGTGTGTTGGGTGGCGGTGCTGGGGAGGGGTTGGGTGACATGGCACTGTTCTCATGTTGTATTTTGCAAGGGGGTAATGCATTTAGCAGCATATGTGTATTTTGATGACACAGAATTGGTGGTGTTTCTGTAGGTAGGGATGCACACATTGTAACACTTCCAGGTGACCAATCTCAGGCTGGTATGGTTTTGACAGTTGACTGTCCCTTATGTCATCATCGATTGTCAGCTGGTATGTGGCAGGGCTGTGTGCACTCCACAGTGGTGTGATTCTAAGTGAAGTAATTAGCCACCATCTGCGTTCGGGCTGCCTCACCCCGTGCCCTTTCCCCTTCCATGCGCAGCGGGCGTGCATGTGGTTGGGGATGTGGGGGTACCACCATGTCCACCGGCAGGCCCCGGCGTGTTGCAACGTTGTGCAGGACACATGCTGCCACTATGATCCTGCACACTACTGGGGGAGCGTATAACAGCTGCCCACCAGAACGGTCAAGGGAGCGAAAGCGTGAATTGAGCACTCCAAATGTGCGCTCCACTATGCCCCGGGTTGCAATATGGGCTGTGTTGTATCTTACCTCGGGTGGCGTGGTGGGGTTCCGAATTGGCGCCATCATGTGGGTGCTCAGAGGGTAGGCACTGTCCCCTGGGGAGGTGGTGATGGGTATCATTAGTAGGGTTGTGACATTACTCAGTATCTGGCATGCATGCATGTGATGTGCTGTGGCATTTATACTCACCAAGCAGCCATGTATCGCCATGCCGCCCAGCTTCTAGGTTCCAGTTTAGGGTTGACATTCTGTATATGAAACTTTCGTGGGTGGACCCTGGATAGTTGGCATATACTGAGGTGATGATTCCCTTGGCATCACATACTACCTGCACGTAGATGGAATGCCACTGCTTGCGGTTTCTATAGATGTGCTCTGATGCCCTGGGGGGACGTAGAGCCACATGGGTGCAATGAATGGCACCTAGGACTTTGGGGAATTGTGCCACCCCATAGAAATCCTGGACGGCAGCCTGCCTTTGTGCAGGTGTTCTGGGCAGGTATATGTGCCTGCGGACTGATGGGCGTGCAGTCATGATGGCCAAGACCTGGTGTAGGCAGCGTGACTGCGTGGCCTGTGACACCCCCCCCACTATGGCACTTGTCCGCTGAAATGATCCGGGGGCCAAAAAGTGGAGTACATTCAGAACCTTCTGCAGGGGGCTGAGTGCTTGGGAGCAGAGGGTGGGTGATGTGAGGTCATCCTCCCACTCACTGACCAGGTCGAGTATTATGTGAGGTGGAAACCTGTACCTCCCATACACCTGGTCATCAGGCATCCCAAAAAGGCTGGTTCTGAGTGTGAAAATTCTGGGCCTGACTATCCTCCTCCTCCTCCTGCGGTATCCCACGACCACTACTGCTAGGAACGGTATGTTTATCCTGGCGTCTGAGCTTGTTTGTTGTTTGTGCACACTTTTATGCTGCGCGGGTCCACGTACGCCTGCTTCCTGCTGGCGTACGTGTTTCCGGATTAGCGCGTCTTTTTTGGTGCGTGCATGTGGGCGTTGCGCGCATTTGCCTCCTGTACTTCCCCGCCCACCCCAGTAATACACGTACCCCGTTCGGCCAGGCCCAATCGCGTGTAAAACTTCCCACGAGCCCCTGAAATACACGTACCCCGCTCGCCCAGGCCCAATCGCGTGTAAAACTTCCCGCGAGCCCCTGAAAAATACGTACCCCGCTCGCCCAGGCCCAATCGCGTGTAAAACGTCCCGCGAGCCGCTGAAATACACGTACCACGCTCACCCAGGCCCAATCGCATGTGAAACTTCCCGCGCACCCCCAAAATACATGCTATTTTTGACACAGCGGGTGTCCGTGTTTGTCGTGTACCCCTTTGCACGTCATTTGTCCTAGAGGGCCACAGTATGGGACATTCATCAGAGCTGTATATACATGCTTTTTAATAGCGCACATTTTTTTAATGCGCAGGGATGCTACCGCCTGCCTTCTTGTGGCGGACATGTGTTGATGTACATAGTTGACTTTTGGTTTGTGTCATGAGATCGCCATTTCACTGCTGAGGGGTGGGGGTGCAAGGGGAAATGAGTGGGACATGAGTGGGGGCCTGCTGGCAGGTGCCCTGCACTGCTGGGGGGTGGGGGTGCTGGGAGACATGAGTGGGGGCCTGCTGGCAGGTGGCCTGCACTGCTGGGGGGTGGGGGTGCTGGGGGCCATGAGTGGGGGCCTGCTGGCAGGTGCCCTGCACTGCTGGGGGCTGGGGGTGCTGGGGGACATGAGTGGGGGCCTGCTGGCAGGTTCCCTGCACTGCTGGGGGGTGGGGGTGCTGGGGGACATGAGTGGGGGCCTGCTGACAGGTGCCCTGCACTGCTGGGAGGTGGGGGTGCAAGGGGACATGAGTGGGACATGAGTGGGGGCCTGCTGGCAGGTGCCCTGCACTGCTGGGGGGTTGGGGTGCTGGGGGACATGAGTGGGGGCCTGCTGGCAGCTGCCCCTCAGTGCTGGGGGGTGGGGTGCTGGGGGACATGAGTGGGGGCCTGCTGGCAGGTACCCCTCAGTACTCGGGGGTGGGGGTGGAGGGGGTCATGCGTTGGTGATCAGTAGTGCAAGCTGACATGTGGCTTGCCTGGGGGGCATGCCCATGGTGGATGGGCTGCCTGCGGGACATGACCAGCGGTGCAGGGTAGTCCCCTGTGGTGTGGGCTGCCTGCAGGGGCCGTGGAGGGTGTAGAGCGAACACCTGGGAGGAGCCACACTGCCAATTGACATGTAGGACTCCACGGCACCCCCAAAATACACTTACCCTGCTGAAATCGCAGGGACGCTACCGCCTGCCTTCGTGTGGCAGACGTGTTTAGGCCTGTGCGCGTCTTCGCCCGTGCGCTGGTTTGCCCTATTCGATTCCATGAATACATGTTGTAGGTGAGCGTGTGGGCGTTCCGCGCACTTGCCTCCTGTACTTCTCCCGTGACGCCCACATTTTCACGCGTTGTTCCCCATTCCGCGTGTCACGCCCCGTGGTACGCCTACTTTTGTTATGTGCACCGCTCTATGTGCGCTTTCGCTGTGCCCGTAGCGCACGCAGTTAGATGACCTGTGCGCCGGCATGCGCCATGCAGATTTTCAGCGCGCATCCCAGATTTTACTCGTGCACGGACTTTCATGAATCGAAGTGCGTGGGTTTTGCTGCGTTTTTCACACTTGCACTGCAATTTTCGCTCTTGCACTGTGATTTACACGGTTTTGCACGCTTGCGCGGGAATTTTCAGCGCACATTAATTCCATTAATCGGGCTGCTAATTTTTTCATACACAATTTTGAATACGTACAACAAATGGGAAACAGATGCCTTTTAGCTTAATAGGAGTTGCTATTACCAATCATTCAACAACGACTTGTACAAGATGCCTGAGTGAGAGCTATTAATTGTGTTATAGATAAAAAGATTACAATTATTCTTTGACACAAAAGCCCTTGCGATTCACACAGTCTGAAATATTGTCCAGACATCTGAGTTTGTGGCCAAAAAATTGGCTTAGGATTCTTTACCAAACACAATAGTGTAAAGGTGGTTACCATCGAATACATGTCTATGTTGTTTCTTTACGGATTTCACCTAAACTCTCTATAAGGTTGATAAATTAGAAAATACAAACTTTGGCGATCGTAATAGTTACTGTGCTTCATAACATCAAACTTGAAACTGAAAGCACTAGTTATAAAAAAACGAATATATCATCCGTATGGTTCAAGTCTAAATCTCCCTCCATCCAAATGAGCGTTATAAAACTGAGACACCACCATGAATGATGAACAGAATGGGGGTCATGTTCTACATTAAATGGAGGCATACAAGCAAAGTGTATTGCATTTATAGCTCCATTTCAACACGTGGTCCTATGTTCTAGCTTGTACAAGGATTAGGTAAACAGCAAGGCAAGGTTTGCATCTCCATTTTGCTTTCCTTTTCCATCTTGGAGGAGCACCCGGTTTTACGCCTGCATCAGATTTTCATGCAGGAGTATAATGAAAGGATTCCAAAGGAATAGGCCTTGCATTTACCCCTCGTAAAAAGCAATCGGAGTGACAGATTCCAATATAAAACGCTGCATGCAAAGCGTAAGAAGCAGTTGGTGTTTTATTTCTCTCAAAGCGGAGAGTAAAATTGATGAGTAAAGGCAATTTTGCCTTCAGTTACTCTTCCCGTTTAAACTTTTACAGTAAACAGAATTGCATGCAGTATACCCAACAGCACATATGCAGAAACATAGGCGGTCCCACTGTGAGAAATTACCATTGTATTTAAAAGTGCCCCACTTTGTTAGTTGAGAGAGATGATTAGGAAACCAAATCAAGACAGTGAAGCCAAAGTGTAAATTACTTTTCAGCAGACAATACGGTGATCCTGGACAGGTCATCATGTCTTACTGTATAATGCTGCTGTTGTCAGTGGAAAGGTTTGCCTTCTCACATTATGGGGGCATTTTAAGCACATTGCTTGCATTTTTTTGGCATGATCGTGCTTTGAGTGTAACGTGTTGAAGAGTGATGACAATTGACTAAATGTCACAGATCTTTACCCACCAATCTGTACTCTCTGCTTGTAGCACTCTGTATCTCCTCTCTCCATGTCCATCCATTTGTACCATTAACAATCAGTACTTGTAAGTCATGAGTCTGCTCTATGGTTGGCTCGCCAGATGTTTTGGACAACAATTCACCATAATCTCTTGCTATTATATTCAATGATGAGAGATCATTGTAGTTTTTTGTCAAAACTGTTTTGTGAGCCACCGACTCCAGAACCCTTTTCTAAAAGTACCCATATTAATTTACCTCTGAATGTATACCTTTCTGATAATCTAAAGGTGGCGTTGTAAGCATTGAATGATAAGTTAAGTGCAGTTATCAAAGAAATACACATTTTCAAAGAAGTTTTAATTTCTCTCAATGGCCAAAGTTTTTCAGCCAACACTTGTTTCGACCGCCATTGGGTCGTACTGAAGGCAGTTCAATTTGTATAAACCGACCAAATCCGTGTGCATAATAGGCATCTAAAATGGGGACTGCCAGAACTTAAAAGCAGTCAACCATGTTACACTTGCACAGATTGCCTCTTCATTAAAAGTATCTTAATCTTTGAACTCATCACATGCATTTCTTTGCAAATTGTAAAATTAATAATGTGATATATGCATTATATATAATTCCCCTGCTGTAAGCTAAATATTGGCAAAATGTGAGACTCCTTTAATATCAGATTGTAGGAGCAAGGTTAGAAAATTAGACTGTGAAAATACAAGCCCCTATGGTTCAACATTATTTGGAAACTAGTCATAATGACATTGCATTTTTTGGGCTTCTATTAATGTTGTCAGAAATATACAACACACCAATAGGCTTGAGTCTATGTTGGACAGGATCAAACAAAAATTGAGTTTATATTTCAAATAACATATCTGAAGCCTATATAAATCAGGTGGAATGGTCCTCAATGCAAGGTGGTTCAGCAAAGCCATGTTACACTTGATAGCACTCTGTAGTCATCTAAATAATTGGTTGTTGCTTTGTGTTGATAGCATCTCTTAAATGTTTATTTTTTTTTAAATTTTCAAAGATATTTCTTATTTAGAAGATTGATTTCAGACTGTCAGAGAATTCAGAACATTTTCATCATTTAGCAAGTTAAGGAGACCAACACGGCCAACGGTGTTACTTGTGCACACAACGTTACAATCCATTAAGTTGCCTGTTATTTATTCCCTTAGCAGCATTCAGATATGGCAGCCACCTATATGCATCTGAACGCCTAACTTTATACACACCGGTTTCTACTATATTAGGGAGACCGACATTGCCACCACTGTTACTTTCTGTGCACTATGCATCTAATTGTTACATGATCTATTACCAACCTCAATCCAACATGGCCCCACATAGCACGCAGACACCTACACTACATGAACACAGTCATTTTTTGATCCTGAGATCAAAGTTAAATACCTACTATTTAGAAAGGCTTTCACTGTCAATTCCCCTTCGACTACATAGTTGTAATGAGATTTTTTTTATTTTAGGAACTCTTCCTAGTTCCCTCTTAAAAGATCTACATGCTTTCTGGGGCCCCATAAGCCGCTCCATAATGTGCACACCTTGTTGGCATGTCTACATCATTTTAGGAGATTTTTCTTGTACTAAATAGTTAAATATCTTTCTTTGACAACATATCACATTTAGGTGCACTCACTATTTTACTCTAACACTCTATAATATTTAAATATAGGTGATCATTGCATGCTGCTGCCTTGAGATATTCTCTTGGTCAGGTATGATTTCTGTCAGTTTCCACTTTAGCAGTATTATTTTTGGGGAATTTAGTCAATAGCGTTTTTAATAAGTTATTTCAGGAACAGAAAGTCATCCTACATGTAGACTAAAGAGTGACTTATCGACCTTTGACATTTTTAGATTACATTTTTAACTACACCTCCCCAGACTGAAACATTTCATATGTGTTTTGTGTTTAAGAAATAATCCTGTAGACCATGCATACATTTTTCTCCCCAAGGAAGATCACGTGCATAAAGCAATCAAATACATGTGGTGGTCAAAACATGTCAAGTACAATGGATTTTATTCCCAATTTTTAAAACTACTATTAAATATAGTTTGTAATCATTTGGAGCTTCTTCTTCCCAGACCCTGTACTGTTGTTATCATTACTAATTCAATGCATAAAAGACATGTTTTAATAAAATTTTGACTGGGGTGTTTGGTTTTCTTACATGTGGGTGATATGAGTGTTGATGAATGAATAAATGGCCATCTTTTCTTTTTTCTTGGTGGCTTGGATTACTCATTGATTCATTTATAATTGTCTAATTCTGCAATAATTGTAATTAACTTCACTCTGAAGTGTCTTTTCTTAAACCCAATTTAATAAGTATTTTCTTTTTTAGTTGTTCACACAGTACTTCCTGATTCTCTTTCTTCTATACATTTGCACTCAATTTGGCAGATTAATTTGTGATTCACATCATATGTCTGGTAAAAATGTGTTTAGGAACCCTTCTTTGCATTTGATGAGACATGGCTCAGTGTCATCTCCTTCAGAAGTTGACATAAAGCTCAAAAAAGATGAGGTCCAAGTATATTGATAACATTATGGACATCCAAGATGAAGGGAATATAATGAGACACTAAAACATTACACTATGAACTGTCAAGACAGAGTTTATTTCAGGAAAAAGAAATATGGATGTTACTTCCTATCTATAGGATATAGCAGTCTCAACTCTGAATGGAGTCAGTGGCAAAGAACCAACCTCCTTAACTTGATTTCTGGAAATGTGATAATGAATGCAAAATGGTTGTGTTCATGCAACTGACTGTTCTCAACTAACCCAAGTATTCTATGACAAATGGAAGTGGAATATCATAGATTGTTGTTGACTATCAAATTTGAAGGATAGTACCACTTATTGACTTTATTGGACACAGTGTTACAAGAAATCTTGATTAGAAGAGAATTATTAATGTGCATGAATGATGGTTGGATAATCTAATATAACATTATTTAATGACACCTTTCTTGAAGAGATGGACAGTTTTTATGTTAAAGAAATCCCTATTGATGGAATAAATTAAAAGGAATTTTAGATTGCACAAAACCATAGTTGGGCTTCAATACAACCTTAAACATGAACCTTCAGCACAACAACAAATGGTTCCCAAGTTTGGATGGGAGCACACCTAATTTCTGTGTAGCAGACACCTCCGAAAAGGTTTAAGGTCAACCGGTGGGTATTTCAGAAAATAAAGATGTTCTTTCTCATTCAAGTTAATGGGGACACCTATCATGTACTCTCAAAGGCAAGTTTCATCCATGAAAAGAGGTTTGTAAATAAGAGCCTGCTCAGGAAATTAGAAAAAAGATAAGATTACTCCATCATTTAGTCTTCTCCTTCCATGGATTTCTTCACTTGACTGTATTGATTCCAAAATGCTGATCAATAACAGGTGCATTATGATGACCACCAGGAGGACTAAGAGATTGAATGACAATTGATGAGTTCTGAGTGATGGAATTTCTTGATTTGTACATAGATAATTACGTGACACATTAACTGACAATTCATATTCAACTCATAAGGACTTAACCATGACACAGAGTAGTCTAACTGATTTCAGCAATATGAGAAAATTGCTTCAACTCACCAAATGTCTGCTCTATGCAGCTGATTCCAAATAAATGATGCTCTCTGTCCTGGAATACCTAGACAATTTAATGTACCTTTAAATATCATAAAAGGACAAACAATTACTAATTTAGAAGCTTTTATTAATTTAAATATTACGCTGTCGCAACAGAAACTCCCTTTGGAGAGTGCTGCAGTAGACTCTAATGACAATCACATTTAGGATATTATTGAGCAATAATTATTTACAAAGAATCATTTAGGTTAAAGACATTTTGATTGTAATGCAAGATGATAATGAGTACATTTTGGTTGATCTGGTGAATCCCATTATTGCTTAAATACTTTAACATTGGTATGATAACACTGACAAGACCAGACCAGAAAATGTATCTAGTCATAAAGGAGGGAACTTCACGGTGTACTCCTTCTTTGTGACAAGATAGAGGAAATTGCCTGTGGAGCCCTAGAGTAATGGATATCATTTTAAATTTTAAATGAATATCCCAATACCACGGAGGCATCTATGCAGATAGCTACCCTAATCAGGGGTGTACTTATTCAACATGAGGATACCTCAGAGATACTACCAATGAGGTGTTCCCAGTATTCCTCTAGTTGGTAACTCTGATTCTGATGTGGCACTGATGTTCAAAGACTTCAAATGAGGAATGTATTTGGGAGTGCCAGTGTTTATTCTCAGTTGACTGAAGCTTTAAGCATGCACCCTTCAAATACAAAACTAAACCTATACATGTTGAAATGGCACTGGTACTTCTTTGGCAGTTCATGCTGCCTATAGCTTAGATCGAATCAATCAGTGAGATTATTAATATGATTATTGGTCCAATCAACAGTGTTTTTTATAATGCAGTATTGGGAATATTAAAATCCAATGGGCAATGGTGACTCTGTGCTGGCCTCAGATAACAGAATAGCGAGGTCCACACATCAAGGTGGCCACACACATACATCATTAAATAACTTGCACAAATTCAAAAACCTAAAGTATAGTCTGCCTCTAAAAAAATGCATATCGGGTAGTATATATGATTTATCATCAACATTGTACAGTTGCTTTAGTATTGGAGATATCATTATGCATAGACACATATGCCCTTTGGATAAATCAACAGCAGGAATAATTCAGTAGCATGATGTTTAAGGCCATTATCGACCTAGATGACAGAGGAAATCCTGCCATTGTTGAGTTTCTAGTGATCAAAAGTAAGACAGTTGAAGAGACATGTCTTCTCTAACACAGTAGCAGAAATCAGGTGATAAATTATAATATATTTCTTTCTCTAAACTGTATTCGAATAGAGGATATGTTAGTCAAAGATACCAAATACACTACCATCATATACCTAACATAAAACCATAAAACCAATAAACACATTTAAATTAAAAAATAATATTCAAAATTAAATCAAAAATAAACTAGAGCTACTCCACCCTCACATGACTATTTAAAAGCTACCCTCACTGAAGGGCCTGGTAGCATACTTGTACTGATCTGCCATGCAACTAAGCCAAAGGAAGGCAGGCTATACATTACTAATGCATCACTGGATTTAATAAGCCATATAGAGCAGGGCAATCATTCCTATGGCCCGTGGCATATTCAACTGGAGCCAGGAATGTTTTCCTGTTGGAATCAAATAAATGACAAAACAGAATGAAATTTGCCAAAGTGCCCAAGTCCCCTGTAATCAATACTGGCACAAAGACAGCTCCTTCTTTGTAACCTTCCTTGCCAAATGGCCCTTACATAGGCCAGTGGTAGAATGTGAAATCCCATCCAAGTAACACTGACATGGTGTTCATTTTTAAAATGAATCCAATGAACACTTGCCTGGTTCAGGGGGTTACAATTCTTAACCACACTGTGTTTGATAACATACATGTCTTTCTGTACACCATGGCTTCCAACAATTGTCTGTTCACTAAGCTTTTTATATTCCGAGGAATTCCTTCATGGCATTCACACAGTATTCTTAAGCCTAAATATAGTGAAAGAGTCCTTACAAAACATAGCCATGAGATCATATCACACATAGATATATCTATCCATCGAACAATTGAGCACAGTAAGTGAGCCCTGTATTTTCATTACTCTAGATATCCATCCAGAAATGTAAGTGCTGAAACGCGAGCTGGTTACACCCGCCAGTCCTCTCTCGCACTTGCCTCAGGGCCCTGCACCACACCCACACTCAACGCACTGAGCAATTAACTCAAGAGAGTGGCTCTCTCTGCACTTACCTGAGTCTCAACCAACTAGGTGCACTTGACCCTTCCCTCCCTTTGACCTTCTGTGCACTTGTTTGATCCTTACGCACCATGCCTGAATATCCTCTGTCTGTTTCTCCCCTGTCTTCACCTCAGGCATTTTTGCTATATCCCACACTGTTTAATATATTTTATGAACTTATGCTGCCTGTGCAGACTATTATCATCTCAGATGTTCAAGGGCTCTGAGCGACTGTTTTATTTTCTCTGTGTCCCCACCCTCCTTGAGCACTTTGAAACACTTGCCTGTGTATAGGCGCTATATAAATAAACAATACAATACAATACAACAGTTATAGCCTAGACTAAGTTATAAACAGGGAATATATGTAGAGTTCTTATGAGAAATTAAGAAATTTGAAGATCTAGGAATTTTGTAACTTGTGGGCTTTATAAACCCCCAGATTTCTCCTTTATAACTTAGGTTAGAAATTCCTTTGCTAAATAGATCACCACTTGGTGGATTACTCACTGACACTCTATATTTCTGTCTGGCTCTGTGGCATCTTAATAATGTGTTTATATATGTTATAATTACTGTTAAGCATATCATTCAAGCTGATGCCTAAGTAATCAAACATTAGACATTGAGACAGTCATTTACTATTGTGAAATAGCTGTCTCATTTTCTTCCTTTACTTTGAAACACACATAGCATTTGATTTTGTTAACAGTGACCTTTACCCCACCATCCTCCATATACTTTATATAAGTGTCTACAAGGATCTTCAAACCCTTCAGGTTCTGGTCATCTGCCTATGTAATCTCTTGACGGACTGGGCATTTTTGTCTTTCCTAAAAATAGCAATGTACCTCAGAATGGGGATATTTGCACAACTGAGATGATTCCTCATGTTATATGATATTGGGTATGCCCTATATTTATATCCCTTTTTAACAATGTAGCACTTTTAATGCACTGATTATTAAGTGAATTTGAAGCAGAGATGTGTGTTTTAATAATGGTGTTGAACTGTGTTTTATGGTGAGATTTTATGGGTCATGGCTTTCTTATTGTGTCTACTAGATGAATTTATTTGTTGTACTCTCTTTTGTAAAAATGTAAGATTTACTGTATCTTCATTGTGTTTAATGGATGATTTATCCCAATAAGCTAATTGACTGCTTCTTTAATAACTGGTTTTCTCCTAGTGCCACATTGAAGGACATGATGGCCCTCATTACAAGTCAGGCGTTAAGGGTATAACGGCGCCGTCGGCGCCGTTAACCCTTTACGCCTGATTCACACTTTAATGCCTGATTTTTGCAGGCGTTAAAGTCCAAGGCGCTAAGCGACCTTGGTGCTAATTACGGCACCGTAATTTACGGTGCTGTAATTAGCGCCTTCCCCATCCCCATTATGCCCTATGGGGCAAAAATGGGAATGGGGAAGGGCAAATGGTGAATGGGGAATTTCTGCCCCACTCACCTTGGAATGGGGCGGTAATTCCGCCATCCACCATGCCGGACTCCGGCATGGACCATGGTGCTAATAGCAATGTTGATGTTAAAGCACCATGCTAATAGCACCATGGTCCAGCGCCGGAGTCGTAATGACCTCCGATGTGTTGCCTTTTCAGAACGCCCAAGGAGTCAGTCAGTATGAAAATCAAACAAAAGGGGGCAGCACACCGTCTTGCTACACCCTTTTGCTAACCATAAATGTCCTCATCATCTCCCCTTCAGTCCCAAATAGGACTGGCATCGTTCTTGCACCCTTTCTAAAGCCAATATCTGTATAGTATAAAAGGAGATTCTAAATAACACAATCTTATAACCCCCAATCCAATAATCTTTCAGGATAACCTATGAAAAGATTCTAGATGCACGATTCAGGAAGGTCATAGATGTATACAGCTTCAGACTCTATTAATCACCCTTTTTAAAGATTGCAATAGTAAGCCACTTTTCCATTTTATAAGTATAGCTTTTGACATAATAATAGCATTAAAGGGTAAGGTGAAAATGGATAACTAGAGATCCCCCTGTACAGAAAACATTAATTTTGTGGGCACTTGTTACTAAGGGCCACTCAGGCCCCTGTAGGTGTCATTGTGTCCAGCTGACCTATATTAATGCCATAAACACGAGCATACTTGTGTTATAGTTGTCCATGTATGGCCATAAAATGCACTAAGGAAATGTACCCAGGTACCCTCATCCATATACGCCTTTATTACCTCAGTCCAACCCAGGTCAACCGAGAGGATGTTTTTAGCTAGACTGCCTCAGAAGAACCAGAGGCTTTGTGATTAGCTATGTGGACAAGAGCATATTGTTTTTCCAATGTCAGTTTGTGCCTCCTTGCTTTTAACCCCTTTTTATATGCTAAAGTTTGTTCCCTAACTTTCACCAAATGTGTTGCAATATCCTTATGAGAAAGCAGTAAATCTCTTTAATTACTTACAGTCGGCATAGAGCCAATATTGCTTACGAGTGCTAGCAGTGCTCTTACCCTTCTTTATACACAAGTTTCCCCAAGGCAATCATTATTGCTTCAACAGCCCCCACAACTTCCATGGGGGAATAGGGGAGTTAAATTGCTCTAGGAAATCCATGACCTCAACACAGCAGGTTAGTTGCATCAACCTGTAAAGCAGTGGTTTAACTATATTTCTTTTCAATCGTATGGCCATTACATCTTTACTCTTCTCATAATGGGCCATGCAGGCGTGACTCTCTTGAACAACCCACCCGACCCCAATTCAGTACAAAGGTAAGTTGTTTGTGATCACTTACCTCTCTTGCCCCAGTTGAAAACTACTTTGCCCAAAACCAAGAGTGAACAGTATTGAAATATGATCAATGATACCCATAGATTCAGAAAGACCAACGATGCAGAATCAACTTTGGGTTTATGTGCCATGAAGTCAACACTGGTGATTTAAACCCCCAGAAATTAAAAAAAGGCTGAGATTTCTCTGATATTATAGAATCTTTCTAATTTGTGTTAACAAAGAAGTTTATTAGGATTGTCAAAAAAAGTTCAAATTGTGGAGAGCACTACAGAGAAATCACACAATCACTAACCTATTTATTAAAGTAGGGGTGATGTGGGAATCGCCCAACTCAGAAACAGGGTCTGTGCAACAAGTATATAGAATTATTTACCAAGCGTCTTTACCGGCTTTTCCCTATTAAACTAGCATTGAGGAATTGGGAAAGGTATTATAGTTTCATGGTAGAGACAGTATACCAGTGAAGAAACGTCTGAAGTTAACCTTGAATTCTTGAAACGATATAAAGCTCACATTACAGCACTTTCAATGGGGCAATAATGGTTTTTCAGACTTGGATTTGCAGTAGAAGATAAGACAGGCACCAAATCAGGGCGGAGACTGTGGCAGACTCCTTTTCGAAGATACATATATTTACGACATAAATGCTGATACAGCAGCAGCTTTAGGAAGTGAGAACGTTGAGAACGGTGTTCTAGATTTGTGGGCAGATAATGTGGGCCAGAATGGATGCACCTAGTAGACAGGGAACCCTGCATTGGGTTTTTATAACATTCTAGCAGGGTGAAAGAGGAGCGTCTTGCTTGGAGCCCTGCCAGGATATCAGGAGGGTTTAAATAATCCAATCAGGGTGAAATTCTTTAGACAGATGCCTCTGTGCTCCAAAACAATCAGAGGGAGGGACTGTAGTAGAATGTGAAGCACCACATATGCATTGTGGTCATGATGTCTGGTCAGAAGGCAGGTATGTCAAGGGCATAATCCCTTTGTATGTGTTTGTAGGGGTACATGTTTTTTCTATTCTGAATATCCTAGGCTCACTTAAGTATTCCGTGTATTTATTTAGCATGGGTACGAGTTAGGCTCAATTTCAGGAGGATCGAAAGGTGGTAAGAAGAAATAATGAATACACATAGAGATGGTAAAGCTTTATTTAAAAAATAAAATTTAAAAAAAGCTGTGGGAGATTTAGAGCAACAAATGAATCCCATCAAAACATGAGTCTCTGTGGCACTACTACCCAACACTTTGGGGAGCACTAGTGGAGAGAATACTAAGGTCTTTGATATGACTTTGTTTCCCAACATGTATTTGACTTTTCTTGTACTTCCACTTGGCTCAGGATGAGCTTTGAATTCCACAGCACAGCATGCAGCAAATCTTAATTTCTATTTCGCATGGTCTGTGAAATTGGGCTTCTTTGCCAAATGCAATTAATGTTCACTTATACCTTTGTTTACTTTATTGAACTTTCTCGCTTTGTTGTATATGGCATATCCCATCGTGCAAAATTATTCTCTCTCCTACCATCTATAAGACTAAGCATGTGTTATTAGGATTCATTGCCCACTGAACATTACATGATCAATGATCTCTTTCTGTACTGTTGTGCTATGTCAGTGGGTTTTTGACTTTTTTTCCAAGTATGTATACTCTCTTTCTTTATCACTCTTGATTGCACTCACGCTCCTCCCTCACATTCACCATAAGCCAAGGCTTTGTGGGTGTGGGTGTCTCCTCCAGCTGCTCTTGCTTGTGCTTGTATTCCTATAGCAACTTGTTTCTCTACTGTGTTTCTTCTCTGTTCTCTCCCTGCTCAGTCAAAGATATGTCTTTTTTATCCAAACCACTTATGAAGTCAGAATATGAGGTTGCTTCCCCATCCCCTTTCATCAGTTGCAGCTCACTTTCATGTTCATGGGCCTTCAAAACGATCGGCTAGCCTGTTGGTAGTCTGCATTTCTTTCATACCATGCTCTGCGCGGTATCTTCTTTCTGCCTTCTCCAGTGGCAACTGAAATCTTTAAACTTCTGACCCTGCGTCGATTCTCTGAGGTGCTTGGCCATGTGGCCAATGTGCTTCTGCTTCCCCTCCCAGACACACACCTACTTTATTCATTGGCTCATCACGTTCAAGTACCCGTGCATCCACAGGATTAATCATGTACTGACTTAAATGAAGGGCAAAATGTGATCATTTTGGGGGAGGGATGAGTTGCCACACAAAAAAACCCAATAATGTTTCTATTGGCACTTAATGTAAAAGCCATGAGAACTAACTACTGCACAACTTTTGGAAGAAGTATATATATCTATTACACATATGTTCTCAACGTATTATGGTTGCACCATAAGTTAGTGGCAGCCATATAAAACAATTGTCTGCTAATCCCAAGTAACAGTACATTTCAGATCACTGGGGGGTGGGACATGTCTGTTGATTCTGTTGGTTAGTCTGTTAACTGAAAAGGGACCTTTATTCCTCCATTGAGACTACATTTTCTTTTTTTTTTAATGGTGTCATATGGCTGGTATTTCATACGTTGCCAAAGCACAATTCATTTGGTGTCCTTAAAACGATTTTATTAGGGGCTAAATTGATGTGCTTCAGTAGCAGATGATGCATAGATATATCTTGGACTTTGCTAGTAAATACAAGGTAATCATAGGATCTATCTTAGAACTCTAGGACAAAGAACCAGACGCTGGCACATCTAGAAGTGAATTTGGCTCTCTCATCCCCGGGTGGAGGCTTTAATCAGTTTTTTGGATTGGACTCCCATGCTTCCCACCACAAGCTGTGAGCTTGTTACACCCACTATGGTCACCCGAATGATTATTGTGTTCTGAAGATTGCACATTTAAAAATAAACATGTATCTAATGATTGGTGCAATTAGACACAACTATTGTCCAAGAACAGAATGCGCAATACAGAAGATGTTAAGATGTTATGAGAGGTATTTAGTGAATATGGACTCAAAGGATTTCCAATGTCTTGAGGGAAAACGCAGCAATCTTCAATGCAAACAATATATAGTCAAGGAACAGCCAGTATTAGACACTAAGGAATGTATGAGCTGCCTAACCAGACCAACTGTCCCTGAGATCCATGTGCTGCACGGATTATTAAGGAATGTGCTTTAGTCTGCCAATCATTCCTGACTGCATGAAGTAATCCTGGAGCACATCCCTTCAAAAGAAACCATTGTTGGAACAGTAAATCTGTGACAACTACAAGTCAATTTTAAATGTCCCCTTCTTATTAAAGAGTCTGAATAAGGCTGCTAAAATGCAACTTCAGAATCACCTGTAGTCAGAGCCCCTATTTGGAGGCAGACAATACGGTATTTGACCATTCTAAAATACAGATATGGCTACAATTATTATAAAGGATATTCTCCCTAGCCTTAAAGGGGCAACTTTGGCCTTAATATTTGTTGCAGTGTCAAATGTACACTTCTGGCAGTAATGCATATGGCTCTCCAAGGTACTTCCCTTCTTTATCCGAGACAGCAATGTGCCCAGCATTGCTCAACTAAGATCATTAATGATGGCTAGTCTTGTAGTTCCAAGATTACACAAAATTATGCATTTGACAAGCATCAACCGCATTTGACAAGATGTAGACGTACTCAGGTCGAATCTTTGGAATAGTCTTCTTCTGAGCCTCAGGGAAATCCCTAATGTCCTGCAATTCAGAGAGAGGGTTAACACCTTTCTGTTTCAGTAGCATTGGTAAATGTGTCCAGCTTTCTTTTATGGTTGGTCCTGAGCACATGCAATCCCTCAGGTAGTAGTGCCTAACGATTGCTTGAATGGAATTCAATTACATTGAATAATTTCTGTGATTTGCCAACACTCAATTGTCATTACACTAGTATTTGCACAAGCACACTTACTATGCACATGAGTTGAATGATGCTTGCAACGTGTCTTTTTTAATTCATAAAGATATGAGACATAATTCAGAATGTTCATACATTTGCATTTTGAATATATAGCATGCAGTTAGGTAGAATTCTCCACAATGGCTCATTTCCCTTACCTACTGAGTCCCTCAGCAGCTTTGCTGGATTTCTAGGATTATTTGTTTCACCTGGCAAGAGTGTGAGCCTTTTTCCCACTCTTACATGCGTTTTGGCTATGTGTTGTACAATTTCTGTGTGTTCATAGACTATGGAGTCACACCTACTCCATAGGCATAATCTTTTTACTGTGTGTCAGGCAGCACCTTTAGTGCAGTGACACAGGGTTGTCTTTTTCAGACTTCCCATGTTAGAACTCCATTTTTTGGGACTGACTACTGTCTCCCAGGGCATGTAAAGTTGCCATTGACTTATAGAGTACTGGAAAGGGTTAATAGTTATCCCTTTTTGTCTGTCTCTCATGGAACATTATTTAATTCACCTTTCTTTAAGATTTGGCTGGTGGCAGTGGTAACTACCCTAATTTTCCTACAGCGGTCTATGGAAATAGCGTTGGAACTTTTTTAGGCTATCTTTGTAGCCTCGAACATAAACCCGCTGGATCCCATTTACTTTTATTTGGTTCCGGCTGGGTTTATTTGCCATTTCTTTTTGTAAAGGTCTTTCTCGTGTTTTACTCTGCATGCCAAACCAGGTTTGGTTCCTTTGTTCGCCGTCCTTTGGCGGGCTTCGGCACAAAAGCCCTCCTTAGGCGCCTGAATGCCTGGGTGGGCAGATGTGAGGGAGGAGTTTTAGGACCCCTGCCAAGGGTTCCCTTGGAAACCCAAGCCGCGCTCTTGTTTGATTGGCTAGGTGACTGTCCTGCCAGGACAGCCACCCTGCTGTGTGATTGACAACCAGGCTGTGTGAATGGGGGAAAAACTGCATAAAAAGCAGGTCTCTAGGACTGGAAGGCAGAGTTGCCACTGGATCGAGAGAACCGAAGAGAAGCTGAAAGAAGAGGACCACTACCACGACTGAACCTCCCGGTGAAGCCCTGCTGCAGGTCCGAATCTCCAAACTTCGACGACAGAGAAGATCTGCCAGGAATCTTCGTGCCTTGAGCTGGTGGCACCAACCAGTTCCCCAAACACCAATCAAGGCCTTCCTCCCCTGGTCGTATTTTCTGTGCATCGGTGCAGTGACCCGGATAGCCAGGAGGCTCGGACCCTGTTTGGGTTTTAAGGAGCGCACCTTTTATTTGTTGCTGTGCTCTGCTGCTGGTTTCTTCCCTGGGCAGTGCAGGACCCTCCAGTCTTCCTACTCCATGTCAGTCTGACAGTCGCTTCAGGAACCATGAGCCTGTAGGACCTGCCAGTAACATCTGCCTCAGCTACAGCCTTCTTCTTCATTTAAGTTACTGTTCTAACCCGGTTGTTCGTTCCGTCCGACCGCTGTGAAAGTGTTTGAAATCATTCACCAATCCGAGGGCTTGTCCTTCTCTACTGTTTTAACTAACTTTTCCTCCGACCAACTTCGTTTTGAACTCTTGGCAAAGACTTAAGTGCAAACTATTCTGAACTGTGTGATCCTCTGCAAAGAATCTGTACCATTAACATTGGCCCAGGCCTATTGATTTGAATCCTGTTGGGTATTTTGTGGATATTTGGGGCTTTGCGGTATTTTCTTACGGCCAAAATACCTTTATCAATAATCACTCTCTGTATTCATATTGGGTCACACATGAAAATAATACATTGCATTATTTCAGAATTCAGACCTATTTAGATGGTATGCGCAGTAGTTTGCGTGGTTGGTTGGTATAGTGGTTGGTTTATTTGTGGCCCCAATATCCAACATCCCTTGTTTTTATCTAGATTGTTCTTGATCACTAGAGAGACCTCAGGCCTACATTTTAGGGATACCACATTTTCAGTGTTAGTGTTGTGTGCCACCATGGGCTATTGTGGTAATTTCCACTACCTTATATACGGTAGGGAACTATGTCCAGAGAGTCTCTCTTCCCGTTGACTCATGTACCTCCAACAGGCTATGCTACAAACAGTCACTCATAACTGTCCATACTGAATAGAATCATGCACACATCTGTTTTAAAATGACAATTGCACTGTTTAAAAATCTTCCCACGTTTAAACCTTTTCCCATGCAAAATGAAAGAGAGAAATAATACACACTAGCTATCTGTTTTCAAATGTTTTTGTATTATAGAAATTTCTTTTGAACACAGTTTAACTTTTTTTACAGAAATAAATGAAATGGTACAACATTATTTGTGATAAAATGAACAGAGAGCTGCGAGAATATATTCAATTGGTAACATTAAAGGATAGTTCCGGGACTTTTTTTTTATTGTCCCTACGGGTCGGCCATGTGTTTGTAAGCATAAATCGGTAGATCGTAGGAAACTTTCCTATGGACCTTACCCGACTTTTCGCCCATTATCGCACTCGAAATCAGCCTCCATTTTGTGATAATCCTATCATTCCGCCGCATCGCCCTGGCTCACCTGCCTTTGCGGCACTAAATCAAATCCCCCGCCCCTGAGCCTGACATCAGCAGACGCGTACTGCCCATTTCAAGCACGTCTCGTGTCAACAATCGCTGCGCCTCAGCTATTGACGTGTTGCCATGGAAATGGCAGGACGCCTCTTTCCCCAATAAGTATAAACAGACCGTTTCACAACATACAGCAGCAGATTTTCGATTCCATTCCTCTCTGTGTGTTACTTTGAGTATTCTGTGACTCGTTTCTGTGCTCTGGTCAGCTACCTTCGTTGATTGTAGCCCGTGTGAACAGATACCAGTACCACCGCTATAAATTATCTTACTTTCTTTACCACACAATGGCTACAATAATGCCGTATATGTACGAGCCCGAGTACACCGAGGAAGAACTACTGGAAAGGCAAGCACGCGAAAACGATGGGGATTCGGACGGCAGTTGGGAGGACCAGTCAACGGATGAAGAGCCTGGACCATGTCGCATGGACGGCGTCTCCACCTGGTGCACGTGCAATCGGTGCGAGCTAATGCCAACTGAGGAGGAGAACTGCTGCTGCCGTGAAAATTCCGGGTGCTTGGCCTACATTTCGGAAAGCGAGCAAAGTCTGCAGGAAGGCGAGCAAAGTCCGCAATGCATCACCGAGCTGCCAGAGTTCAGGGAAGCCTGCCTCTCACGGACAGTGTTGAGGATGATGATGGTGCTTATGCACGAACTTCGTGGCACTGTTCGTCCGCGTAATCCGAGTAACGAGTAAGTATACTCTGTTTGTGATGTCAGTGATGCCACCACTATTTCATGGTCGTCTCCCACATATAAAATTACATTTACATATCATTCGAACGCATGTAAATTGGTTCCATATAGTGCATTTTCTAGATATAATTTTTTTCTAAGAAAAATGACATGTGTTACCTGAATCGACATTGATAAGAAAGTTTGGTCAGTTTAATACAGTTTGCATCTTTTTTTTTCACAGGTGGTACAGGCTGGTGGCCTATCGTTGCTTCACTTGGTGGCTTCACGGGAGGCTCGGACACCGCGTTCGGAGAGTAATACCTGCCTGTGCGGTACTTGCCATTAGACAACATTTCCCCAGTGACAGTGGACAATACCGCGGATTTTCCCTCGATGTGCTGCAACCTCAACTTTACAATGTGTAATGTTTATTATTTATGTTTAACTAAAATCTAAAATAAAGCCCAACATATATTTTAACAATGGTTGTTTTGATTTTTTAAATGAATCTAGTGTATATTCTCCTGGGAGGGTGAGGTATTTATAAACTCACCCCCCTGCCTTCCATGTAGTAGATCCTGCAGCCATCCTCTTACATTCAGTTAGATGGCCTCTCCTTGGTGAGGCCCTGCGGCAAACGGGTCTTGTCTGCATGACCACCGCCCCGATCCACCCCCCCCCCGCCCTATCAAAGGCAGTTCGCACCAGGGTACTTGCGCTGCTGGCAAGTGGAGCTGTCAGGGAGCGATAAAGGCCAAGAGTTGCCAAAGACCATGTACACTTCAAAGTGGTCTATAGAGCATGGGTTGTTGTTCCCATGTCTACCTCCAGACCCCGTGTCTCCTGCCAAGCATCCCCCCTCACGCTGGACGCCCTCCTGCAATCCACATAAGTGTGTCTCCATTCACGAGTCTTCCTGTGTCTTGTCTGCACGACCACCGCCCCGATCCACCCCCCCCGCCCTATCAAAGGCAGTTCGCACCAGGGTACTTGCGCTGCTGGCAAGTGGAGCTGTCAGGGAGCGATAAAGGCCAAGAGGTGCCAAAGACCATGTACACTTCAAAGTGGTCTATAGAGCATGGGTTGTTGTTCCCATGTCTACCTCCAGACCCCGTGTCTCCTGCCAAGCATCCCCCCTCACGCTGGACGCCCCCCTGCAATCCACATAAGTGTGTCTCCATTCACGAGTCTTCCTGTGTCTTGTCTGCACGACCACCGCCCCGATCCACCCCCCCCGCCCTATCAAAGGCAGTTCGCACCAGGGTACTTGCGCTGCTGGCAAGTGGAGCTGTCAGGGAGCGATAAAGGCCAAGAGGTGCCAAAGACCATGTACACTTCAAAGTGGTCTATAGAGCATGGGTTGTTGTTCCCATGTCTACCTCCAGACCCCGTGTCTCCTGCCAAGCATCCCCCCTCACGCTGGACGCCCCCCTGCAATCCACATAAGTGTGTCTCCATTCACGAGTCTTCCTGTGTCTTGTCTGCACGACCACCGCCCCGATCCACCCCCCCCGCCCTATCAAAGGCAGTTCGCACCAGGGTACTTGCGCTGCTGGCAAGTGGAGCTGTCAGGGAGCGATAAAGGCCAAGAGGTGCCAAAGACCATGTACACTTCAAAGTGGTCTATAGAGCATGGGTTGTTGTTCCCATGTCTACCTCCAGACCCTGTGTCTCCTGCCAAGCATCCCCCCTCACGCTGGACGCCCCCCTGCAATCCGCATAATGCCACGACATATACACGTCATTCATTCACAAACACACCCCGAATTCTTTATAACCCACTTCATATTTCTAATGAGAACTTCTTTGCGCTTTGCTAGTCAACCCGTGAAGGTGCTGGTTATCTGCTCTTCGTCTCTGTGAACTTCCGTGACCACTTTGAGCAAACTCGTCAGTTTGCAACCTGTGAACTGCTCCCTGTTCTACGACAAGAAACTACTCTGATCCCTGCATCTAACTGTTTGTTCGTCAAGGTAAGTCCATGTACCATAATCATTTTGCGTCCAATTTTTTAATTTATATCTATTTGCTAGTAGTCATCAAATTGCATCCATGTTTTCTTTTCGTTCACGACAGTACATGCAAGGAAAAGTACATGCAAGGAACTAGTCACATGTTCTGAGTTTAGTCAAATTACTTTTTCTATTTTTTGAAAGTTATTGAAATACTTATCCGCATGTGAATAACGTGTATAGTTCCAAGAACCAAAACGGACCTTGCATTGAACCTTTCATGTGTCATTTAATGTTTTAACACATTGGTATTCATAGAGAATTGTTGATCTTTACTTTTCAGAACTTTCCATAATGCCTGCCTGTTCCATTGGCGGTTGCCCTTCGAAGACCCATAACAAATCTGAAGGTACTATAATGCATGTTTTCCCTAAGACAATAGATCAGATAAGAGAATGGGTCCGATATTGCGGATATCCAGCCTCTGAGCTAGAAAGTAGAGTCCTAGAAGTCTTTGCGGACAAGAGGGGTGATCGATACCGCATCTGCAGCAGGCACTTTAGCCCAGACATGTACTCCGCATCATTGCTAATAAAGAAGAAAACACCGCGAGCGAGGCGAAAATTGCTCTCAACCGCTATTCCCACTCTATTCGTCCACATCCCTCCACTGGTGAGTCAAGTTTACGTATTTGTCTCTCGGCCTTGCGGTAGTGTGTAGCATTAGCTAACAATAATTTCCCCATTTATGTATCCACTCAATATGAAGGCGGAAGATTCTCCATCCGTGTCGTTATTGCAGTCATCAGCCACTTCAAGCGCCTATCGGGTAATCTTACTTAGCTATTCTGACACTGACTTGTTTTAGGCATGTAAATCAATAGTTTTAATTGATCGTGTAATTATTTTACCTAATGGTACACCACAGTACTCGTCCTCTAGTCTTTGTTTTCAGTTATAATTATTGTTATCCAAAATAATGCAAGTACTGTCTTTCAGGGAGATGCTGAGGAGTCCAACGCATTGACGACAACCGTAGATGTCACTCAGATGCTCGAGGTACGTTTCCGGACAGTTCCATCGATGGAGATCATCAGATCTTGCATTCTTGTAGCGTGATTGTTACACACAATGTTTCTTTCGTTTTTAGCCATTGGTATGTCCTTCTGTCGTCGCCCTCCTATGTGTCTTCTTTTTTCAATATTGTGTTCATTACTAATGAAAGTCCTATGTTTCAGGGAGTCGATGGAGCATTAGTCCAAGAAGAAGGGGGAGCATGCAGTTACGGGTCGGCGCAACAGCTTGCAGAAGTGTGCACCGCAGTTACAGCGTCCCTTGATGTTCTTATGCATTTCGAGGTATGGATACTGACAGATCAATCATGCGAGATCAAATGACGTGATTACATCCGCTATACTTCCTTCTTTATTAACGCAAGTACTATGTTTCAGGGATCTGACGGAGCTTCTTCAACAAGAACATCACCCCTAGTAGTTGATGCAGATCTCTGGGTGGTGACACTTCCAACGATGGAGCAAATCGAATCATATTTAGATATCCATTATTTATTTTAGACAACTGATCATTTGTGCAGGTCTATTTAGATGAGCCGTTGACGCCTGCAGAAAGTTTATGTTCTTTTAAACAAAATAGAAAACCATACTAATGCAATTACTGTGTTTCAGGGAGTTGCTGAAGCGTCATCTTCAATGATATCATCAATGGAAGTCTATGCGGAGCCCGAGGTATGGATCTTGACAGTTCAATCTAACTAGATCAACAATGCGTGAACTATTGTCGTTTGAATGTTCTACACAATGCGTTCATTCGTGTTTTGCTATTGAGATGTACGTATGGGTATTGGTCCCCAAGTACATTTTGTGTTTTCAATATTATTATACATACTAATGAAAGTTCTATGTTTCAGGGAGTCGATGGAGCCTCAGTGAGTGATGGATGTGCTTATCATGAAAATATAGTCGTTGCAGCGCGAGAGGAAGTGGAGACATGCACACACGAGTCGGAGCAACAGCGTCCAGATGTTGAAGTTCGAGGCAAGAAAGTTTCAAAGAAAAGAAAGCAAAAGAAGGTTAGTGTCCTGTTCACTATATTATGTTGTCTTTCACTGTCAATAGTTCAATACTGTAAGTTGTGTTTAAACTGAACATCCCTTTTCTAATCTGTCCTCTAGTTGCGAGTGGGTGTAAGAACTAGATCTACACAGACAGTGAAGCGAACGAGAGATGTTGCTTGTCAAACCTTTTGGCAGGGACTTGAGACTGGAGATGCATCGTGCCAATGGGAAGAATATGAAGTGATTGACAACGGAGCTATACCACCACCAGCCATTGATAGTGAATGTCCTCCTGGTAGTTCGGATGCAGTTGGAGATAAATTCACAGAATCCACACCCGCAAAAAATAAGAGCGCGCGAAAGTTGAAGACATTGTTTTTTTCTCCCATCTCCGGACAAGGAACAGATGTTGCAATGGAAGAGAATGAAGTGGACGACAATGAAACACCATCAATATCACTCAGCATAGCGGAAGACGATATCAGAGATTGTACCTTTCATGCGAGTGACATGTCCTCAACGTTACAGGCCGAACCAGCTGGGATGCAGAGTGACAGTATAAGGAAAGAGGCCAAATTCATTGTATTCGATAGCTGTTTGATGGATATTATTATGATGATGAAATGTGGGCATTGGGTTGGTGGGGAAGTATGTGGGGAGCCATTGATTAATGTGACTCGTGCAATTCGAGGCACTAACCTTAAAATACATGCCACCTGTACACAATATCATCCGTTCGCATGGTCTGCACAACCCATGCTGGGGCAACTGCCAGCAGGCAATCTACTTTGTGCAGCGGCCGCACTTTTTAGTGGTTCAAGTTTTAAAAAGTTACAGTATTTCTTTCAGTTTGTGGGAATCCATTTCATTGCGAAAAGTCAGTTCTACAAATACCAAACCGATTATCTATTTCCAGCCATCAGCGAAGCTTGGAGAATGGAAAAAATGTCAATGGAAAGTACATTCGCGGGCAAACGCTTCAGGCTAGCCGGTGATGGACAGTGCGACAGCCCAGGATTTTCAGCCAAGTACTGCACCTACCACTTTCAGGACATGGAAAGTAAGAAAATTGTGAGTTCGGTGGTCGTGCAGGTGTCACAAAGTACATCCTCAGTGGCCATGGAGAAAGTTGGCTTTGTAGCATCATTGCAAGAACTACAATCGCGGGGAATGGTGATCGACCTGATAGCCACGGACAGACACGTTTCAATTGCCAAGACAATGAGAGAAGAGTACAAAAATATAAATCACCAATTTGACGTATGGCATCTTGCAAAAACAATCAATAAAAAATTGTCGGCTGCAGGAAAAAAAAAAGATATGCAAGGTATTTCACAGTGGTCCAAGTCAATCAGCAACCATCTTTGGTGGAGCTCAAAAACATGTGAAGGGTCGTTGGAAATTCTACTGGAAAAATGGCGGTCAGTAATGTTGCACTGTAGCAACGTACATCGATGGTCGACAAATGAGCATTTCCACAAATGTGAACATGGCCATTTGTCCACAGAGGAGGCACGGAAGAAGAAGTGGTTGATTCCTTCATCACCCACTCACAAGGCCATTGAAAAGATTGTATTTGATAAAACTATAACAAGAGATTTGAGGGGACTCACGGAATTCTGCCACACAGGAGATTTGGAGGTGTTCCACAATATGTGCCTAAAGTACAGGCCCAAAAGATTGCATTTTGGCATGGAAGGCATGATAAATCGGACTCTTCTAGCGGTCTTGGCACATAACCATAATGTTGGCCGTCAACAAAGTAGGACGACCGGAACTTTAGGGACGCTTCGCTACAATAAGGCCTTCGCTAAAAGAAGTAAACAATGGGTGATCAAACCAGTGTTTGAGGATATGCAATATGAGTTTATTGAGAGACTTATCGTAGATGTCCTCGATAGGCACATACATGGAGTGGTGAACGAACCTATGCAGGGGACAACTGCATTGCCACCCAACATTGCCTCTGTTCCATGTCCACCTAAAGCAGAGCTCATTGAGAAATACACATCACGGTTTAAATGATTGTAATTTGATTGTCTGTTCTCTCGAGTCTCCTCATGTTGCAGGCCCATTGCAATTAAACCAAACAGTAATATAAATCATTTTTACAAAAATTATAGAATGTTTCCGTATTACAAACACATGGCCGACCCATAGGGACAATAAAAAAAAAGGCACGCAGACAAGATGCCCTTACACTGACTGCAGCTAACTAGAAATGTGTGCTCGCTCAAAGTGAAGGTCAGCTGCTTTGATGTTTTGCTCGGGTGGCGGAACGGCCCACGACCCAGTATAAGGTTCTATTGTGATTTGACCTTGACAGGCCGGGACCATCCTGAAAGACTATGAAAAGATAATGAATAAAATTTCAGAAACGAAACGATGAGCCACGTTCATTAGAAGAAGTAACGTCGGCAAAGGAGTGGTGTTTCGGGTCTGCCCTACACAGAGACACAATGGAAAATGCAAATATAATGTAAGTAACTTTTGATGAGTTTATACCGCAATTTCATTACTATACAGTGGCTTTAAAGACGGGTTCAGTTGTACTTGTTCGTTCTATGTGGCATATTGTTTTCTACCGCGCACTATCTTGAGGAGAAACATCTGCTTTTACTGAAGCACCTCAAAACCTTCCTCTTTGCTTCTGCTTTCTCTCTCCCTCTCCCCTGCTACAACTGGTCCACTGTCTGCGACCTCGGTCCTGGGCCCTTCCACTCTCCACCTGCACTGCCTCCCTGTCAACCCCTGCACTGGGGGACTGTCTCAGTATCCTACAGCCTCCCCTTCCCAGCACTTGTTCTGCACTTACCTTGCACTTGCCACCAGCTGGCCCTATTTATTTATTATTTTATGCTACTTACCTTGTACTCCAGTCCCCCCCCTCCCTGCCTCGCCATGCCACGCCTTTAAACACTTGTGTACACCCAGTAGCGCTGTCCTCGCTATGATTTTAATAAGGATCTGATGGTGAGACTAATTTCATTTTTTATGTTTTTAGGTACATCATTCACTACTGTCTGTGTCACGAGTACCAGACACCGGCGGACGGCTTCTACAGCCGCCAGTTGCTTCTCCGCGTGAACAACGTTACCACCCTGACCATTTTATGGGACGATCGCCAAGTACAAGTATGCCCTTACGCGATACTAACGGTTAGATGCAACATACCTACCGTTGTGGTGGCCTAGTGCCTCGTTGTTGGAACAGCCATGCGATTATCAGTGCGACCGAAGAGCTTATTTTTATCGTAAACCAACACCCTGTCTACTGCACACGAACATCGCTTCCCTCAAGACAAACTAATTTGGATCGAGAGCAAAGAAAAATGCAAATCGCTGAATATTCTCTAAACATTTGATGTCCAATAAACGTACTTTGCCAAATGTACAATCTTGCCGTTTGCTTTTAAACCACGGTTTCACATTCCGAATTGTGTATTGTGAGATGCTCTAAGACCCTGTGTACAGCAAAGGACCATCGCGTTCCTCAATAAGAACTTTTTGGAACATGAGCAAATAAAAATGCAAATCGCTGAATATTCTCTAAACATTTGATGTCTAATAAATGTACTTTACCACATTTACAATCTTGCGGTTTGATTTCAAAGTACAGTTTCATATTCCGAATTGTGGTGCGCTGTATTGTGAGCTGATCTGTGTTGATTTCCGGGGTCTGTGTGGAGTCGCGTAGAAGACGCCTGGGCGCGTTTGCCTACGCAGCACAGTAACGTCACGGAGAGAGGCGGGGAATATGAATGTTTTGATAATGTCTGTTTCAGGGGCGGGGGATTTGATTTAGTGCCGCAAAGGCAGGTGAGCCAGGTCGATGCGGCGGAATGATAGGATTATCACAAAATGGAGGCTGATTTCGAGTGCGATAATGGGCGAAAAGTCGGGTAAGGTCCATAGGAAAGTTTCCTACGATCTACCGATTTATGCTTACAAACACATGGCCGACCCGTAGGGACAATAAAAAAAAAGTCCCGGAACTATCCTTTAAATATGCAGATAAGAGACTGAGGCTCCCTTTAATACACTGACTGAACAGTTTCGCACACTTTCGCACAGCTCCCACTCGCTTCTATATTTACCTTATCTGTTCAGCATGAGTTTTCTTCGGCTATTCTCTTTCTGAATTTGGCTCCCTTTAAAATCAACCCCAGTGAGAACAAGCGTCTGCCGTTCTCAAACCGGGGTTATTGCCTGGAACTCTCAGCTTTTGCAGCAGGAATGCCTCAGCCAGGAAACAGATCCTTCTCCCAGCTCTACAAGATCTCGATTGTCCTCCCCCTCCCCTCAAGCTTCTCCATCAAAGTTCTAATCACAGCCTCTAGCATGATACTTGCTATGACGCTGCTCCAATCAGAATCAATCATGTCATCTCCTCCCTCACTACACAATGGCTCACTGCTACAGTGGCAATTGTAACAAACTGATTTCCTGTTCCTTCGAGCTCTTTGCTTCCTGTAGTTATGTGGACAGAGCAGCAGAGAAAAAAAAATGAATGTGCGTTTAAAAGTTCACTTTCAGAGTAGGCCTAATTCTGCATTGGAGACACATTTTTATTAGTGGGTTATGTTAAATGAAGTTTTATTAGTCAGGTTAATAAGGTTAGTTATTAATTTTCAAATGTGTCTCTTGCAACATAGGCACTTCAGGTGAAAAATAGTGTGCATTTTGAATGTGCACATGTGTGCTTTTAACTGTAAAAATAGATTTGCATCTTATATGTAAACATTGTTTTATACTGAATAGCCTGTCTTTACTTATATGTCCATGTTACTCTGGCAACACATATAGCAATGCACCACACCCATGTGGTGGTGCTGCATCAAAAAAAAAAATGCTACCTGTGCAGTAGTGCTGTACTCTGTGCTGTAACACGCCAAATATCCTTACATACCCTCCTTTTGTTTTTAGAACTTGGCTACGATCCAAGCCAATTCCTAAAAACAACTTGTTCTTTTTTTTTCTTTTAAAATGCATGTGTATTGGGATATCTTTCTCTTCCTGACGTAGCTACTAAAAACAGTAACATTTTCATTTTTACTGATAACACAACCAACCATCCACCCATGATTAGCACCAGGACAGCCAAACCCACTATTGAGCGTTCCCCCCAGGTTCCCCAATTAAATATTTCCACTTCTATTATCCCCAGATTACTAATTGTAATATTGTTTTTTCTCAAATTCATTTTTATAACATGTCTTTCTTTGTGATTCAATAAATATTCCACATCCGGATCTATTGGAAAAGTATCCCTTTGAAAAAAATCGATATTTTCCACTTGGCTTTCCCAAACATCATTTGTTACATGAAACAATGTTAACCCCCCCAATTGACACAATTGTATCCTTTGGAACCTGTAAATAAAAAAAATTATATTTCACCTGTTTAACCACGTATGTTCCATGGTTTAAATGTACTACCGTCATGTTCTTTAAACAGGTGCTGACCAACCATTTACCTCTGACCATCTTAGCCTGTGCCAGTTCTTCACTCCCCATATTGCTAATAATCACTTCACATCCTTCTGATATACTTGGGTCAGATTTCAAACCACAAATAGCATCTGTGGCATCAGGAACAAACGGTTTACCTGGACACATATAATTTTGTTCTTTAAATTTGACACATGTTTCCAGGTTTGGTATTAAATACACTTCAGGTTCCCATGACTGAAATGCCACCACTTCTGGAGTCTTAATCTTGCTTTACCCATTTCAAATGCAATTTTTACCTGGATTATATCAATTTCCCTCCTGGTCAATCTTTCTGTCATTTGACGTATGATATCCTGCGAAACAAAATACAAGGGGATATGTCCTTGAATCAATTGCGAAACTGCAGTTTGCACTTCTCTCATATAATTCGTTAATAGTCTATCAACAGGACTCATTATGTTCAATATTTCATTTAAAGTTCTGTCATGCTTAAGTATTATTTTAGTCGCCCGTTGCATCACATCTGCTTGTTCATTTAGAATGATTGCAGTTTCATTTATGAATCTTACTTGTTCATCCAGTCCCCCTCTAATCCCATCTAATGTTTTTTGTATTATTTCTAGGTCAATACTCAGTTGTTGCGCTTTAGTACTCAGTGTTCCTACCGAAATAGAATTGGCTGTTGATATTGTGGTACCTATTATGGCTCCAACTATAGACATTACCAATGATATTGCGAGCATCACCGCACCTCTCTTTCCTCTCCTCTTCTTAATGTCTGCTGAATTCACAAATGTTTTCTCCAACTGCATTAATATATCTCTTATTGACTGCTTAGTGTCCTCTTCTCTTATTTCCAGCCAGTCTTTCGTCTGTTCAATCTTAATTCCGGTATTGTTCAAATGTTTTTCAATCAAAATCTCAGGATTCAATGGTATGTAGATATTTTGGAAAATCATCCTTCTATCACTCATGATGAATCCTGGTGCCTCTTCCAACGCGATACCAGATGCTGGTCCAGGTTCAATGACAACCTGTGCTTCTGAATGCTTGAAGATCCCTCCAAATATCATCATCATTAACCATATCATCGGTATCATCTTCAATGCTGATCGCTTTGCAGCCTTGGTCTTCACCCCTCTTTGGGGCTTTCCCGGAATCCGTCCACATGGGCTCCAGGATTCCATTGTCTCCCGTGACCTCCGGTATAAATAGTTAATGTTCTAAACCAAAATAGAAAAGAAACAGATTAAGTATATTGCACAATACTAACTTCACCCTTTTTTCCAAAAATAAAACATGCTTGGTAAAAACATTTCGGTTTTTTTTTTTCTTTCTGAAATTAAACACAAGTTAAAAAGAAAACAAGCATATATAAAACAGCATTCAATATTTAATACATTTTCTCTCTGCACACCAACAATGAGCTTCCATTATATATATTTATTTATTTATTTACTTATTTTATATTATATATTTTTACATATATTACAGTGTTTGTGTGCCATTATAACAATCAACTTTTTAACTTCTCTGTCACTGCCTCCTGATTGTACCCATTTATTTTCTCTTTTTGTGTTCAAGGGACTTTATGTTGTATTGTGTGCATCAGTGGGTAGTAGCCCCAGGGCTTTCTGTTTCTACATGTTCAAGCCACCTGATCCCGTGTCTGGGATGGCATGGTTTGATCTGATTTACATGGACAAACTGCTCTATCGCCGTTTCACCTTCATTTTTCAAAATTTTATAAACCACAGGAGAGACCTTATCTATAATTCGAAATGGCCCCTGCCAGGCTGCTAGAAATTTATAATTTTTCTGTTTACTTTTTCCAAAATGAAACTTGTACACCTGATCCCCTACACTGTATTCCTTTACTGATGTCTTTTTATCATAATAAGACTTTGCACTGTCAGCAGCTCTTTCCAGATTTCTCTGCACAAAAGCAAATGCATGTTGCAAATGCCTCCTCAGTTCATCAATATATTCATGAACTGTGGATGCACTCACAAGTGTTTGCTCATGTGTTCTGTATAGTAGGTGTTGTGGTAACACCATTTTCCTACCTGTCAAGACCTCATGGGGGCTAACACCTGTTGCTTTGGCAGGAGTTGATCTGATTGCCATCAAAACCAACGGTAAACGTAAATCCCAGCTGGAACCTGCTTCTGCCACGAATTTCTTTAAAATATCCACAACAGACCTATTGCTTCGTTCAACTCCACCTGAAGAGGCCGCCCGATATGCAATATGCAGTTTTCTTTTCACACCCAGTATTTGCCATACCTTACTCATTAGAATACTTGTGAAATGACTTCCTCTGTCTGACTCAATTCTTTGTGGCAACCCAAACCTTGAGAACACATGGTTCACCAGCAATGTGGCTGCTGTTTGCGCACTACAATCTGGTGCAGTAATGCATTCAATCCACTTTGACATCAAACATACCACATTTAAAATATAACGGTTTCCTCTGCTCGACCTTTTTAAAGGTCCTACATAGTCTATTTACAAATCTGACTATGGAAGAGTTAGGCCTCTTTTCATTAATGGGGCTCTATGTATTGGTGAAGCAGGTTTAAATTGGGCGCATACTAGACATCCTCTAGTATATAATTCCACATCTTGGGACATATGTGGCTAGTAAGCATAATCTTTTAGTATTTCTAATGTTTTTTGTGAACCTCTATGGCCTGCAGTTATGGCATCATGTGCATGGTGTAGCATTAGCCCTCTGAATGAAAGGGGTACTACCCACTGTATTTGTCCTGTTATGGACTCTCTAATCATGAGTCCATCCTGTAATCTAATTCGTGTTTTGTTCTTTAATAGCACCCTCAACTCTTCTTTTCCCATACAATCATTTTCTGTTAAAGGATTTTATTCAGGATCTATCAAATGATTATAATAGATTCACAAAATTCGATCATTCTTTTGTGCCTCAATCAAATCTTGGTCTGGCGTGTCATGACTCCACTGTACCACTGGTTGATCTACCTCCTTTGGTGCTTTAGAACATGTTACTGCATCAATTTGTATTTCACCCATTAAATAATCAATAGGTAGCAATTCTCCCATCACAGCCCCAATCTTAGCCAGGTCGTCTGCCTTATCATTTCCCTCCTTATCCTCTCCTGGTGTTTTTAAATGCCCACAAATTTTTCTCCAGTATATTGTTAAATTATTCTCTGACACCAATTTGTCTATGGCTTGTATCATTTTTCCATGTTTAAGTGGCTTTTTGTTGTATGTAACCATGCCTCTTGCTCTGGTAGTGCGCAAGCTTCTGAGAGTCCGAGATGAGAACAGCACTGCAAACTTTACACTGGTGTCTGTGAAAATGTGACTGTTCTCTCGGATGAGTCGATGCACCTCCTCTTCTGTAGCCGCCGTATACGGATCGTTTTCCTCCTGATCCGCCATTTTCTAGTCCTCTTTCTGTGGCCTAGGTCGATATTGGTTGTTTTCCCCCTGATTGTATCTATTCTGATACCTCTCAGGTGATTGATGTCGGTTGGGATGGTTTCTGAACTCTTGATTCATTTGTGGAGGGGAGCGGGGTGCACCCATCCTTTGATTATAGTCCCCTGGTGGGGAATCATTGTACTGACGTGGATTGTAGTTCATGTTTTGCCTCATGTCCTGTCTCTCAAATTGTGGGTACTGGCCCCTATGTTGATTTCCATTATCAGTAAATCGATCCACATATCAGGGTCTATCCTGATTACCATATATCATGGTGTTGGGATCAAATCTGCTCTGTGTCCCCAATGACTGGTAGGGACCATCATTTCTTTGATCTTGATTTTGTCTCTGGTTATTGTTCATACCTGCCATATCAGGCCAATATCCTACCCGGGGTCTGTCCCCTAAATACCTAGGGCTGATGTAGCTCTCCCTATTACTAGGATCATGTGATTGGAACATTGGTACAGGAAATGGCGATCTTTGTTGATTACCCCTTTGTTCAGGTGTCACATTATTTTTACCTTGGCTTGGCTTGGATTTTACCACGCCAAATATCCTTACAATCCTCATTGTAGCAAGCCTTTTCTAGATTGCCCTGCCTACTTACTTGTTGGTGCTGCTTGATTTTGTTTAACCTTGTCTTTCCCTCCCTTTTTAAATTGCTTTAGTGCCATTTTGCTCACACTTCATTTTGAGCTTAAATTTTCCAGAATTCATTGGGTGTTGTGTAGTATATTAAGAGTGTGAACTGTTTTACAACTGATGTGTAAATAAATGTATGTTCTTTTACTCAGATACCTTGAGTCAGTGTTTGTTTGAACCATAGTAATTGCTGTCCTTTGTGTAACTATTGATACTGCTCACTTTACTCTTGAGATAGGTCTGGCTGCTCAGCCATCGCTACCACTTTACTGTGTAGTACAGGCTTGTACCAAAGGTGAATTTGTACTGTTGCTTGTAGTCTTAATTGTGTGTGGTGTTCCCATAGGGTACTGCATATGATTCTGCCTAACACACACTGTTGTAAAAACATGTTCATGTCTTGGGTGCAAGCTTTAATGTGTGCTCCATCTCTCTGGAATTCGATTCCTCAGAGCATAAGGAAAATACCATGCCTACTAAACTTCTAGAAGGCAGTAAAAACGTATCTTTGTAACTCCAAGGACTTCCAGTGGTCCTCATACTCTGCTTCCTATTTCCTGTCTCAGTCCTTCTTATGTTCCTAGTCTTTTGTTCATTGAACGCACTGAGGCCTCAGGGCATGATGTGCTCCATAATAAATTAAATATTAATAATAATAATAATAATAATAATAATAATAATAATAATAATACACCAAAGAAATCCATTAACTAAAAAATGCAATTCCAAGATCCTGTGAATGACAAGCCAATATCTGCATCTAGAGATTGCGGTCAAGCGACATTGAGATTGCACTAAAAGTTTACTGTTTAGATCTCTGTATCCCCTGCCCTATCCGCCCATCAACACGAGCTAACACCTCGCCCCTACCTTACCCCTTCCCCTCTCTAAAATCTGCACATCTCGCCCTGGCAAGAACAGTGGTCTCATCACCATCACCCTCTGACCCTCAACCAACTCTCACACACCGACTGCACTGAAACCCCTGAAAAGTAGAAAACAAACCTGGTTCCCCTCAATGACTACTTACTCCTCTCCCCCCCTACTTCGACCAAACCCCACAATCTCTCACCCATCACCATCCCCTCACTCCCGCTACCCTCATCCCGCTTCCAAACCATCTCCCTCAACTTCTCCCCCAGCACACCTGGTATCCCCAGCCCCTCGAGATTCACGGCCCCAAATCCCTCACGCCCTCTGCCCATCTGCACCCGCCTTCCCAACTCTGACTTCCCCCTCTAACATCCTCCTCCACCCACCTACTTTTCCCAACCTCCATCGACCTGACCGCAACATTCATCAACCAGAACTCCTATCCCTGACCCGCCGTCCTTGAATGCCCCAACCCCCCACCCTTCCCCACTACTCTCGTTACACCCCCCACCCACAACCCTAGGACCTCCAGGACAACTTCCCATTCCGAAGTCCGATGCACCCTCTGTAATGCCTTCTCTTTAGCAAAAAACAGACACAGCATCTTTGACCTCCTCTCCTTTAACAACCCTGACCTAGGGCCTCATTACGACCCAGGCGGTAAGTTACCGCCTGGGCCGTGACTTTACCACCATGGTGTAAACTACGTTTACGCCATGGTGGTTGGCAGACTTACCGCCCCATTCCGACCTTGGCGGGGCGGTAAGTCCCCAATCCCCATTTACCCTTCCCCATTCCCATTTTTGCCCCATAGGGCATAATGGGAGTGGGGAAGGCGTTAATTACGCCACCGTAAATTACGGTGGCGTAATTAACTCCATGGTCCCTTAGCGCCATGGATTTTAACACCTGCTAAAAGCAGGTGTTAAAAGCACCATGGGGCTAGGGGACCTCGTAATTGGCGGTAAGGGTTCGGCGCAGCTAACGCTGGCGTAAACCCCTTACCTCCAGGGTCGTAATGAGGCCCCTAGTCTTTATCACTGAAAGCTGGTTGTCTGACGACTTTGGCCCTGTTGATCAGGAGGCCTTCCCTCCATCTACTCCCTCATCCTGCTCAACAGACCCGCTAGAGGAGGCGACATAGCAGTCCTGTTCAAATCTCACTTCTGCGTCTCACTTGTCGACTCCAAGACATGCACTCCATCTTGCGAATACCTTCTTGTTAAACTTTCACTGCCTCCAACATTCTCCCACAGCTTCCTAATCCTCTACAGAACTCCTGGTTATGACAGACATTTCACAACCAACCTCTGTGGCTCTATAGCCACCATCCAAGTAAACCACCTCTCTCTGACTCTACTAGGAGATTTCAATATCTGGTTAGATGTTTCCACCAACCCCATGACACACTCACTGGTCAACAGCCTTGATGCACTTAGCCTCTCCCTTCACATGAACGGCCGACTCATTCTAAAGGACACACCCTAGATGCTATCTTCAGCTCCCATGACCTAATATACCTATCGCCCCCCATACCACTCATCTGGTCAGACGACTTTATCTTCCCTTTCTCCATCCTCTCCCCTCCCTCCTCCCCCACCCCTGAACCAGCTGCCCGCCTTCATCGCAAATGCTGGAACAAACTAAAGATCTTCTCCGACCTTGCCGAAGCCCTGCTTCACAGACCCCCCACAACTATCCCCCTGATGATTCTTCAACCATCAACTCCTTCGACACATGACTCAATGACTTGCTAATCCCGCTCACCCCCTCATGCCGCTCCTTCTCATGCCCCGGACCTTTTCCCAAATGGTTTACTCCTGAGCTGAGAAATGTCAAACAACTAAATAAATCCCTAGAACGCAAATGGCGGAAAAGAACAACCAATCTCAGTAGATCCACCTTTGCCTTGCACCATCGCAACTATGAAGCAGAAATCCGAAAAAATGCCAAAAAGGCCCACTACAACCATCGAATTCTCAATTGTGGAAACCACAGCAACGAACTCCACAGAATCATATCTGAATTTGTCAAACCTACATGTATCTCTGCCCAATCTAACCCATCACAATCATTCTGTGACTCTCTCTCGTTCCATTTCTACACCACCGCCTTCGACAGAACGACTTCCCTTAACAACAGAATGGCCCTCCTCTCCCCGCCCCAAAATCCGACCACCCTATCAACCACCGTGCCGCCCGCTGCTGGAACACCAACCTTACCCACCTTTGACTCCTTCAAACCAATCTCAAAAGATGAATTTCTCACCCTTCTCTCTGCTCGAAAACCCTCTGGCCCCCCCCTTGAGCACTGCCCCACCTCAGTCCTCAAAGAGATATTCTCATCTACCTTCACAGGAGAGTATGCAAGAGCCATCGTAAATGACTCCCTCAGCTCTGGAATCTTCCCTGATGCCTTCAAAATTGAGCATGTCAAGCCTCTCCTAAAAAAAACATCCCTCGACCCCTCAAACACCAGATTCCTTGCAAAACGTATCAACCGAACTGCATGCTCCCAACTAAATGCTTTTGTTGAATCCAACAACCTTCTTGACCCCACCCAGTCAGTCTTCAGACTGCAACACAGAACCAAAACCACTCTGGCCTCAATCTGGGACGACCTATAGGTCACTGCTGACTCTGCAGCATGCGCCACACTAATTCTTCTAGACCTCTCAGCTGCTTTCGACACAATTAACCACTCAATCCTTCTTGACGGCCTCCACTCCCTAGGAATCCGTGGAACCACTCTCAAATGGATCGCCTCCTTGCTCAACAACAGGAAACAAATAACCGTCCTCTCCACTTTTACCTCAGCCACTCGCCAGGTTAATACTGGAGTACCACAAGGCATATGTCTGTCAGCCCTCCTATTCGACCTCTACATTTCCGCCCTCCGTGGAGTCATCTGCCTGCACAATATCTTGTGCTACAATATGCCAATGCTATTGAAATCATCCTGAAACTCCTCAACTCAGACTCCAACTCTCAGCCCGTACTCACAGCTTGCCTCCTTGATATCGACCACTGGATGACTACAAACCACCTCCTCCTAAACCCCACTAAAACTGAAATCATGGTGTGCGGCAACACTGAGCTTCAACCCCATCCACTACCTTGGACCCCATCCATGGGCCACCCACCAATCCCCTCTCCCACGGTAAAAAACCTTGGATGCACTATGGACTCTGACCTAACCCTCTCTCGTCAAATCAACAACGTATCTTGTCATTACCATCTCAAAATTGTTAGGTTCATTTTTCCCTACCTCTCTTTCCCAAACTTGCTGCTGTTATGTCTATTGTAATGTCGAGACTGGACTATGCTAACTCCCTTTACCTTGGAGTCCCGGCATACCACCTCAATAAACTGCAAAGATCACAAAACGCTGCTGCCAAAATGCTACCGGCGCTGGGTCCTAGAGACCACACCTCTCCAGCTCTCAGTACCCTCCAATGGCTCCCAGTTGTACGAAGGGCCACTTTCAAGACCCTGTGCATCACTCACCATGCAGTGCACAAGACCAGCCTGCTATACCTGCAAGACAAGCTAAAACCTTACCTCCCACCCCACACCCTAAAATCAAGCTCCGCCCTCCTTTTATCCCAACCACCAATTCCATCAAGATTGGAGGATCCACCTTCTCAGCCTTGGCCTCTATCCTGTGGAACTCGCTTCCACCTCACATCCGACACATCTAAGACTATCTGTCATTCCGCAAATTACTAAAAACATGGCTCTTCCCGTAACACCAACAACCTCCCTAAAGATATGTCTGAACCCCCAACAATGGTGCACCCAATGACAAAACACACAATGAGACTATCTACCTGGTGTTCAAAGACCTCCGATTGTGCCCACAGGATAAGACGGACTGGATGGAATGGCTACAATGGATCAAGTGGATGGTTCGTGTTGCAGCATGGAGTGAACGGATGGAGTGGGTGGATGGAGTGGGTGGAATGGACAAGTGGATGGAGTTGATCGAGTGGATGGAGTGGAGGGAGTGGGTGAGTTGAGGGAGTGGATGGAGTGGATGGAGTGATGGAGTAGATGGAGTAGATGGAATTGGACATAGTTTATGGAGTGTATGGAGTGTATCGAATGAGTAGATGCAGTGCATAGAGTGGATGGAATTGGATGGAGTGTGTGGAGTGGATCGAGTGGAATGAGTAGAATGGGTGGAATTAGTGGATGAGATGGGTGGAGCGGATGGAGCGGATAGAGCCTATGGAGCGAATGCAACGGACGGAGTGCGTGGAGCTGATGGAGCGGATGAAATCATTGGAAATCGATGGAATGGATGTAGTGGATATCATGAGTAGAATTAGATGAAGTGGAAGCAGTAGAAGGAATGGACGGAGTGGATGAGCAGATGGAGTAGATGGAACGGATAGAGTGGATAACATGAGTGGAATTGGATGGAGTGGAAGGAGTGGAAGGAACAGATGGAGTGAATGAGCGAATGGAGTGGATGTAATGGATAGATTGGATGGAACAAATAGAGTGAATGAAACGGATAGAGTGGAATGAGAAGAATGGGTGGAATGAGTGGATGAGATGGGTGGAGCAGATGTAGCAGATAGTGCCAATGGAGCAGACGGAGTGCGTGGAGCGGATGCAGTGGTGAAATAATTGGAATCAATGGAATCGATGGAGTGGATATCATGAGTGGAATTGGATGGAGTGGAAGGAGTTGAAGGAACGGATAGAGTGGATGGAACGGATAGAGTGAAATGAGTAGAATAGGTGGAATGAGTGGATGAGATGAGTGGAGCGGATGGAGCAAATAGATCCGATGGAGTGAATGGAGCGGATGGAGTGTGTGGAGCAGATGGAGCGGATGAAATAAATGTAATCGATGGAATGGACAGAGTGGATAACATGATTGGAATTAAATGGAGTGGATTTGCCGATGGAGTAGATGGAACGGATAGATTGATTGGAATGGATAGAGTAAATGGAATGGATCGAGTGAATGGAATGGATAGAGTGGATGGGTCCGACAGACTGGATGGAATCTGACAGATTGGATGAAATCGACAGAGTGGATGGAACCGATAGAGTGGATGGAACCGATAGAGTTGATGGAATGGACGGAACGGATGGAATGGACGGAACGGATGGAGTGGACGAAATGGATGGAGTGTACGAAACGGATGGAGTGGATGAAACTGATGGAGTGGATGAAACTGGATGGAGAGGACTTAACTGGATGGAGTAGACGGAACTGGATGGAGTGGATCGGACTGGATGGAACTGGATGAAGTGGATGGAACTGGAAGGAGTGGATGGCTCTGGATGGAGCAGATGGATCTGGATGGAGTGGATGGAACTGGATGGAACAGAATTGAGTGGATAGAACTGGATGGAGTGGATGGGTCTGATGGGTCTGATGGAACTGATGGAGCGGATGGAACGGAATGAGCGAATGGAATGGATGGAATGGATAGAGTGGATGGAATGGATGGAGTCGATGGATTGGATTGAATGGATGAAATCGGCGGAATACATGGAGCTGATGGAGTGGATAGAATGGACGGAACGGGTGGAATGGATGGAATTGTTGGAGTGGATGAACTGGAATAGATGAAATGGATGAACAGGACAGAATGGATGAATTGGAGTAGATGGTTTGATGGAGTGAATAGAGTGGGTGACTTGGAGATGGAATGGATATAAAAAAGTTTTAGTGTGAATGGAACAGAGGAGGTGGATAGGATAGACGGAATTGATGAATGGATGGAGTGGATGGAATTAATGAGTGGATGGAACTGTTGAATGGATGTAGTGGATGGAATTGACGAATGGACAGAGCGGATCGAATTGATGTATGGATGGAATGAATGAATTGGGTGGAATGAGTAGAGTGGATGGAACGGGTGGAATGAGTGGAGTCGATGAAACTGGTGGAATGGATAGAGCGTATGGAGTTCATGGAATGGTAGAGGGGATGATATAGATGGAATGGATGGAATAAATAGAGTGGATGAAGTAAAAGGAATGGACAGAGTGGAAAGAATGAATAGGAAGAACGGAATGAATGGAATTCAACGGAATTCGCCCACACGTTGTTTCACTACGCACCCTCTCCCCAGGTCCCCATGCTGTTCCCCCTATATATGCTATATATCTGTGTCCCCCTATATACCCGTATCCCCCATCTCTAAAATATCTGTCTGTCTCTATGTTCCCCACCATCCTGTTCATGTGTCTGGCCTCGGGCACTCTATAGATAACCACCACATCACATCACCACTCTTACTCTCTACTATACACCATCACTCAACTAGAACACAGATATACCCCTGCCTAATTCAGCCTAGCTGTCCACATACAAACACAACCTTATCAACATGTCATCACCCTAATAAAACACAGCTATCCGAGCTTATTCCGGCATATTTGCTCACATATGCGTCCTTCAGGCCTTACACAGCCAGAATCCAGTCTAGATGTCCACCCACCAGACTGCACACATCCAGCTGACATCACCAGCACCACACCTAAAGGCTAGGATGCAGCTAACAATTGGCAATTACACCAGATGTACACTTATCTGGTGCACCCATGCACACTATGACACTATCTATCTCTACCGTCCAGAACTATGGTTCCAGAGGGCATTCAACCTACCAGCGCTTTGAGGTCATACCAATGATACATAGAGTGCTATATTAATGCCAAAAAACATAACATAACATAACATATCTCTTGTTGACCAATGTTTTTGCAGAACATTGCCAGTAATTAAGGATCTCATGTTATGTTGTTATGTTATGTTATTGTATTTGTAACACGCACCTGGAACCCAAAGGCTGATGGGCACGGACTAACATACAGACACACATAATGAATGAACACAAAACAAGCTCATACTATGCAGAGGCATAGGCTAGAATGACTAAAACAACTGTCTATGCAAAGAGTAGGGTCTTCAACTGCTTCTTTAACATTTCCGTTGAAGCTAATGTTCAAAGGGCAGGAGATAGCGCATTCCACGCGGTGGGAGCTGCTATTTCAAATGCGCCCTCTCTAGCCTTGTTAGAGTTACTCCAAGGAACTTTAAGGTTTTAGTGTTATCCGATCTTAGTGACCTCCTCTTAACTTTTAAGACGATGGCTTCCTTCAAAAACAGAGGCCTTTGCCCCATAATGCATTTATGGGTAATGAGAAGGAGTCTAAACAGGACTCTTTCCCCAATCAGTAGCCACTGAAGGCTCCTTCTGGCTTCTGAAACATGCTCCCTTTTGCCCAGACCCTTCACCACTCTCACCACCCCATTCTGGATCACCTGGAGGCATTGGATCTCTGCTTTCAGGATACCCAGCAATAGGCTACAGCTACTTGGAGCGCCCACCAGCATAAGTTTAGTTTTGGCGCTATTTAGGGCCAGCCAGTTAGAAACCATCCAATTTTGGATTTTAAGATAGATTTTATTTAGAAGGGCTTCATCTTTTTGGTGCAGACCAGAGATGGGTAGGACACATTGCGTGTCATATGCGTAATTCGCAAATATGATCCCCTCCTCCTACAGCATCTGGAAGAAGGGGATCATAAAGATATTATAAAAGCAAGGAGACACACACACCCTAATTCACACATAGTGAAGTAATTACACTTTCTAAAATCTATTATAAAACATGCATAGTGGGTATTAGCACATGTAGATTGTTACTGGCCTCCTCTCATGCAGTCAAAATGTTTAGAGTGCAGTCAATGGGCCTCATTACGACCCAGGCGGTAAGTTACCGCCTGGGCCGTGACTTTACCACCATGGCGTAAACTACGTTTACGCCATGGTGGTTGGTGGATTTACCGCCCCATTCCAACCTTGGCGGGGCGGTAAATCCCCATTTTCCCATTTACCCTTCCCCATTCCCATTTTACCCCATAGGGCATAATGGGAGTGGGGAAGGCGTTAATTACGCCACCGTAAATTACGGTGGCGTAATTAACTCCATGGTCCCTTAGCGCCATGGATTTTAACACCTGCTAGAAGCAGGTGTTAAAACCTCCATGGCGCTAAGGGACCTCGTACTCAGGCGGTAAGGGTCGGCGCTGTTTACGGCGCCGTAAACCCCTTACCGCCTGAGTTGTAATGAGGCCCAATAACTTGTATTATTGACTGTGATCTGAACAGTATTAAAGTAACATTTAGTATTTCATTACCAGAACTCCAAAACATGTATTGCTAGCACCACTATCTTCCAATAGCCTTAAAGACCTCAGGAGGGGTCATTACCGATTGTCATAATGACCCTTCCCAACTTTGTGGCGGGCCCAGGTCATTATCCGGTGCTACTCCCTCAGTAAAGCTATAATATATAGGGCCTCATTACAACCCAGGCGGTAAATTCCCTACTTTACCACCATGGTGTAAACTCAGTTTACACCATGGTGGATGGCGGATTTACCGCCCCATTCCAAGGTGAGTGGGGCGGTAAATCCCCATTCCCCATTTTCCCTTCCCCATTCCCATTTTTGCCCGATAGGGCATAATGGGAGTGGGGAAGGCGCTAATTACGGCACCGTAAATTACGGTGCCGTAATTAGCACCAAGGCGGGTTAGCGCCTTGCATTTTAACGGCTGCTAAAAGCAGGCGTTAAAATGGTAATCAGGCGTTAAGGGTTTAACGGCGCCGACGGCGCCGTTAAACCCTTAACGCCTGGGTTGTAATGAGGCCCATAGTGTGGCTTCATGCGGGTGTCAATTTCCATGCCAGTCATCCCTTGCACCTCATGGTTCAGCATGCCCCTCAATATACAAACAGTCATTCATGTAATCGCCAAAACTGACATTGGTAAATTTTTATCTCATGAACCAATGCACAGACAAATTAGAAATACGTCTTTTATAGTGATCGCAACATCATGTGTCCAACATAAACAATATATTCGCCCTGTATTTGTATATGTATAGGCTGTCATTTATATACGTTTTGCCAATGATTGAACCCAAATATGTGAGCGTGTCGTGCTAATTCGTTGATAACGGAGGATTTGTTCTTCAAAATTAAGTGTTTCTTTGTGATTACTGGTGTGTTGCCTCAACTAGATCAAGCAGGAACGCAGGAGGAAAGTACAGCGTGCAAGCCAATTTGTTAAACAATGTTTTAGTACATAGGTTACTTTAAAGAACGGATACATAGCAGACCTTAAAGCAGCTCTTAAACTAAGGGGAAGCAGATAAAACATCAAATTCGTATTTTGCTAGCTACGTTGTAAGACAACAAGCAAATATAACCACATATTTTTTTTTTGTGAAAATGTTTTTGATCACTATGAAAATGTGTCCTTCTTCAAAGAGTAACACATAGGACATGCGGAATTCTAAAAGCCTGAAACTATCACTCCAATTTTAGAAAATAATCTTCACAGCTAAACAAATGTCAAATAGCTTTTGGGATTTCATGTTCCCTGCAATTGCCCATCGCAAGAGCTTAAACAACAAAAGGGATGACATTCCATTTCTTGAAGACTCCATGCACAAAACTCGTCCCTCACAGGAACGTGTGCTTAGTGGGTGATAGAAAAACATGAAGTATTGTCAGAACCACCTATTGCTCATGTTTGGAATTCTCGTAAACATGAATGGCTTCTAAGAGCTCCACAATACATGGACATAGCCTTACAATGGAAAATCAGTATCACGATGTACAGCATGCAGTAATGTCTTGGATGAGATTGTTTGTCAACGCTCTATTGCTTTATGAATTGTGGGTAGGCCCTGATTTGCCAATCTTTTCTTTTTTTATTATTGGTTATTTGCTAATCATTAGGGTACACTGCAATGGTTTCCAGATGCTACTGACTGTTGTCCTCAAGGCAGTCGGCTGGGTTGGGGCTGTGGTATTGCGGTGTATCGGTGAGTGTGCCAGGCATACACAGAATTACCTCATCATCTGTCAAGTTTGGCAACACTTATGCGTTCTGTGCTGGGTGCATTGCAATGCGTCTTTTGACTGGAGTTTTGCCCAAGATGGCACACACTAGTTTGCGCATGGCATTGGCTCTGTGCCCTTCGAGGAGCTGATCAGGATGTTTCGCTTGTCTTGTGAGACATGATCAATCATGACCACTACAGATTAGTTTATAGCAATGAGTTTTACCAAGGTATCATACTCGGTGTGCCACCCTTCAGAGGGTGTGAGAGGATGGCATGATAGCCATGTGTAGGCTGCCCAATCAGGGACATGTCCCTGATTGTGTTGTCAAAAGGACAGTTGTTTACAAAGTGACGCTTACTTTCAGATCGATAGCACCTGTGATGTTTGTCCACATGTGCACGAGGATGTGATTTCCCATTTGGACTCTCATGTTTTTTGTTATTTTACTTCTTTTTTAATAACATGTCCTTTGATTGGTTATGTCTGAGGCTTGAGCCTGCGCGTGGTGGTGTTACTGGCCCATTTCTTTATGTGCATCCCATTCCTTAATGTTTGCAAAATGTGTTAGATTGGTGAAGGAGTGTTATATGTTTTAATATATTCTCAGAGGCAAGCTGGTAGGCATGTCAAAATGTTATAATGAATTTGTTGGTGGAAGCTGAGTCCAGTAAACAGAGCGGAGCTGATGTTCAATAGAGCCATAATGTGAATGTAAGGTGTAAAAGCCTCGAGGAGTTTATGCCTTGCATTCATGCCGCGGCTAATTTTCCAGGATATGTATGGCAGAGATGAAGGGGCAGAACACAACTTGCGTTTCCGCTGCCTCATTCCTCTCTGTCATACAAATACTCCAGCAACTGCACAAGCATGGATTTTCATGCCTGTACAAATGCTGGAGATCCCTCTGCACCAGCATAAAGCAGCTGGACCCCATATGGATCAACTTACACGCTCCCTGTCACGCCCACATGTACATTTTAAATGTAACCCTCCATGGCATGCTTGCTTGTCAGGCAGGCCTTAATTGTATTTGTGTAAATTGCTTATCATGTGTGCATGGTGATCAGGGTTCACAATGAAATTAAGTCCTCCCTGACATTGCCAGGCTCGCATGGCAAGCAGAACTCACAATGAAACGTAAACGCTGCCTGGCATACCACTTTTTGCCATTTACATTTGCACCCCAAAGTGCAAACGATGAACATTTGGAATCAGGGAGCCATTTCCGTTGTAAAAACTCACTTGTAAAAAAATGAGCTCCAGGGTGTTTCCATTTTTCCCCTCTGAGTTTAATTTCATACCATTGTTGCAGTTAAATTGTTAATGTTTTTCCGAGGGTAGATAAAGAGGATTTCTTGTCTTCAAAGTTGCACCCATCTCTGGCAATACCTGGAACAGAAACTTGAAAAATCATCAGAGGATCTTGCAGTTCACTGTGTGCAATCAGGACCAAAGTGGATACCCTGCAACAAAGTGGAGACAGGTTGACTGATATTGTCAATGCCAGCCTTCTAGTGAGGTCTTGGTAAGCATGTAACTTGATAAGTGGGGAGAGAAGCTGAAAGATCATTGTGCTAATTTTAAAGACATGCCTTAAAACAACTGTTAAAAAATGTATAGATGCTTTGTAAACTTAGCTCCATGTGGCATCTTGTATTCTCTAGGCTTGGAAATCCATGTGCATTTAACATTTATGCATACATGGAGACAAACATTTTAAGCAAATATTTTTGAATGGCCATCACAACCCTCATCACCCTTTACATGGGGTATTGCATGTAATTTTAGCTCATGGCATCATTGAGGAAGCCAATGAACCCTCCAATGTACCACTGCACTACTACAACGCTGTACAAACATGTATGTACAGGCCAGAGACGTTCTGACTCAAAGTGCCCATGGCCAATGCAGTTGATGATGGGAAAGACCTCAGTGAAGGTGACAAAGGGAATGACATGCAGGCACCAGGACATAGGCAGCAACAGAGCAATATGGGGGTGGAGGGGCATTATACTGTGGTAAGAAATCAACAATGGCATCTAATAGAGTAGAGCAAATCACTACAAAATGAATGCATCAAGTGAAGTTACCACATCTACTTTTCTACTAACCAAACTTTATCGAAATAGGAATCAGTGGAGATGTTTCTGTTGCCTCTGTTGGTGGTTAGTGGTTGGAGCAAAGATTCCAGAGTCCAGAGCCAGTCTCAACAACGAAATGTCCAGTCTGTGTTCATCGAAGGAAATGTCAATGGTAATGTCTGCAAGAAATAACAGATGGACACAAGAAAACTAATAGGCTTTCATAGGACCTATAAGAATTCCATTAGTTAAGAATGAAATTCAAATATTGTTCGAAAGTCAAATGTGGCTGGAAGGGTATTACCCAAATTGACCTTTTACAATTGACCTTTTGCACAATTGACTTAATTATAGTGGTCCTAATTGACTTTCTACACAATTGACCTTTATATTATTTTAGTTATTTTATGTATGTATTGGGTTGGTTATGGATTATAAATAATATAAGGGGATTGGGTAGAGGGTTGTGGTTTTTTTTTGGGTTGGGTGGGAGGCTGCAGGGGGTTTCCCCCCACATATATGTCCTGATTGACCTTCTAATTTAGGTCAATTCTCCCGAGGTCGATTCTCCCGAGGTCAATTGTGAAAAGGCCAATTAGTATGCAACCGGCAGGGCGTAGTGTCATTAGGGAAAAAATAGGAATGGGTGGAGGGTTACTTTGCCATCTATGGACGTTTGACTTCTGGGAGACTGTTGGGGGTGGGCATGAGCCCAAACAACCACTGGTGACATCAGCATCAGTACGGACATTTCACTGGGGACTGACATGCAAATGAGAGAGCAGAGTGGGTGCTGTAAGAGATAATGGAGTGAGAGCGGGCGGTTGATTCCCTCCCCACCAAATCCTGCATATGTCAAAGAACCTGAACTTTGAGGGTCAGCAGCCCAGTCAGGTAGAACTGTGACTGAGCAAGGTGCTTGCTGGCCTGCATCATCCATGTGAAAATGGCAACATTGCTGCTGGACAGTTGGCACCACCCTGCTGTGGGGAAATGAACAGCCTGGCAGGTGGCATCGTTGTTTGAGGAGACGTAGTCTCAGAATAGAAGTTAATCATCTATATCTCTACCATATGTTTTTACAGATACAGATGCTGCTGCAGAAGCCTGCTCTCAGAAAGCCAGTCATCCTTCTTGGGCCCACTGTGGGCTTCTACAGCTGCTGCTTTCTAGGCCAAGCCCAGGTAAACAATGTTCCAGCCTCCATTGTACACCTCTGCAGATGCAGATGCAGCTGAATCAGGAATTCCAGCAGCCTACCTTTTGGCAAACGTAAATTCCTCCCTAGTCCAATTGGCGCATTTATCTACTAGCTAAAGAATATCTGCTACATCGAGGGCATGTTCTTCGTGTTGTACAATATTGCCATCTTATGCACCATGCCCTTGACTGATGTGTCTAATGATGCTTACGGCAAGAATGCACCAGGGCCTAGGCAGCAATAGGAAAATGAGGTGGGGATTTTCCTGTAGAGAGAAATCTTCAACAATGACTTCCTATCATCACTATAAAAAAGAACATAGCACCCCATTCCCACCTCATCCCTCATAGAAAATATATCAAATGAAATCAACACACACACTCTACTTGTGACCAAACATTACTGAAACAGGAAGGGTAGACATATTGCTGTTGGTATTGTGGTGGGAGCAAAAGTTCTAGAAAAAACAAAAGCGAAGGTAAATTTAAGTACAGATATTTCCAGTGTGAGTTCAATGATAGACACGTTAGTGTTATGGCTTTGAAAAATGGGGTGGGCAAAACGAAATTCAGGATACACTGTGGTGTAAAAGAAATCCAAGGATATAAGAATTAAATGCACATTATTCTCCAAACTCAAATGGAGCACAAGATAATGGGCCTCATTCTAAGTGTGCCGGTCTGGAAACAATTGTGCCGGTAAGCTTACCAGCAGCGTTGTTGCCAGACCGGTACACTACAACTCTGCCGGCTGGTGCCCTCAAGCTGGCAGGTCAGACCTGCCAGGCGGGATGGAACCCGACAGCAGAGATTTCATGTTAGCACCGGCGCCGTTAGCAACGGTGCTGGTGCTCCTGTGTCCCATTTTCCATAGAGTCCTAAGGTACTCTATGGGAATGGGGCTTAACGAAGTTATTGGTGCATGAATTCCCGGCTACCGGACTTGGAATAGCCCAGTGGCACCGGGAAGTCAGGCGGCAGTAATTTTGTACGGGTCCAGCGGCAAGCCGCTGGTGGCAGTGGCAGGGTTACCGCCAGACATGTAATGAGTCCAGTGTCTTTAGTGAAAACACTCCCAATTGCCGGGAGTGTTACTTCCCATGCCATATCCGCTTGAATTCCAAGAAACTGGTGGGATGGTCTGGAGCTCAAGCAGCTATTATTGAGAGTGGATTCAAGGTGGGCATTGCCCAGGGGTTTAACTTACATGCAGACAAAGGAGCAGGGGGGCTGCTGACAGGGATGGTGGTTGGAAGGAGGTCTGAAGGTGGACACCCTACCCACTAAAGTCTGCATATGGGAAATATACTACTCTTTGGGGGTCAGCAACCCATTTAAGATGACCTGCGACTGAGCATGGTGCTAAAGAGACCCCAATATCCAGTGGCTGACTACAACATTGCTGCAGGATATTTGGCGCAACATTGCAGTGGAGACATGAGCTGCATAGCAAACTGGCTGGTTGAGTGAAGAGACCTGCTCTTGTACCAGAAGAACATCCTTGATAGTCCTACCATAGGCCTCTAAATATGCAGCCGGAGATGACGGATCTCAACCAAGCCTGGCCTTCGTCCTGTCCCCAGTGTAGGCTGCAGGGCCCTAATCATGGAAAAGCCAATAATCTTTTTTGTAGTGCAACACTCATCCAATGAGTAAGCATGGAAGTTTGAGAAACCGTAGCTCACCCTAGTCCTTTGTGTTTTTTTTGTCTGACACGAATAGGACGAGATGAAAACCATCCTCAAGCCCACTGATGTAGTCTAAACCCTTGTAAAAATACCAGGGTTCTAACTCCTGATGAAAGTTCTGGATGTTTGCCCTTTAAGAACTGAAACATGTTGAGATTAGACTGTTTTAATGATAATACAGTGATTTACTGATGCAAATAACCACAGAGTGGTATGCAAGAAAATATACTGTTTCATGAAAATACAGTGTTCAAGTCAATGCAAACAACCACAGAGTGTTATGTGAAAAAATAAAACCTTTGGAAATGTATTTAACCAACGAGTAATCAATCCAAAATGTTAATGTGTTATATGTGATTTTAGTGAATTGATTATATAATGAACAATGTGTATATTTGTTATGATTAAATTGGGTTTTCACCACTGAAAGAAGCCCCCCTTTCAGTTATCCTAACCACACAGACAAGCCTCTATCCTTTCTTTTGTTTCTTTTGTTTCACAATTAACCCCCACCCGGGACTAGATAGAGGCAGCACTCAGACATTTGCTTTACGAGTGCACACCCGGGGTTCCTCCTTGATCTCACCACAGCCAAGAATCCACCATAGATTCTTGACATGATACCATTATATTTCCTATCAAATTCTCCCTCAGATGGTTTGCTGCCCCCCAACTCCTACTCCACAGACTCAGAGACTTTTTTGGTGCTCTTCCATGATCAAACCCAATTAGGAAAAGTCTTCCACCATCACCTTGCCATTCTCCTTTACCCATGCCTGGGCTTCCTCTATAGTTGGCAGTGTCTTATCAAGGTCTGCAAAGACTCTGTCACAAAAGGGGTCAGGCGCAGGGGATAGAAGAGATGGGAGAGAAACAGCCCAGCCCTGTATGGAGACTTGTCAACAGGGGCAAAGTGATCAAATGATATGGCAGTTGTGTGCAGAGACCCATGGTAGGAGTGTGGCAAGAAGACTAGGCTGCTTAGTAATTTTAGGTATTTTTCATAACTTGCCATGACTCTTAATACTTTGTTATGTCTAGTCATGCCCAGATCATGCCTTGCATGCCCATGGTTTTCCTTTCTACATGTGCCTTGATTGTTTACTCCACTTAATAACCCCTCAACATTCTAGCTGATACTATACTGATCACACATGCCCCATTTTGATTCTCCCTACTGTGATTTGCCCCCATATGTCCAATTGTAATGTTGAGCCTGTGTGTCCCATTTACATTTCCCCCCTCTGAGTTTTTGCCCCCTGTTGTTCCACTGTGATGTGTCCCATTGACTCCCAATGCAATTAGTGTCCCACTGTGTTTTTTGCTATCTGAGGCTCAATGTATTTTGAGTGACTGGATAATGCACCTTGATCTCTTAGCATGCTGAGCTGTTTTAGGGACCCCACCAGTGCTCTGCCTCTTTGCAATATGTACTCTGAACTTCACTTGAAAGCGATGCTCACCAAAAGTCTATGTGTTGCTCTATTCTGAATGCTCCTGTGACAAATCAACTTCCGGGCACCAGTGGTGCAGGGATGAATATCGGTTTCTAAACCATCAATCAACCCCACACCTTTAGTACACCAGAAGGGATCCGAACAGATTGAAATACAAATGATTTATATAACCTCCTTGTCCAATTCTAGTAACCTTGACAGAACGGTAGGCTTATATCTGCAACATCGCAGATCCTTGGTTAGTTGCAACACAGCAAAAAATACGATTATCACCCAGTGATAGAAGAGACTGTCCAGTCAAGGTTGTACAAAAATATCGACTTTATTATTACTACAACAGACTGTTCTAGCACACTACAAATACAACTTACCCTGTAAAGGAACACAGAGGGCAGACAGTTTCATGAAGGAAAGGGATGCACTCTGGATATTGACAGGAGTGCAGTTGGTAAAGTATTTAGTCTTACTGTTCAAGGTTATTCAGTTCCAGCACCAAAAGGGCAAATGGTTGTAACTGTCTCTATGGGCCTTCAGAGAAGGACCAGGGGGGCAGATCCACAATGTACCTGGTGCGGAAGAGGTGCTTGGTGCTCGGCAGCGCCAAGGAGGTTCCAGGGTTTCCTTCGCAGCCCTTGAGACAGAGTTAGTGGTGGGAGACAGCTGCGGGTAACAGACAGCAGACAGTTCGGCACATGAGCCTGGACGGATGTCTGCAGGCTGTCCAGCGGGGTGGCTTGGGGCCAAGAATCGTATCTGTGCTGGTTGGTGGATCTTGAATGCTGGTTGAGGCGGTTCAACGGCTCTTGTGAATGCTGTGTGACAACAGTCAGTTGTACAACCAGAGGCGGTACGAGTGCTCGTCTGTCTCAAAAAATGTCCTTAAAAGTTGGACGCTGGATGATGCCTGTGTGGCACTCCTCCTAGCTTCTTCGTAGGGCTCATGTTTATTCAAAGCTGATGGCCCAATGCTCAGGAGAGTGATTGCAGTCAACAGCCTTGTCCGTTGTCCAGAGACTCTCTGGCACTTCCCAACTAGGAAGCTTGTTGGCAGAACCTAGCAGGATAAACTGTGTGCTGGCTGGGTACCGGTTCTGGAGCTGCTGAACGGGTCCCACGAGTCCAGTATATCCATGTGTTCCCTGGGAGATGCTTAGGGGATGAATCCTACTTCCCTCTTGGAACTCCTGGCCTTCCTTCACTGGCAGAAGATGTAAGGTCGACTGTACCTTCAGCTCGGGTCCAAATGAGTCCTTCTTCTGACTCCTTTCCAATTCTTCAGATGATCTGCTAAGTGAGGGGTTCAGCCCTTAACTGTGGGTCCCCACACACAATCAACCATCAACAATCTAGTGTTCTGCATGAGGTCAGGACCAGGGTACTCAGCAACAGGACAGACAAGAGGTGACAACATATACCTAAATCCGACCCATCTTCCTCTCTGTTGTGGATCAAAGTGTCTCCCTAGCTAACTGAGACCTCTGTGACTCTTAATTAAAGCACAGACTTCCCTTGAAGTATGTGCTGGGAGCAGACTTCCTGTCTCTGTGAAATTACATCCTTTGTCCCTCTGAAAGGGGTCTGCTCTGCAGGGACACCTGTAGTACCTGCTGGACCCAGAGAGGCCATTCACTGCCTTTCATACAGAGAGGTGGGAACTAGCTTCAAGTTGACAAATTGCATAACAAAGGGGTGTTAGCCCGCCTTGCTGTTGCCTCTTCCAGCAACCAAACCTCTCCTCAGTGCCTGTAGGCTTTGTCTTCCCAGAGTACATGTGATTATGCATTTTGTGCAGGAAGCAGAGGGACTGGGTGAGTGATGGCCTCACAGAGTCCTCAGAGGTTGATCTCCCATCATTCATTCTCATTATAAAAAAATCGAATGGGTTTTGGTCGAATTCCTCACAGCTCCCTATGCCTTACACTCCTCTCGTGTTCCCCACTGTCATCAGGATGAGCGACTGCCCACTGCCCACTGCCCACTGTCCACTGCCAGAGATAATAGCCCTCTTAAGTGTAACTCAAGAAATGTTCCCACAAGTAACTTCTCTGATGGGCACAATATCTGAGACGTCATCCAAAGGGCCCTTTTTTGATGTCGCCATGGTCACACCAGATGAATGCTCCAAATCGGCCACTGGGCCTTCAACTAGCATCCATGCAGCAGTTCTCTCAACCTCTATGTTAAAACACATTGGCCCTCATTACGACCCTGGCAGAGGACCATGGTGCAATTTGCACCATGTTCCATGGCGCAGAGCTGCCAACTCTGCCATGGGGGTTGGCGGACTTACCGCCCCATTCCGACCTTGGCGGAGCGGTAAGTCCCCAATCCCCATTTACCCTTCCCCATTCCCATTTTTGCCCCATAGGGTATAATGGGAGTGGAGAAGGCGTTAATTACGCCACCGTAAATTACGGTGGCGTAATTAACAACAGGTCCCGTAGCGCCATGGATTTTTCCGCCCGGAAAAACCAGGCGAAAAAATCGCCATGGCCCTACGGGAACTCGTAGTCTGGCGGAAAGGTACGCCATGCATTACGCTGGCGTAAAACCCTTTCTGCCAGGGTCGTAATGAGGGCCATATGCATATAACATCTACATCACTTGCACACAGCAATTCAATAATATTTGTTTGTAGGAAATGTACATGTGCCACCGGTGAATATTGGTCACTTTGAGAAAATAGGATAATCCTCCCAACAAAGTACAAATAACAGAATGCTACATCTCTACAATAAACTTCTAAATCACATTCCCACCCAATGCATGCTAGCACCAGGGGAACAAAAGTCACCCCCTTGGACTTACATACCTCTATGCTCTTGTCACATGACACCTAGAAACAGACCTGCATGCAGAGCGTAGCGTACTTCCAATCAGCGTGCATCAGCCCCACAATAATTGTCCATCTTTCCCCATAAACCCCAATTTTCTTTCGGATCTGCTAGAGCTCCTTGAATCCATGCACATGAGAGTGGTGCATGGCAAAAATCATAACAATGTATCATTACATAACATAAAATAGACTAGCACATCATATCATATAATGCCATATGTAGACTGGCATGTCAACATACAGACCCTGCAGCATGGTCACATAGCTGACTGTGTTATGGACCTTCTCTGAAAGGGGGCGTATACTGGTACTCAGTTGTTGAACCGTGTGTAGTCAAAGCATAGACAGTGTGAGCAGAGATTGGGCATGATACATCCCGGACGATCCCTTCTGCTTGCCCACTGCTTGGATTTTCTCCTGACATCACAGAATGTCATCTCACAGCAAGTCTGCAGTGGCTGGACATGACAGCAATGGCTTCTTTAAATTTCTGATGGGCCAACAGTTCTTTTCCCTCTCCACACAAGCTTTGCAATATCAAACAAACTGTACAGCTTGTTGAGGCCAAAGTATTAACAGCGGTCTGTGGGGTAATCGACTTGTATTTTCAGGTGCTAACACGGGAGAGTGGATGCATACAGCAGACACAAAAAGGCTACCAAGTGCAAGGAGGTTATGCATTTAACAGGTAAGTGATTACATCATTCATGTAGAAAGACATACCATATCACGTTTCTATTATCATCCCAAAGTTCAAGCATACACAATTGTGATTTGCGGTATTGTTTTTTCATGAGGAAACAAAACATGTGAATTCTGGGGAAGACCCATGGCTTCTTGCATGCAGCTGACAGCCTATCCAGTAAATGGTAATAATATGCACAACACAATGTTGGTTGAGGCAATCATGCATTCATGCACACTGGCCAAGTACATTAGGTGATGAGTCCATGTCTATGGGAGAACTGTAAAGGTTGCTGTCCCAGGGATCTCTTTTGCAGGCAGAGACTCTTCTGACAGCAGTTCGAGTACCCTGGCGCACCAGGCAATATGTTCAGACATAGCAGTGGGATGGGGTGCTCGTTGACCTCGTTACAGACATGGAGTCATCATCAGGCCATATGCACAGAGCCAGTGGCAGTACTTGCACACATCCATGTGAGGTGTGACAGGAATGACATTTCTTGAGGAAGCTTAGTCTGAAAATGTCACATCTAGAGAGGTGTAGTTACATATTTGGGTGGGTTCTGACATCATGACGTGTGTGTTAATGCTGTAGGCAAAATATCTTGCACTCACACACATTTGGCAAATTACATAACTTTCATTAACATATGTGGTGTATTCATCTTTGAATCCAGTCTTCACTCCTCAAATGTCCTCAAGGCTGCTGGCCTTGATGGCAGCAGTGCATGCTGTTGGGTATTTTGTGTAGATTTGGGGCCTGGCGGTATTTTATTACCGCCAAAAATAATTTAGCAACAATCACTCCTTGTATTCAGATTGGGTTATGTATAATAATAATACAGTGGATATGCATTATTTCAGTATACAGATATGCGTGGTTGGTATGAGTGGTTGGTATGCGTGGTTGGTGGTATTTTGGTGAGCATAATTCCCTTGTTTTATTTGTGGCCCCAATATCCAGAACCCCTTATTTTTGTTTAGAATTTTCGTGTAATCACCATAGAGACCTCAGGCTTGCATTTCAGGAACACCACATTTTCACTTTTAGTGTGCCACCATGGGCAATTTCTCGCTGTCTTATCTACGGCAGCGAGCTATCATGTGGTATTTTTCACTAAGTTATATACGGTAGTGAACTATGTCCCGGGTCTCTATTTTTGCTGACTCATGTACCTTCAGCAAAAAGGCTATAACACCCACAGTTATTTATAATTGCTCTTACTGAATGACATTTGCTCATACTGAATGGCTGCAGCCAAATCTTATTTTTAGCTACCTTGAAAATGACAATTGCACTGTCTAAACATCTCCCAACATCATCAGCACTGTATTGGTAAATATAAAACACACCACCCGTCTGCTTTCAGATATTTTTGTGTATTATAAAAGTTGCATTTAAACACGATCTCACTCTATACAGAAATAAATGAAATAGCACAGTAACAGCATTATTTGTGATACACTGAAAAGAGAGTGGCGGAGACAAGAATTCAATTTGTAACATTAAGCACGTGGGTAAAGCACAGGAATCTCCTTTCCTACACTGACTGAATATTTTTGTACACACTCAGCCCCCACACCTCAGCGAGATAATTACCAGGCTTATTCAGTATGTAACTTCTTTGGCTGGTCGCCTTCTGGAGGGATTCACCCAGCAAGGACAAGCATCTGCTGTCACTCAAACTGGGACTTGTTGACTGGAAAAGCCAGTCTCTGCAACCAAGTTGAATCTGCTTTAGGAATCAGGCATCCCCAGCTGTCAACCCCATCCTTCTTCGAGCTGTGTCCAGAATCGTCTGCCTTCTCCCCCTTTTCAAGATTCTACAGGAAAACTTGGTTACCGAATGCTTGTCCAATAAGATTCTATCATGTCATCTCCTCCCTCACTACACAATGGCTTATTTTTTTTACAGTTGCAACTGTAACAAACTGATTTCCTGCTTATTCGAAGTCTTTGCTTCCTGCAGTTACTGTGGACAGAGCACAGAAAGGCAAAAGAAAAAAAAAACTTGAATGTGTGTTTAAAACTGATTTCCAGTGTAGGCCTCATTTTGCAGTGAAGACACATTCTTTTATTAATGAGTTATAATTATTAGTCTTGTTAGTGAGATTAGTTTGTTAATTACCAAATGTGTCTCTTGCAACATAGGCATTTCAGGTGAGAAATGGTGTGCATTTTGAAGGTACAGATGTGTGCTTTTAACTGTGAAAAATGTATTTGCATTTTATATGTAAACATCGTTTTTGACTGAATAACCTGCCCTTACTTATATGTCCATGTTACACTGGCAACACATAGCTTGAAACAACTGCATCATAGCAATGCACCAAACCCATGCAGTGGTGCTGCATAAAAATGCTCAATAACACATGTCTTGCTGTACCACATTATATCAATGCACCAAACCCATGCAGTGCTGCTGCACTTCAAAAAAAAAAACATGCTATACATTGATCCTGTGCAGTGGTGCTGTACTCTGTGCTCCCAAAATACGCTAAACAATCCTACAATGCACCTCCCATAGACACAGTACCTGCTAGTCTCTCCCTGTGGTGGTTAGAGACAAGTGTCTGCCCTTTAGGTCTTATCAGCACTTCTAAATCTGAGCCATCAGTTGTGGGTTGGTTGCTACTACATTTATTTTCTGAAGGATGGGCATACCCAGTTTGCTCTGCTGGTTACGTGGGGTCTTCTGAAACACTGGGCCTCAGAGGTACTGTGCCTCCTACACAACACCCTCCATCAGAATCTTTAACTCGTCATCAGAGAACTGGTCGTGTCTTTCTTGTGACATCATACTCTCGGGTGCCCAATGGTGTTGGGCAAACAAGGAGGCACACTGATGCTGATCAGACAGGAAAAGTGTTACAGGAACTGCTTTCAGGAGCAGGAAATAGGCAGATGGACTGAGACTTGTGTTGACCACCTGCAAATTGGTACGAGGTAACTCTGGTGCAAGCCGAGGAGGCTAGAGGCAGCAGGGGGCACATGGACGGGTCAGTAGAATGGTATAAGCAGTTATATGAGGGAAGGGCACAGCTGTCAGAGAAGTAGTAGGGTAGTCCAAAAGGACTGTGTAGCAGTCTGGTAGACAGAGTTGTACAACAGGGCTGCATAGCAATCAGGAGGTTAGTGCAGTCCAGAACTGTCACTCAGCAGGTGGGGTAGGGTGGTTCAAGTGCTCTGTATGCATCAGTATTGTGAAGCGGTCAAAGTGGGCCGTGAAACAGTCAGCGGAGTAGAAGGGGCATTTGCAGGAATGAAGGCAAAGGAAGCAAACATTCAACAGCAAAAATTAAGGGTCAGAGGGGTCAGGGAGTGTGATAGGAAAGATTTCATATTTGAATGTAATTTTCCCTCCATGTGTCAATCCCCAAACTTTTTGCTGCTGTTTTACACCCTGATATAACCTTTGCCAGAGAAGCGCAGCCCTCCGCCGCACTCCTCTGGGCTTTCGCTCAATTCTTATGGGGAAACTGACATGCCCTTAAGACAGTCAGTACTGGGAGACTTTGTTTCCCTAAGTGCTTTCCTCATGTTGCAGCTTTTGTGCAACATGTAACAAGAGTGCAATGTAACTTACTTTACCGCACTCTTGGGTCTCTAGTCATTCCAAAGACCCTAAAAACTCTCGCTGGACTTATTATGAACTGTGCAGGTGTGTCATGGACAGGACTGGTGGCAGCTGTCGTTTATCTTATGTCTTGAACCCTTTTTTGCCATATTATCCACGCTTGCCGCGTTTTGCACAACTAGGTGGCCTGGCTCCAAAATGGCCATGCCATGCGGTTCTTTGTCCTGTCCTTTGGCCATCTTGCCCATTCACCTTCCCCAGGTTGAGCCAACCCGGGTCAGTCCTTATTTGGTCATGCACTTTCCCACGAAACCGAAAGCTTTCGCGGGCTTCTGCATGCCTTGTGTGTGTGCCTCCAGGATGTGGGCTGGGATGTCTGTTCCCAATACACATCCTGGGTGCCAGAGAGTCTGGAGTGTCCTGAATGCCTGGGACCACCGTGGTCAGTTATTGGGCCACATATGGAGTGAGTGTTTGTGAGCAGATCTCCCATTGGGTCCTCTCCGTTTTGGCGCAAAGGGAACTTTGGATCAGAGGAGGCCGAAAACACCACTACCATGTCGATCTCCTGAGTTCACATCGAACAAGGGATAAGGAGCCAAGTATCCTGCAACAAGAAGATGGGTCGAGGAACTGCTGGTGACCCGCTGGAAGGTTTGGCACCCTGAGCCCGCTGTCGTCCTGCGAGACCCCTCTGCATCTGATCGTCCTAGAAGGTCTGCGAAGGCGCTTCGACCCATTGGAATAATGGGACCAACTATTCTCGGCACCTTCATCAAACCCTGCAAGAAAGCCTCTTCGGAACTGTTCCTGGGCCAACCAGTGGGCTGACCAGCTTACACGGGACGTTTGCTCTGTCACAGCCGCCGTTTCGGGGAAGCCCTCGAAACTTGGTGTACTGCTAGCTCTGTGTCCACAGTACCCTCACACTGAATTTCGTAGACTTGGCATTCCCAGGTCTGAAGTGAGACGAGTGCGCCCGGAACAGAGTAAACGCGGTTGCCGTGTTGCCCTGCTGTGCTAACGACCTGTGCACGTTCGTTGCATTTGTGACCCCCTCCACCCTGAATGCTACCGCGGAATCTACCCGGTGTCGAGACGACCTGATTATCGCATCTGAACCTGCCAGCAACGTGAACTGAACTGGCGAGGTCTGGATCTGCCTGCGTCGGGGACCGGTGAGTAGTCCATACCGCAACCGGTGGCCCCTAGCGCAGGAACCCATTTCTTTTCTGCCGCTGTCGCGAAATAGCGGATCCATCCCACACTCTCACCCTGCCGCTGCCCGCAAGTGGAGGTCTTGCTTGAGTAGTGGGGATTTGTTCTTCATCGCATCATCTGTCAAAGACCTTTGAAGAGGCCCTATTTTGTCCATTGGCACAAGCGCATGCCTAAGGCTCCTCTCTTCGTAGGGCTTGGACTGCCTCCTAGTTAGGTGTATTTCTGATGTCAAACTGGGTCTAATGATTACTTGCACTGCCTGTTTTCCTCCCCATCTAGGTGGTCTACATATTTCGTGCTCCTAACTCCTTAGACCCCTCGGTCTTGTATATATATTGTATTGATTGTGATGTGTTGGTTTACTTTAGTATTATTGTGATTCTTTGCTATGGTTGATGTTACAAAGGCCTTGAAATAAATGTGTCTATATTTTTAATATAACACCTGTCTGTAGAAATTTGTAAGTGTCCTTGCTTTGTGTGCTCATGGAGGTCTTTCAGTCACACTCACCCCTCTTGAGACTTAGTCTTGACCGCCGCCATCGCTATGCTGATTGGTCTTGCTTGCCCAGAGATTACCCTGTTCCAAGAAACTAGGCTTGCCTTCTGAACCTCTGCCCCTCCAGGTCGGAGTTCAGAAATTCATCTTAACAAATTGGTGTACATTGGTGGGATAGGACTGAAGGTATCAGTGTTGCATACTAGTGAAGGCATTTCGAGTTATTTCTAACAGGACATATAGTGAATTGTTGTAGCATAACTTTTTAAAGGCCACAGTCCTATCTAACAGGTCAAACAAGGACCTTGTTAACTTTAAATGCTTCTAAATCCGAAACATTGAAAAAGATGTGTGCTGAGAGAGGTGTCTCCTCTCAAGGCACAACAATGGAAATGATCCAAAGAATCATGGCCTGGCAAGAAGCTCAGTTTAGTGCTAAAGCTTCAGAGGACAGTGCAGAAGGAGGTGGGGCCGCTCTCACTGGTAGAACTGATACGTCTGCCGCTGCACTGGTGCACAGTAACCATGAGGACATGGAGGATGTAATGTTTAACGTTTCCTCTGCCAGTGCTGATGGGGAGGCCATTCTCGAATTCAAGAAGCAAGAGCTGCTGTTTAGGTAGAAGGAGCTTGAGTTCAATATGGCCAAACTAAAGATGGAGCAGGCAGAAAAACAAAAAGACAGGGATCACCAGTTGGAACTGGCCAAGCTTCAAGTTGCCAATGGGTCCAAGGGTCCTGGACATGGGTCTGGGGCCTCCTCTCATCCAAGGTTTCCAAAAGATCTGCTCAGTGTGTATGAGGAAAAGAATGACATTATGGACTGGCTGAATACATTTGAGTATGCATGTGAAGTTCAACAAGTTGACAATGCTGATAAAATTGCCTGGTTACTTAGCAGACTGCCCCATTCTGGCTGCAGTGCCATTATGGAAATGTCGAAAGCTGAGAGAGCAGATTTTGCAATGTTGAAGCAAACTCTCATCTTAAAGTTTGGAAAGACTCCTGTCCAATACTTAAAAAGATTCAGAGAGTATAAGAAAAAAAAGGTGGTACTTGGGTATCTTATGTAACTGAACTCTTAAAAAAAACTTGACTGGCTGGGTCGAAGGTTAAAAGGTTTCTACCTTTGAAGGTATGATAAGTCTTGTCATGCTGGAACATATTTTTGCATCGTCTTCCCCTGAGCTTAAGCAGCACTTGGTAGATTCAAAGGAGATAGATCCTAAGAAGCTAGCCATTGCAACAGATTTATGGGTGTCACAACGAGTGTCCTATAAGGGCACGACTCATCCTGGTAAGAAGGAGGAAGGGAAAAAGTCCAAAGATAAGGAGGGTGGGGAAACTGATAAACCTTCTTCCAAAAAAAGGCCACAAAAAGAAAAATAAGGGTAAGACACAAGAGAACTGACTGGGTAGTGGAGGTCAGCCTCCGAAACAGAACTCTGGTTATAATAAGCCTCCCTATGTGAACAGACCCAATGGATATTGTTTTGCTTGCGGAGCAACTGACCACGTGAAGGGGGATCCCAGATGTAAGGTCAAAACCTTGGGGGTCCACTCTGCTAATCTGGCCTTCTCCTCCTGCGAGGAAGAAGAGATTACCACAGCATCCTTCTCCTCAGACTCCTTCCCCAGTGAGATAGAAGCTGAGGTAGTTTTAGTTTCCCTAGGCTCCTGTGAGCCTAAAGTCTCAGAGGCTTATGCTAGTATTCCAGATAACACCAAGCACTACTTTAAGGACAGTGTGCTGATCAATGGAGTAGGTACTCCAGCTCTTAGGGATAGTGGGTGCAGTCGAACTGTAGTGTGTTATACCTTGGTAATCCAAGAGGAAGTTGCCAGAGCAACTCAGATGCCCACTAAGTTGGCTGACGGCCCATCACTCATGTTCCCAGTAATACCTGAAAATCTTACTATCAATGGTACAACAGTCAGGATTCCAGTGATCATTCAGAGGAGTAGCCAGGAAAAGTCTTGTTGGGCAAAGATAACAGAGCTTTAGGGCTTGTGGGAGATACTGCTGACAGACCCTGCACAGGGTCTCATTCAAGGGCAGCACTGACCAAGACCAATGCCCTGCCCCAGCCAAATGGGAAACCCAAGGCTAAAGGAGTCAAAAAACCAAAAAGAGGGAAAGAGAATTTTCCCACTAACTCACCTAGCACTGAGGTGGAGGTAGTTGGTCAATCACCCGGACCTGACGAGGAGGTGGTGATGCCTGAAGTGTTTGACCCCAATGACCATCCTGAACTAAACAATTTGTTAGTAAAAGGTGGCCCTGACAGTGAAGAATTCAGTAAAGGCCAACGTGAGTGCCCATCTCTGGAAGGCCTAAGGAGATAGGCCTGCTCCCAGCTTGAGGGTGAACCTCCTGGGAAGCATTGGATTTATGGGGAAGGTGGGCTCCTGTATAGTGAGCCTACAAAGTCTACAGAAGGAGACCATAGGAGGTTGGTGGTTCCCCTTGCTGTAAGACCCTTATCCCTGCAGCTGGCGCATTAAGTGCCCCTTGCTGGTCACCTTGGTATTAAGAGGACCAAGCAAAGGTTATCCATGCCCTTCTACTGGCCCAAGATGGGAGTGCAAGTAGAAAGTCACTGCAGGATGCCTCCTGCCAGTTATCTGGTAAGAGTGTTTCAACAATCCAAGCTCCATTAGTACCACTCCCAGTTGTGGGAGTACCATTTGAGAGGGTAGGGATCGGCATTGTTGGTCCCCTTGACCCCCAAACATCCTCAGGAAATAGGTTTATCCTGGTGCTGGTCGACCACGCCACCAGGTATCCTGAGGCCATCCCATTGAAAACTGTGACTGCCAAGTCATTTGCAAAAGCTTTACTTGGCATCTTTACTAGGGTTGGCTTCCCTAAAGAAGTTGTGTCTGACAGAGGCAGCAACTTTATGTCTAAGTATATGCAGGCTATGTGGAAAGAATGTGGGGTCACCTATAAGTTTTCTTCCGCATACCACCCCAGACCAATGGTCTGGTGGAATGGTTCAATAGGACCTTGAAAAGTATGATTGGGGCTCTGGAAGAACCTCAAAGAAGAAAATGGGATCTTCTTTTACCATGCTTACTGTTTGCCTACAGAGAGGTACCACAAGAGGGTGTTGGCTTCAGCCCCTTTGAACTTCTTTTTGGTCACCCTGTGCGGGGACACTTAGCCATAGTCAAGGAGGGATGGGAGATGCCCACTCCCCCTATTACTACCAACGTAGTAGACTATGTGTTAGGGCTCAGAAAAAGGATGGTACTCCTGATGGGTCTGGCTAGTGACAAATTGAAGGCAGGAAAAGTTCTGGTGAAACATTGGTGTGACCAATGTATCCCTCATCAACTTCACACCTGGTCAGCAAGTCCTGATCATGAATCCCATAAGGCCTAGAGCTTTACGGGATAAGTAGTCAGGCCCTTACACAGTGGCAGAGCCCCCGGGTGAGGTCAACTATTTAGTGGACCTTGGAGGTCTGGACAGACTTCAAAAGTGTTCCATGTAAATAGGCTGAAGGCTATCATCCCAATAGTTGAAATTGCAGCACTGCTATTGGCTTCAGATGTTGAGGAAGAGGAGACTGAACCTCTCCGGGTTTTTTTTCAAAGCAGTCCTTCAGATAGCTCCTTTGAGTGTGTCCGAGTGGCCCCTCACCTGACTTCTGATCAGCAGGCTGAGGTGAAAAGTTTGCTTAGGCAATTTTCCCCCCTGTTTTCACAGTCCCCTCGTTTGACACCTTGATGCAAACATAACATAGACACAGGAGACAGTGTACCTACCAAAAGTAGGGGATACAGAATGTCAGACAAAGTACAATTTTACATTAAGACAGAGGTCAACAAAATGTTGGATCTTGGGGTGATTGAACCCTCTACTAGTCCTTGGTCCAGCCCTGTGGTTTTGGTTCCAAAAGCAGGTACTTCTGAATTGAGGTTCTGTGTGGATTACCGGGCTCTGAATGCTGTCACCAAGACAGATGTGCACCCGTTGCCCCGAACAGATGAGCTGGTGGATAACTTGGGTGCCTCCAAGTACCTCAGCACGTTTGACCCCACTGCAGGCTATTGGCAAATAGCCCTTGCAGAACATGCCAAGGAGAAGACAGCGTTCTCAAATCCAGAGGGTCTTTACCAGTTCAGGGTAATGCCTTTTGGGTTGAAGAATGCACCTGCCACTTTCCAGAGGCTTGTGAATCATGTGTTGAATGGGTTGGATGAATTCTGTCTTGCATATCTGGATGATATAGCAGTTTTCAGTGCCATCTGAGAAGACCATGTGAAACACCTTGGGATTGTGTTACAGGCTCTTCAGAAGGCCCACTTGACCACAAAGGCCAGTAAATGCCAGATTGGACAAGGCTCCATGGTTTACGTTGGACATGCAGTAGGTAGAGGGAGGATACAGCCTCTACCCAGTAAAGTACAAGCAGTACAAGACTGGCCTACCCCCACTACACGCCCCCAAGTGAGAGCCTCCTTAGGACTCACTGGGTATTACAGAAATTTCATGGCAGACTGTGGCACCATAGCTGCCCCTCTGACTGCTCTCACCACTCCAAAGAAACCCAAGAAGGCAACTTGGGCTGAAGAGTGTGAGAAGGCCTTCAATGGCTTAAAAGACTCCTTGTGCCAGGCCCCTGCTCTCAGGGCCCCTGATTACCAAAGACCTTTTATTGTGCAGACAGATGCCTCTGACACTGGGATAAGAGCTGCACTATCACAAGTAGATGAGCAGGGTAAGGAACACCCTATTGGCTTCATTAGTCGCCAGTTTAAGGACAGAGAGCTCAGATGGTCCACAGTAGCGAAAGAATGTTTCTCTGTTGTGTGGGCCCTACGGAAGCTGAGGCCCTACCTCTATGGGACCCACTTCACTGTGCAAACTGCCCATAAGCCCTTAAAGTGGCTAATGAACATGAAGGGACAGAATCCAAAGTTGCTTAGCTGGTCCATAAGTCTGCAAGGCTTTGACTTCACTATTGAGCATAGGCCAGGTGTCCAACATAGCAATGCTGATGGGTTGTCCAGAATGTTCAACCGACCTGAACAAGAAACTCATCCAGGGGTAGATTCGTTCCCCCTTTCCTTAGTCTGGGAGGGGCGATTGTTAGGAAAGATTTCATATTTGAATGTAATTTTCCCTCCATGTGTCAATCCCCAAACTTTTTGCTGCTGTTTTAACCTTTGCCAGAGAAGTGCAGCCCTCCGCCGCACTCCTCTGGGCTTTCGCTCAATTCTTATGGGGAAACTGACATGCCCTTAAGACAGTCAGTACTGGGAGACTTTGTTTCCCTTTGTCCTTTCCTCATGTTGCAGCTTTTGTGCAAAATGTAACAAGAGTGCAATCTAACTTACTTTACCGCACTCTTGGGTCTCTAGTCATTCCAAAGGCCCTAGAAACTCTTGCTGGACTTAATATGAACTGTGCAGGTGTGTCACAGACAGGACTGGTGGCAGCTATCGTTTATCTTATGTTTTGAACCCTTTTTTGCCATATTATCCGCGCTTACCGGGTTTAGCACGAATAGGTGGCCTGGCTCCAAAATGGCCATGCCACGCGGTTCTTTGTCCTGTCCTTTGGCCATCTGCACCCTTCACCTTCCCCAGGTCGAGCCGACCCGGGTCAGTCCTTATTTGGTCATGCACTTTCCCTCGAAACCCAAAACTTTCATGGGCTTCTGCATGCCTTGTGTGTGTGCCTCCAGGATGTGGGCTGGGATGTCTGTTCCCAATACACATCCTGGGTGCCAGAGAGTGTGGAGTGTCCTGAATGCCTGGGACCACTGTGGTCCGTGATTGGTCCACGTATGGAGTGAGTGTTTGTGAGCAGATCTCCCATTGGGTACTCTCCGTTTTGGCACAAAGGGAACTTTGGATAAGAGGAGGCCAAAAACATCACTACCATGTCGATCTCCTGAGTTCACACCGAACAAGGGATAAGGAGCCAAGTATCCTGCAACAAGAAGCCAAGTGGAGCAACCGCTGGTGACCTGCTGGAAGGTTTGGCACCCTGAGCCTGCTGTCGTCCTGCGAGACCCCTCTGCATCTGTTCGTCCTAGAAGGTCTGCGAAGGCGCTTCGACCCATTGGAATAGTGGGACCAACTATTCTCGGCACCTTCATCAAACCCTGCAAGTAAGCCTCTTCGGAAGTGTCCCTGGGCCAACCAGTGGGCTGACCAGCTTACATGGGATGTTTGCTCTGTCACAGCCGCCGTTTTGGGGAAGCCGTCGAAACTTGGCGTACTGCTAGCTCTGTGTCCACGGCACCCTCCCACCGAATTTCGTACACTTGGCATTCCCAGGTCTGAAGTGAGACAAGTGCGCCCGGACCAGAGTAAACGCGCTTGCCGTATTGCCCTGCTGTGGTATCGACCTGTGCACGTTCGCTGCATTTGTGACCCCCTCCACCCTGAATCCTGCTACCGCGGAATCTACCCGGTGTCGAGACATCTTGAATATCGCATCCGAACCTGCCAGCAACGTGAACTGAACTGGCGAAATCTGGATCTGCCTGCGTCGGGGACCGGTGAGTAGTCCATACCGCAACCGGTGCCCCGAGCGCAGGAACCCATTTCTTTTCTACCGCTGTTGCGAAATAGCGGATCCATCCCACACTCTCACCCTGCCGCTGCCCGCAAGTGGAGGTCTTGCTTGAGTAGTGGGGACTTGTTCTTCATCACATCATCCACCTTCCTGAACTGTAAAAGACCTTTGAAGAGGCCCTATATTGTCCATTGGCACAAGCGCATGCATGTACTATTGAGCCTAAGGCTCCTCTCTTTGTAGGGCTTGGACTGCCTCCTAGTTAGGTGTATTTCTGATGTCGAACTGGGTCTAATGATTACTTGCACTGCCTGTTTTCCTCCTCATCTAGGTGGTCTAAATATTTTGTGCTCCTAACTCCTTAGACCCCTCGGTCTTGTATATATATTGTATTGATTGTGATGTGTTGGTTTACTTTAGTATTATTGTGATTCTTTGCTATGGTCGATGTTACAAAGGCCTTGTAATAAATGTGTCTATATTTTTAATATAACACCTGTCTGGAGAAATTTGTAAGTGTCCTTGCTTTGTGTGCTCATGGAGATCTTTCAGTCACACTCACCCCTCTTGAGACTTAGTCTTGACCGCCGCCATCGCTACGCTGATTGGTCTGGCTTGCCCAGAGATTACCCTGTTCCAAGAAACTAGGCTTGCCTTCTGAACCTCTGCCCCTCCAGGTCAGAGTTCAGCAATTCATCTTAACAAATTGGTGTACATTGGTGGGATAGGACTGAAGGTATCCAGTGTTGCATACTAGTGAAGGCATTTCGAGTTATTTCTAACAGGACATATAGTGAATTGTTGTAGCATAACTTTTTAAAGGCCATAGTTCTATCTAACAGGTCAAACAAGTACCTTGTTAACTTTAAATGCTTCTAAATCTGAAACATTGAAAAAGATGTGTGCTGAGAGAGGTGTCTCCTCTCAAGGCACAAAAATGGAAATGATCCAAAGAATCATGGCCTGGCAAGAAGCTCAGCTTAGTGCTAAAGCTTCAGAGGACAGTGCAGAAGGAGGTGGGGCTGCTCTCACTGGTAGAATTGATAGTTCTGCCGCTGCACTGGTCCACAGTAACCATGAGGACATGGAGGATGTAATGTTTAACGTTTCCTCTGCCAGTGCTGATGGGGAGGCCATTCTCGAATTCAAGAAGCAAGAGCTGCTGTTTAGGTAGAAGGAGCTTGAGTTCAATATGGCCAAACTAAAGATGGAGCAGGCAGAAAAACAAAAAGACAGGGATCACCAGTTGGAACTGGCCAAGCTTCAAGTTGCCAATGGCAATGCCATGTCCTGGACATGGGTCTGGGGCCTCCTCTCATCCAAGGTTTCCAAAAGATCTGCTCAGTGTGTATGAGGAAAATAATGACATTATTGACTGGCTGAATACATTTGAGTATGCATATGAAGTTCAACAAGTTGACAATGCTGATAAAATTGCCTGGTTACTTAGCAGACTGCCCCATTCTGGCTGCAGTGCCATTATGGAAATGTCGAAAGCTGAGAGAGCAGAATTTGCAATGTTGAAGCAAACTCTCATCTTAAAGTTTGGAAAGACTCCTGCCCAATACTTAAAAAGATTCAGAGAGAATAAGAAAAAAAAGGTGGTACTTGGTTATCTTATGTAACTGAACTCTTAAAAAAAACTTGACTGGATGGGTCGAAGGTTATAAGGTTTCTACGTTTGAAGGTATGATAAGTCTTGTCATGCTGGAACATATTTTTGCATCGTCTTCCAATGAGCTTAAGCAGCACTTCGTAGATTCAAAGGAGATAGATCCTAAGAAGCCAGCCATTGCAGCAGATTTATGGGCGTCACATCGAGTGTCCTATAAGGACAAGACTCATCCTGGTAAGCAGGAGGAAGGGAAAAAGTCCAAAAATAAGGAGGGTGGGGAAACTGATAAACCTTCTTCCCAAAAAGGCCACAAAAAGAAAAATAAGGGTAAGACACAAGAGAAATGACAGGGTAGTGGAGGTCAGCCTCCGAAACAGAACTCTGGTTATAATAAGCCTCCCTATGTGAACAGACCCAATGGATCTTGTTTTGCTTGCGGAGCAACTGACCACTTGAAGGGGGATCCCAGATGTAAGGTCAAAACCTTGGGGGTCCACTCTGCTAATTTGGCCTTCTCCTCCTGCGAGGAAGAAGAGATTACCGCAGCATCCTTCTCCTCAGACGCCTTCCCCAGTGAGATAGAAGCTGAGGTAGTTTTAGTTTCCCTGGGTTCCTGGGAGCCTAAAGTCTCAGAGGCTTATGCTAGGATTCCAGATAACACCAAGCACTACTTTAAGGACAGTGTGCTGATCAATGGAGTAGATACTCCAGCTCTTAGGGATAGTGGGTGCAGTCGAACTGTAGTGTGTTCTACCTTGGTAATCCCAGAGGAAGTTGCCAGAGCTACTCAGATGCCCACTAAGTTGGCTGACGGCCCACCACTCATGTTCCCAGTAATACCTGAAAATCTTACTATCAATGGTACAACAGTCAGGATTCCAGTGATCATTCAGAGGAGTAGCCAGGAAAAGTCTTGTTGGGCAAAGATATCAGAGCTTTAGGGCTTGTGGGAGATACTGCTGACACCCCTGCACAAGGTCTCAAACAAGGGCAGCAGTGACCAAGACCAATGCCCTGCCCCAGCCAAAGGGGAAACCCAAGGCTAAAGGAGTCAAAAACCAAAAAGAGGGAAAGAGAATATTCCCCCTAACTCACCTACCACTGAGGTGGAGGTAGTTGGTCAATCACCTGGACCTAACGAGGAGGTGGTGATGCTCGAAGTGTTTGACCCCAATGACCATCCTGAACTAAACAATTTGTTAGTAAAAGGTGGCCCTGACAGGGAAGAATTCAGTAAAGGCCAAAGTGAGTGCCCATCTCTGGAAGGCCTAAGGAGACAGGCCTGCTCCCAGCTTGAGGGTGAACCTCCTGGGAAGCATTGGATTTATGGGGAAGGTGGGCTCCTGTATAGTGAGCCTACAGAGTCTACAGAAGGAGACCATAGGAGGTTGGTGGTTCCCCTTGCTGTAAGACCCTTATCCCTGCAGCTGGCGCATGAAGTGCCCCTTGCTGGTCACCTTGGTATTAAGAGGACCAAGCGAGGTTATCCATGCCCTTCTACTGGCCCAAGATGGGGGTGCAAGTAGAAAGTCACTGCAGGAGTGCCTCCTGCCAGTTATCTGGTAAGAGTGTTTCAACAATCCAAGCTCCATTGGTACCACTCCCAGTTGTGGGAGTACAATTTGAGAGGGTAGGGATCTACATTGTTGGTCCCCTTGACCCCCAAACAACCTCAGGAAATAGGTTTATCCTGGTGCTGGTCAACCACGCCACCAGGTGTCCTGAGGCCATCCCATTGAAAACTGTGACTGCCAAGTCAGTTGCAAAAGCTTTACTTGGCATCTTTACTAGGGTTGGCTTCCCTAAAGAAGTTGTGTCTGACAGAGGCACCAACTTTATGTCTAAGTATATGCAGGCTATGTGGAAAGAATGTGGGGTCACCTATAAGTTTTCTTACGCATACCACCCCAGACCAATGGTCTGGTGGAATGGTTTAACAGGACCTTGAAAAGTATGATTGGGGCTCTGGAAGAACCTCAAAGAAGAAAATGGGATCTTCTTTTACCATGCTTACTGTTTGCCTACAGAGAGGTACCACAAGAGGGTGTTGGCTTCAGCCCCTTTGAACTTCTGTTTGGTCACCCTGTGCGGGGACACTTAGCCATAGTCAAGGAGGGATGGGAGATGCCCACTCTCCCTATTACTACCAACGTAGTAGACTATGTGTTAGGGCTCGGAAAAAGGATGGTACTCCTGATGCGTCTGGCTAGTGACAAATTGAAGGCAGGAAAAGTTCTGGTGAAACATTGGTGTGACCAATGTTTCCCTCATCAACTTCACACCTGGTCAGCAAGTCCTGATCATGAATCCCATAAGGCCTAGAGCTTTACAGGATAAGTGGTCAGGCCCTTACACAGTGGCAGAGCCCCTGGGTGAGGTCAACTATTTAGTGGACCTTGGAGGCCTGGACAGACTCCAAAAGTGTTGCATGTAAATAGGCTGAAGGCTATCATCCCAATAGTTGAAATCGCAGCACTGCTATTAGCTTCAGATGTTGAGGAAGAGGAGACTGAACCTCTCCCTGTTTTTTTTCAAAGCAGCCCTTCAGATAGCTCCTTTGAGTGTGTCCGAGTGGCCCCTCACCTGACTTCTGATGAGCAGGCTGAGGTGAAAAGTTTGCTTAGGCAATTTTCCCCCCTGTTTTCACAGTCCCCTCGTTTGACACCTTGATGCAAACATAACATATACACAGGAGACAGTGTACCTACCAAAAGTAGGGGATACAGAATGTCTGACAAAGTACAGTCTTATATTAAGACAGAGGTCAACAAAATGTTGGATCTTGGGGTGAATGAACCCTCTAGTAGTCCTTGGTCCAGCCCTGTGGGTTTGGTTCCAAAAGCAGGTACTTCTGAATTGAGGTTCTGTGTGGATTACAGGGCTCTGAATGCTGTCACCAAGACAGATGTGCACCTCTTGCCCCGAACAGATGAGCTGGTGGATACCGTGGGTGCCTCCAAGTACCTCAGCACGTGTGTCCCCACTGCAGGCTATTGGCAAATAGCCCTTGCAGAACATGCCAAGGAGAAGACAGCGTTCTCAAATCCAGAGGGTCTTTACCAGTTCAGGGTAATGCCTTTTGGGTTGAAGAATGCACCTGCCACTTTCCAGAGGCTTGTGAATCATGTATTAAATGGGTTGGATGAATTCTGTCTTGCATATCTGGATGATATAGCAGTTTTCAGTGTCATCTGGGAAGACCATGTGAAACACCTTGGGATTGTGTTACAGGCTCTTCAGAAGGCCCACTTGACCACAAAGGCCAGTAAATGCCAGATTGGGCAAGGCTCAGTGGTTTACCTTGGACATGCAGTAGGTGGAGGGAGGATACAGCCTCTACCCAGTAAAGTACAAGCAGTACAAGACTGGCCTACCCCCACTACACTCCCCCAAGTGAGAGCCTCCTTAGGACTCACTGGGTATTACAGAAATTTCATGGCAAACTATGTCACCATAGCTGCCCCTCTGACTGCTCTCACCACTCCAAAGAAACCCAAGAAGGTAACTTGGACTGAAGAGTGTGAGAATGCCTTCAATGGCTTTAAAGACTCCTTGTGCCAGGCCCCTGTTCTCAGGGCCCCTGATTACCAAAGACCTTTTATTGTGCAGACAGATGCCTCTGACACTGGGATAAGAGCTGTACTATCACAAGTAGATGAGCAGGGTAAGGAACACCCTATTGGCTTCATTAGTCGCCAGTTTAAGGACAGAGAGCTCAGATGGTCCACAGTAGCGAAAGAATGTTTCTCTGTTGTGTGGGCCCTACGGAAGCTGAGGCCCTACCTCTATGGGACAAACTTCACTGTGCAAACTGCCCATAAGCCCTTAAAGTGGCTAATGAACATGAAGGGAGAGAATCCAAAGTTGCTTAGGTGGTCCATAAGTCTGCAAGGCTATGACTTCACTATTGAGCATAGGCCAGGTGTCCAACATAGCAATGCTGATGGGTTGTCCAGAATGTTCAACCGACCTGAACAAGAAACTCATCCAGGGGTAGATTTGTTCCCCCTGTCCTTAGTCTGGGAGGGGCGAGTGTTAGGAAAGATTTCATATTTGAATGTAATTTTCCCTCCATGTGTCAATCCCCAAACTATTTGCTGCTGTTTTACACCCTGATCTAACCTTTGCCAGAAAAGCGCAGCCCTCCGCCGCACTCCTCTGGGCTTTCGCTCAATTCTTATGGGGAAACTGACATGCCCTTAAGACAGTCAGTACTGGGAGACTTTGTTTCCCTTTGTCCTTTCCTCATGTTGCAGCTTTCGTGCAAAATGTAACAAGAGTGCAATGTAACTTACTTTACCGCACTCTTGGGTCTCTAGTCATTCCAAAGGCCCTAGAAACTCTTGCTGGATTTAATATGAACTGTGCAGGTGTGTCACAGACAGGACTGGTGGCAGCTATCGTTTATCTTATGTTTTGAACACTTTTTTGCCATATTATCCGCGCTTACCGCGTTTAGCACGAATAGGTGGTCTGGCTCCAAAATGGCCATGCCACGCGGTTCTTTGTCTTGTCCTTTGGCCATCTTGACCCTTCACCTTCCCCAGGTCGAGCCGACCCGGGCCATGCCTTATTTGGTCATGCACTTTCCCTCGAAACCCAAAGCTTTCGTGGGCTTCTGCATGCCTTGTGTGTGTGCCTCCAGGATGTGGGCTGTGATGTCTGTTCGCAATACACATCCTGGGTGCCAGAGAGTGTGGAGTGTCCTGAATGCCTGGGACCACCGTGGTCCGTGATTGGTCCACGTATGGAGTGAGTGTTTGTGAGCAGATCTCCCATTGGGTACTCTCCGTTTTGGCACAAAGGGAACTTTGGATAAGAGGAGGCCAAAAACATCACTACCATGTCGATCTCCTGAGTTCACACCGAACAAGGGATAAGGAGCCAAGTATCCTGCAACAAGAAGCCAAGTGGAGCAACCGCTGGTGACCTGCTGGAAGGTTTGGCACCCTGAGCCTGCTGTCGTCCTGCGAGACCCCTCTGCATCTGTTCGTCCTAGAAGGTCTGCGAAGGCGCTTCGACCCATTGTTATAATGGGACCAACTATTCTCGGCACCTACATCAAACCCTGCAAGTAAGCCTCTTCGGAAGTGTCCCAGGGCCAACCAGTGGGCAGACCAGCTTACACGGGATGTTTGCTCTGTCACAGCCGCCGTTTTGGGGAAGCTGTCGAAACTTGGCGTACTGCTAGCTCTGTGTCCACGGCACCCTCCCACCGAATTTCGTACACTTGGCATTCCCAGGTCTGAAGTGAGACGAGTGCGCCCGGACCAGAGTAAACCCGGTTGCCGTATTGCCCTGCTGTGGTAACGACCTGTGCACGTTCGCTGCATTTGTGACCCCCTCCACCCTGAATCCTGCTACCGCGGAATCTACGTGAACTGAACTGGCGAAGTCTGGATCTGCCTGCGTCGGGGACCGGTGAGTAGTCCATACCGCAACCGGTGGCCCCTAGCACAGGAACCCATTTCTTTTCTACCGCTGTTGCGAAATAGCGGATCCATCCCACACTCTCACCCTGCCTCGGCCCGCAAGTGGAGGTCTTGCTTGATTAGTGGGGACTTGTTCTTCATCGCATAATCCACCTTTCTGAACTGTCAAAGACCTTTGAAGAGGCCCTATATTGTCCATTGGCACAAGCGCGTGCATGTACTATTGAGCCTAAGGCTCCTCTCTTCGTAGGGCTTGGACTGCCTCCTAGTTAGGTGTATTTCTGATGTCGAACTTGGTCTAATGATTACTTGCACTGCCTGTTTTCCTCCCCATCTAGGTGGTCTACATATTTCGTGCTCCTAACTCCTTAGACCTCTCTGTCTTGTATATATATTGTATTGATTGTGATGTGTTGGTTTATTTTAGTATTATTGCGATTCTTTGCTATGGTCGATGTTACAAAGGCCTTGTAATAAATGTGTCTATATTTTTAATATTACACCTGTCTGGAGAAATGTGTAAGTGTCCTTGCTTTGTGTGCTCATGGAGGACTTTCAGTCACACTCACCCCTCTTGAGACTTAGTCTTGACCGCCGCCATCGCTACGCTGATTGGTCTGGCTTGCCCAGAGATTACCCTATTCCAAGAAACTAGGCTTGCCTTCTGAACCTCTGCCCCTCCAGGTCAGAGTGCAGAAATTCATCTTAACAAATTGGTGTACATTGGTGGGATAGGACTGAAGGTATCCAGTGTTGCATACTAGTGAAGGCATTTCGAGTTATTTCTAACAGGACATATAGTGAATTGTTGTAGCATAACTTTTTAAAGGTCATAGTTCTATCTAACAGGTCAAACAAGTACCTTGTTAACTTTAGATGCTTCTAAATCCGAAACATTGAAAAAGATGTGTGCTGAGAGAGGTGTCTCCTCTCAAGGCACAAAAATGGAAATGATCCAAAGAATCATGGCCTGGCAAGAAGCTCAGCTTAGTGCTAAAGCTTCAGAGGACAGTGCAGAAGGAGGTGGGGCTGCTCTCACTGGTAGAACTGATAGTTCTGCCGCTGCACTGGTCCACAGTAACCATGAGGACATGGAGGATGTAATGTCTAATGTTTCCTCTGCCAGTGCTGATGGGGAGGCCATTCTCGAATTCAAGAAGCAAGAGCTGCTGTTTAGGTAGAAGGAGCTTGAGTTCAATATGGCCAAACTAAAGATGGAGCAGGCAGAAAAACAAAAAGACAGGGATCACCAGTTGGAACTGGCCAAGCTTCAAGTTGCCAATGGGTCCAAGGGTCCTGGACATGGGTCTGGGGCCTCCTCTCATCCAAGGTTTCCAAATGATCTGCTCAGTGTGTATGAGGAAAAGAATGACATTATGGACTGGCTGAATACATTTGAGTATGCATGTGAAGTTCAACAAGTTGACAATGCTGATAAAATTGCCTGGTTACTTAGCAGACTGCCCCATTCTGGTTGCAGTGCCATTATGGAAATGTCGAAAGCTGTTAGAGCAGATTTTGCAATGTTGACGCAAACTCTCATCTTAAAGTTTGGAAAGACTCCTGCCCAATACTTAAAAAGATTCAGAGAGTATAAGACAAAAAAAGGTGGTACTTGGGTATCTTATGTAACTGAACTCTTAAAAAAAACTTGACTGGCTGGGTCGAAGGTTATGAGGTTTCTACCTTTGAAGGTATGATAAGTCTTGTCATGCTGGAACATATTTTTGCATCGTCTTCCCCTGAGCTTAAGCAGCACTTGGTAGATTCAAAGGAGATAGATCCTAAGAAGCTAGTCATTGCAGCAGATTTATGGGTGTCACATCGAGTGTCCTATAAGGACAAGACTCATCCTGGTAAGCAGGAGGAATGGAAAAAGTACAAAGATAAGGAGGGTGGGGAAACTGATAAACCTTCTTCCCAAAAAGGCCACAAAAAGAAAAATAAGGGTAAGACACAAGAGAACGGACAGGGTAGTGGAGGTCAGCCTCCGAAACAGAACTCTGGTTATATGTCATGATGCCTACCTCCAAGGAGCCAGGTCCGACCCAGCAACCCCAGAGGCAGGCATCATTCCCCCCAGGGAAGTGCCAGCGGGCCCAAGCTGGGGCCCTTTGGACACAGTCCTGGCGCCTTAGGAGCCAGGCTCATAAAGCTAGACATGTGTTCAAGTGTTTTAATGTGCACTTACCTGATGCAGACCATGCTGCTACATCCAGGCCCTCTTGAGGCCTGAATGGAACTACTTTACCTGTGGGACTACTTTCCACCTGGGTGTGGTCGGGGAAGGATACAACCTGATCGGTGGAAGGATACATACCTGGAACTTCTACCAAAGCTATTTAAACCACGCCTGATCAGCAACTCACGCTTCGCGTTGTTCTGCTCCTCTCAGCTGGACGCTCACCGTGTCAGCTCCTGCATCTGGACTTCAGCCACGCCTGACAGCATCCTGGGTCGCCTGCAAAGGGAGATAAGAGAGAATTGGCGAGAAAGAAGACCTTACCAGCTAAAGCTGCATCACAGAGACATCACACCGACGATCCTGAAAGGGAAGACATCATTTTAAAAGCATTTCGCTTCGATCGCTGCAGCGCTGCATTTCACAAACCTTTCCTGGGCGCCTCCAACTTCAGCAGCGATCATCCGGATCCGCACCCACTTCTCAGAGCCTAGAGAGAAAAAGACAAGAAAACAAGGTGAGAGAAGGAAGGGAATGGGAAAGGCTCAGTTTCCTTCTAAGACTTACCTGTTGGGTCATCCCATTTCATTTCGGGTCCTGCCGCTTCCTGGCATTCCGGACCCCGGCCCCTATGGGGAAAAAAGACAAAGACTTTGAATGAGCGAATGCAAAGACATTACCTGAACGCTCATCCAGAACTTACCTGTCATTTACTGGAACTGCACGTTTCACTTCGGGTCGGCGCCATATCTCCGGCATTCCGAACCCCGGCCCCTAAGGGGAAAAAGACATAAGCATTAGCGCTTGCTGCAATAAAACAATGAACATTATTATCAAGCTTGAACTTTTGAACTTGCAACAAAACTCTTACAGCGCCTCACCTGAATAGTCAAGCTTATTTTGAACTCCCATCAAACCTCAATCCAGTGAAGTAACTGGGTTTCAACGCGCCCCTGCATCAGAAGCAGGATGGAGAACTCATCCTTCCAGACCCTAAGGTGAGACTTCACGGGGAATCGTGGAAGGGTATTGTGGAGGGTTGGAAGGGAGTGGGAGGCTTGAGCATTATTCCATCAGTAGGTAATACTCCCTTTTCACGCACAGGGGAATATTCCTGCGAACCAGAAAAGCCAGAGTAGAGGGGCCCTTCCTGTTCATCTTCAGAGTCCTGCGCTTCACCATTGAAGAAGCATCAGCACTCGAAGCCAGACCTGCGCCCCCGTGGGAATCAGGTGAGCGTGACAGAACGCGAAGCCTACCCACAATTTCCCACCCGGGCGCTATGGAGACTTCCGAGACAGATCAGCTGGCCCAGCTTTTGGGGGAATTACGGGCAGAAGTGCACTCAGCCCGCCAGGAGACTAACGCTCTCAAAAGAGAACTGATCCTATCAAAGGAAAGAACAGATGACCTGGCCAAAAGGTTACTGCAGGCCCAGGCAGGGCACACTCCTTTACCTAATCCCGGAGGTACTTCCACATCAATGGGTTTGAGTAACCCGGTACAAATCAATCTACCTGGACACATGCCTTTGGCCCCGCCTGAACGTTTTGCGGGGGATCCCAAGAAATATGCCGTCTTTATGAACCAATGTCGTTTACACTTTCTATGCAGACCCGGGGCCTTCCAAAACGACCAGACCAAGGTAGCCTTTATACTATCTTACCTCATTGGCAGTGCTGCCGATTGGTCTATTCCATTGGTAAATCAGGATGATCCCATTCTCCAGGATTTTCAGGGCTTCCAGGCCAGCATGGAAAGACTGTTTGCTCGACACTCTCAAGGACAGGCCCTTGATAACGAACTGCTATCCTTACGACAAGGTAATCAGGATCTCCTGTCCTACGTTGCCACCTTTAATAGACTGGTTGTGGAAACTGGATGGCCAGAAAACAAAAGGATCACATTGTTCCATCGAGGCCTGCGTGGAGAGCTTAAGGATGTTCTAGCTCAGATTGTAAATCTACCCCAGGTCTGCGCAGACTACATAGACTTGGTGGTTCAACTTGATCACAGACTTCAAAATAGAAAAGCAGATCGGTTCAAGTACGAAACCCGAGTACCGATCAAAACCCACGCTAACTCCAAGAGTCCCGACGTATCGGAACCTATGCAAATCGGCGGTGTTAAAGGACCATTAACGCAGAAGGAACGAGAGAGAAGGCGGCAAATGCAACTTTGTCTGTATTGCGGGACTTCCGGTCACTTTCTTTGAAATTGTCCGGTTAAACCACCTAAGAAGGTGGTTGGAGCCACTGATAACGATTTATTGACACCTGATTCGGGAAACGACCTAGCCCGACAAGCGTAGGGGTCCGCTTGCCGAGCTTGAAAACAAACTCTTTGACCTCGCATTTTGTCATGCCAATGGTGCTCGTGGACCCAAAACAGCCTCAGCAGTTGCATGCAATAAAAGCATACATCGACAGTGGAGCTATTCGAAATTACATAGACCGTGAATTGGCTTCTAGGATTAAGCTCCCTCTCCGCCCGAAAGTAACCCAAGATGTCATTACTACAGTAGATGGAACCGAAATAGCCTCAGGGCCTGTAACGCATTCCACTGTTGAAATGACACTGGTGGGTCAGGATGGACATCGGAAAGCAATTGTGTTTGATGTGATCAAGGCCCCACTATTTCAAGTAATTCTTGGAATTCCTTGGTTAGAAACACATAATCCCAGAATTGACTGGCGAGCAAAGAAGATAAGTTTTCCTGATTGTGAACCAACTTGTTATCCAAGAAATCCAGTTATGGGTCTAGCCTCAGCAACTTCCACCCCTCTACAGCTACCGTCAGAATACCAAGAATTCCAAGACGTTTTTCAGAAGGAACAGGCTAACACGTTACCTCCCCATCGGTCTTATGATTGCCAAAATCGATCTGGTACCCAATGCTCAACTACCTTGTAGTAGGATTTATGCTCTTACGGAACCTGAGAACCTGCATTTGCGTCAGTATTTAGATCAGTACCTAGCCAATGGTTTTATTCGCCCGTCCAAGTCTCCTGTCTCCTCAGCTCTGTTCTTCGTGCCGAAAAAAGAGGGCGACCTTAGAACATGTATAGACTATCGCGCCCTAAATCAAATAACGATTAAGAATCGTTATCCTCTGCCCCTGATCCCTGAGCTTATCGACCAGGTGAAAGACGCTTGTGTGTACACCAAGTTAGATCTCCGAGGAGCTTATCACCTGGTGCGTATAAAAGAAGGCGACGAATGGAAGACTGCATTCCGCACCAAATTTGGGCTCTTCGAATATCAGGTGATGCCCTTTGATTTGTGCAATGCACCTGCCGCCTTTCAGTACTTTATGAATGATGTTCTTCGGGAACTTATCGATGTCTGTGTCATTGTTTATATTGACGACATCCTGGTGTACTCTTCTTCAGAATCCGATCACAGAAAACATGTTAGGGCAGTTCTTGAGAGATTGCGCCAGCACAGACTATTTGCAAAGCTCGAAAAATGCGTTCTTCATACCACAGAAGTTGAGTTTCTCGGATTCATCCTGACACCTCAAGGAGTCCGAATGGACTCGCGAAAGGTGGACGCCATCCTCAAATGGCCATCTCCTAGCTCGGTGAAGGGAGTTCAGAGCATGCCTGGCTTCGCCTATTTCTATCGAAGATTCATCCCAGAATTTTCCCGAACAGTCCAACCCATCACAGCTCTCCTAAAGAAAAACAAACGCTTTGAATGGACTCTTGAGGCCGAACAAGCCTTTCAGGACCTGAAAACCAAATTCAACCCTGCCCCTGTATTGAAGCACCCGCACCCAGATCTCCCTTACATTGTGGAAACCGACGCATCCAGTTCGGCCATGGGAGCTGTCCTGTCGCAAAGAGACCCAGAAACTAACCAACTACACCCTGTGGCCTTTTGGTCCAGGAAATGTTCTCCTCCTGAAATCAACTACGCAATTACCGACAAAGAGTTACTGGCTATTAAATCTGCTTTCAAGGCTTGGCGTCACTACCTTCTCGGGGCAAGACACACCATCACCGTAATTACGGACCACAGAAATTTACAGTATTTCAAGACGGCCAAAGCTCAATCTTCACGACAACTCCGATGGGCTCTATTCTTTGCGGAATTTGATTTTGTAATTACCTATCGCCCTGGCTGCAAGAATGGTAAAGTGGACGCCTTATCCCGAATTGGCATGGAAGAACCCAATTCGAGTTTAGAACCTGTGCCAATCATACCTGAACAAAGAATCTTAGGCCTAACTTCATTGCAAACAATTGAGGACATCAAAACGCAAGTAAAACAACTTCTAGACTCTTCAGCCTTACTGGAATGGAGTCAAAAGGGTCCTCATTACACCGTTAAGGATGATTTACCCTACTTCCAGGAGCGGTTGTTTCTGCCAAGCAAAGAATTGCAAGAACTTGTTATTGCCCATCATCATGAATCATTAATGGAAGGACAACCTGGTATCGCTAAAACGGAGGAAAAAATCAAAAGCCACTTCTGGTGGCCTTCTTGGAGAAAAGACATAAAGTCTTTTGTATTGAACTTTTGAACTTGCAACAGAACTCTTACAGCGCCTCACCTGAATAGTCAAGCTTATTTTGAACTCCCATCAAACCTCAATCCAGTGAAGTAACTGGGTTTCAACGCGCCCCTGCATCAGAAGCAGGATGGAGAACTCATCCTTCCAGACCCTAAGGTGAGACTTCACGGGGAATCGTGGAAGGGTATCGTGGAGGTTTGGAAGGGAGTGGGAGGCTTGAGCATTATTCCGTCAGTAGGTAATACTCCCTTTTCACGCACAGGGGAATATTCCTGCGAACCAGAAAAGCATCAGCACTCGAAGCCAGACCTGCGCCCCCGTGGGAATCAGGTGAGCGTGACATTATAATAAGCCTCCCTATGTGAACAGACCCAATGGATCTTGTTTTGCTTGCGGAGCAACTGACCACGTGAAGGGGGATCCCAGATGTAAGGTCAAAACCTTGGGGGTCCACTCTGCTAATCTGGCCTTCTCCTCCTGTGAGGAAGAAGAGATTACCGCATCATCCTTCTCCTCAGACTCCTTCCCCAGTAAGATAGAAGCTGAGGTAGTTTTAGTTTCCCTGGGTTCCTGGGAGCCTAAAGTCTCAGAGGCTTATGCTAGGGTTCCAGATAACACCAAGCACTTCTTTAAGTGCGGACAGTGTGCTGATCAATGGAGTAGATACTCCAGCTCTTAGGGATAGTGGGTGCAGTCAAACTGTCGTGTGTTCTACCTTGGTAGACCCAGAGGAAGTTGCCAGAGCTACTCAGATGCCCACTAAGTTGGCTGACGGCCCACCACTCATGTTCCCAGTAATACCCGAAAATCTTACTATCAATGGTACAACAGTCAGGATTCCAGTGAACATTCAGAGGATTCGCCAGGAAAAGTCTTGTTGGGCAAAGATATCAGAGCTTTAGGGCTTGTGGGAGATACTGCTGACAGACCCTGCACAAGGTCTCAAACAAGGGCAGCACTGACCAAGACCAATGCCCTGCCCCAGCCAAAGGAGAAACCCAAGGCTTAAGGAGTCAAAAACCAAAAAGAGGGAAAGAGAATATTCCCCCTAACTCACCTACCACTGAGGTGGAGGTAGTTGGTCAATCACCCGGACCTGACGAGGAGGTGGTGATGCCTTAAGTGTTTGACCCCAATGACCATCCTGAACTAAACAATTTGTTAGTAAAAGGTGGCCCTGACAGGGAAGAATTCAGTAAAGGCCAACGTGAGTGCCCATCTCTGGAAGGCCTAAGGAGACAGGCCTGCTCCCAGCTTGAGGGTGAACCTCCTGGGAAGCATTGGATTTATGGGGAAGGTGGGCTCCTGTATAGTGAGCCTACAGAGTCTACAGAAGGAGACCATAGGAGGTTGGTGGTTCCCCTTGCTGTAAGACCCTTATCCCTGCAGCTGGCGCATGAAGTGCCCCTTGCTGGTCACCTTGGTATTAAGAGGACCAAGCAAAGGTTATCCATGCCCTTCTACTGGCCCAAGATGGGGGTGCAAGTAGAAAGTGCCTCCTGCCAGTTATCTGGTAAGAGTGTTTCAACAATCCAAGCTCCATTGGTACCACTCCCAGTTGTGGGAGTACCATTTGAGAGGGTAGGGATCGACATTGTTGGTCCCCTTGACCCCCAAACATCCTCAGGAAATAGATTTATCCTGGTGCTGGTCAACCACGCCACTTGGTATCCTGAGGCCATCCCATTGAAAACTGTGACTGCCAAGTCAGTTGCAAAAGATTTACTTGGCATCTTTACTAGGGTTGGCTTCCCTAAAGAAGGTGTGTCTGACAGAGGCAGCAACTTTATGTCTAAGTATATGCAGGCTATGTGGAAAGAATGTGGGGTCACCTATAAGTTTTCTTCCGCATACCACCCCAGACCAATGGTCTGGTGGAATGGTTTAACAGGACCTTGAAAAGTATGATTGGGGCTCTGGAAGAACATCAAAGAAGAAAATGGGATCTTCTTTTACCATGCTTACTGTTTGCCTACAGAGAGGTACCACAATAGGGCGTTGGCTTCAGCCCCTTTGAACTTCTGTTTGGTCACCCTGTGCGGGGACACTTAGCCATAGTCAAGGAGGGATGGGAGATGCCCACTCCCCCTATTACTACCAACGTAGTAGACTATGTGTTAGGGCTCAGAAAAAGGATGGTACTCCTGTTGGGTCTGGCTAGTGACAAATTGAAGGCAGGAAAATTTCTGGTGAAACATTGGTGTGACCAATGTTTCCCTCATCAACTTCACACCTGGTCAGCAAGTCCTGATCATGAATCCCATAAGGCCTAGAGCTTTACAGGATAAGTGATCAGGCCCTTACACAGTGGCAGAGTCCCTGGGTGAGGTCAACTATTTAGTTGACCTTGGAGGCCTGGACAGACTCCAAAAGTGTTCCATGTAAATAGGCTGAAGGCTATCATCCCAATAGTTGAAATCGCAGCACTTCTATTGGCTTCAGATGTTGAGGAAGAGGAGACTGATCCTCTCTCTGGATTTTTTCAAAGCAGTCCTTCAGATAGCTCCTTTGAGTGTGTCCGAGTAGCCCCTCACCTGACTTCTGATCAGCAGGCTGAGGTGAAAAGTTTGCTTAGGCAATTTTCCCCCCTGTTTTCACAGTCCCCTCGTTTGACACCTTGATGCAAACATAACATAGACACAGGAGACAGTGTACCTACCAAAAGTAGGGGATACAGAATGTCAGACAAAGTACAGTCTTACATTAAGACAGAGGTCAACAAAATGTTGGATCTTGGGGTGATTGAATCCTCTAGTAGTCCTTGGTCCAGCCCTGTGGTTTGGTTCCAAAAGCAGGTACTTCTGAATTGAGGTTCTGTGTGGATTACAGGGCTCTGAATGCTGTCACCAAGACAGATGTGCACCCCTTGCCCCGAATAGATAAGCTGGTGGATACCTTGGGTGCCTCCAAGTACCTCAGCACGTTTGACCCCACTGCAGGCTATTGGCAAATAGCCCTTGCAGAACATGCCAAGGAGAAGACAGCGTTCTCAAATCCAGAGGGTCTTTACCAGTTCAGGGTAATGCTTTTTGGGTTGAAGAATGCACCTGCCACTTTCCAGAGGCTTGTGAATCATGTGTTGAATGGGTTGGATGAATTCTGTCTTGCATATCTGGATGATATAGCAGTTTTCAGTGCCATCTGGGAAGACCATGTGAAACACCTTGGTATTGTGTTACAGGCTCTTCAGAAGGCCCACTTGACCACAAAGGCCAGTAAATGCCAGATTGGACAAGGCTCAGTGGTTTAACTTGGACATGCAGTAGGTGGAGGGAGGATACAGCCTCTACCCAGTAAAGTATAAGCAGTATAAGACTGGCCTATCCTCACTACACGCCCCCAAGTGAGAGCCTCCTTAGGACTCACTGGGTATTACAGAAATTTCATGGCAGACTATGGCACCATAGCTGCCCCTCTGACTGCTCTCACCACTCCAAAGAAACCCAAGAAGGTAACTTGGACTGAAGAGTGTGAGAAGGCCTTCAATGGCTTAAAAGACTCCTTGTGCCAGGCCCCTGTTCTCAGGGCCCCTGATTACCAAATACCTTTTATTCTGCAGACAGATGCCTCTGACACTGGGATAAGAGCTGTACTATCACAAGTAGATGAGCAGAATAAGGAACACCCTATTGGCTTCAGTAGTCGCCAGCTTAAGGACAGAGAGCTCAGATGGTCCACAGTAGCGAAAGAATGTTTCTCTGTTGTGTGGGCCCTACGGAAGCTGAGGCCCTACCTCTATGGGACCCACTTTACTGTGCAAAGTGGCCATAAGCTCTTAAAGTGGCTAATGAACATGAAGGGACAGAATCCAAAGTTGCTTAGCTGGTCCATAGGTCTGCAAGGCTTTCACTTCACTATTGAGCATAGGCCAGGTGTCCAACATAGCAATGCTGATGGGTTGTCCAGAATGTTCAACCGACATGAACAAGAAACTCATCCAGGGGTAGATTCGTTCCCCCTGTCCTTAGTCTGGGAGGGGCGAGTGTTAGGAAAGATTTCATATTTGAATGTAATTTTCCCTCCATGTGTCAATCCCCAAACTTTTTGCTGCTGTTTTACACACTGATCTAACCTTTGCCAGAGAAGCGCAGCCCTCCGCCGCACTCCTCTGGGCTTTCGCTCAATTCTTATGGGGAAACTGACATGCCCTTAAGATAGTCAGTACTGGGAGACTTTGTTTCCCTTTGTCCTTTCCTCATGTTGCAGCTTTTGTGCAAAATGTAACAAGAGTGCAATGTAACTTACTTTACCGCACTCTTGGGTCTCTAGTCATTCCAAAGGCCCTAGAAACTCTCGCTGGACTTAATATGAACTGTGCAGGTGTGTCAAAGACAGGACTGGTGGCAGCTATCGTTTATCTTATGTTTTGAACCCTTTTTTGCCATATTATCCGCGCTTACCGCGTCTAGCACGAATAGGTGGTCTGGCTCCAAAATGGCCATGCCACGCGGTTCTTTGTCCTGTCCTTTGGCCATCTTGACCCTTCACCTTCCCCAGGTCGAGCCGACCCGGGTCAGTCCTCATTTGGTCATGCACTTTCCCGCGAAACCCAAAGCTTTCGTGGGCTTCTGCATGCCTTGTGTGTGTGCCTCCAGGATGTGGGCTGGGATGTCTGTTCCCAATACACATCCTGGGTGCCAGAGAGTGTGGAGTGTCCTGAATGCCTGGGACCACTGTGGTCCGTGATTGGTCCACGTATGGAGTAGTGTTTGTGAGCAGATCTCCCATTGGGTACTCTCCGTTTTGGCACAAAGGGAACTTTGGATAAGAGGAGGCCAAAAACATCACTACGATGTCGATCTCCTGAGTTCACACCGAACAAGGGATAAGGAGCCAAGTATCCTGCAACAAGAAGCCAAGTGGAGCAACCGCTGGTGACCTGCTGGAAGGTTTGGCACCCTGAGCCCGCTGTCGTCCTGCGAGACCCCTCTGCATCTGATCGTCCTAGAAGGTCTGCGAAGGCGCTTCGACCCATTGGAATAGTGGGACCAACTATTCTCGGCACCTTCATCAAACCCTGCAAGTAAGCCTCTTCGGAAGTGTCCCTGGGCCAACCAGTGGGCTGACCAGCTTACACGGGACGTTTGCTCTGTCACAGCTGCCGTTTTGGGGAAGCCGTCGAAACTTGGCATAACGCTAGCTCTGTGTCCACGGCACCCTCCCACTGAATTTCGTACACTTGGCATTCCCAGGTCTGAAGTGAGACGAGTGCGCCCGGACCAGAGTAAACGTGGTTGCCGTGTTGCCCTGCTGTGGTAACGACCTGTGCACATTTGCTGCATTTGTGACCCCCTCCACCCTGAATCCTGCTACCGCGGAATCTGCCCAGTGTCGACACATCCTGAATATCGCATCCGAACCTGCCAGCAACGTGAACTGAACTGGCGAAGTCTGGGTCTGCCTGCGTCGGGGACCTGTGATTAGTCCATACCCCAACCGGTGGCCCCCAGCGTAGGAACCTATTTCTTTTATACCGCTCTTGTGAAATAGCGGATCCATCCCACAGTCTCACCCTGCCTCTGCCCGCAAGTGGAGGTCTTTCTTGAGTAGTGGGGACTTGTTCTTCATCACTTCATCCACCTTCCTGAACTGTCAAAGACCCTTGAAGAGGCCCTATTTTTTCCATTGGCACAAGCGTGTGCATGTACTATTGAGCCTTAGGCTCCTCTCTTCGTAGGGCTTGGACTGCCTCCTAGTTGGGTGTATTTCTGATGTTGAACTGGGTCTAATGATTACTTGCACTGCCTGTTTTCCTCCCCATCTAGGTGGTCTACATATTTCGTGCTCCTAACTCCTTAGACCCCTCGGTCTTGTATATATTGTATTGATTGTGATGTGTTGGTTTACTTTAGTATTATTGTGATTGTTTGCTATGGTCGATGTTACAAAGGCCTTGTAATAAATGTGTCTATATTTTTAATATAACACCTGTCTGGAGTAATTTGTAAGCGTCCTTGCTTTGTGTGCTCATTGAGGTTTTTCAGTCACCCTCACCCCTCTTGAGACTTCGTCTTGACCGCCGCCATCGCTACCCTGATTGGTCTGGCTTGTCCAGAGGTTACCCTGTTCCAAGAAACTAGGCTGGCCTTCTGAACCTCTGCCCCTTCAGGTCAGAGTTCAGAAATCCATCTTAACAGAGGGTTCAACAAAAGTCAATTAATGAAGGAGAAAACGTTAGACGGCATTGAATGGCGAAGTACCAAAACCCCAAAAAAGTCCTTGGCACTGGTGGGGGAAACCCATTTAAATGGGCAGTGAAAACAACAACACTCACTTGGGGGACGTAGAATATAGGAAGGGGACTTAGTTAAGGGGGGCACAGAGGCACCTGGCCAGCAGGTAGGCAGGCAGCAGCAGATGGCAGGTGGGAATGGGCTCGGGGCTCTGCGGGGCAGGAAAATGGCCTTCTGGGCAGGAGCATGGTCTTCCGTGTGTTGTTGCGTGGCCAGCTTGATACGGAGTGATTTGGCACGTGAAAAAACTGCACGTCAGCGTGTAATTCAAGGAAAGGCTCTTAGCGCGTCAGCGCCTATGTGACATAACCCGCGATCGGGCGTTTTCCTGGCACAGGTTGAAGGTCCCACATGGGTTTCCATCGCTCTGTATGTGCTTTTCGTGGAAAGCGGTGCGGGTGTTCGTCCTAGAAGGTCTGCGAAGGCGCTTCGACCCATTGGAATAGTGGGACCAACTATTCTCGGCACCTTCATCAAACCCTGCAAGTAAGCCTCTTCGGAAGTGTCCCTGGGCCAACCAGTCGGCTGACCAGCTTACACGGGACGTTTGTTTTGTCACAGCTGCCGTTTTGGGGAAGCCGTCGAAACTTGGCGTACTGCTAGCTCTGTGTCCACGGCACCCTCCCACCGAATTTCGTACACTTGGCATTCCCAGGTCTGAAGTGAGACGAGTGCGCCCGGACCAGAGTAAACGCGGTTGTCGTGTTGCCCTGCTGTGGTAACGACCTGTGCACATTCGCTGCATTTGTGACCCCCTCCACCCTGAATCCCGCTACCGCGGAATCTACCCAGTGTCGACACATCCTGAATATCGCATCCGAACCTGCCAGCAACGTGAACTGAACTGGCGAAGTCTGGGTCTGCCTGCGTCGGGGACCTGTGGTTAGTCCATACCCCAACCGGTGGCCCCCAGCGCAGGAACCCATTTCTTTTATACCGCTCTTGTGAAATAGCGGATCCATCCCACAGTCTCACCCTGCCTCTGCCCGCAAGTGGAGGTCTTTCTTGAGTAGTGGGGACTTGTTCTTCATCACTTCATCCACCTTCCTGAACTGTCAACGACCCTTGAAGAGGCCCTATTTTTTCCATTGGCACAAGTGTGTGCATGTACTATTGAGCCTTAGGCTCCTCTCTTCGTAGGGCTTGTACTGCCTCCTAGTTGGGTGTATTTCTGATGTTGAACTGGGTCTAATGATTACTTGCACTGCCTGTTTTCCTCCCCATCTACGTGGTCTACATATTTCGTGCTCCTAACTCCTTAGACCCCTCGGTCTTGTATATATTGTATTGATTGTGATGTGTTGGTTTACTTTAGTATTATTGTGATTCTTTGCTATGGTCGATGTTACAAAGGCCTTGTAATAAATGTGTCTATATTTTTAATATAACACCTGTCTGGAGTAATTTGTAAGCGTCCTTGCTTTGTGTGCTCATTGAGGTTTTTCAGTCACCCTCACCCCTCTTGAGACTTAGTCTTGACCGCCGCCATCGCTACCCTGATTGGTCTGGCTTGTCCAGAGGTTACCCTGCTCCAAGAAACTAGGCTGGCCTTCTGAACCTCTGCCCCTTCAGGTCAGAGTTCAGAAATCCATCTTAACAGAGGGTTCAACAAAAGTCAATTAATGAAGGAGAAAACGTTAGAAGGCATTGAATGGCGAAATACCAAAACCCCAAAAAAGGCCTTTGCACTGGTGGGGGAAACCCATTTAAATGGGCAGGGAAAACAACAACACTCACGTGGGGGACGTAGAATATAGGAAGGGGACTTAGTTAAGGGGGGCACAGAGGCACCTGGCCAGCAGGTAGGCAGGCAGCAGCAGATGGCAGGTGGGAATGGGCTCGGGGCTCTGCGGGGCAGGAAAATGGCCTTCTGGGCAGGAGCATGGTCTTCCGTGTGTTGTCGCGTGGCCAGCTTGATACGGAGTGATTTGGCACGTGAAAAAACTGCACGTCTGCGTGTAATTCGAGGAAAGGCCCTTAGCGCGTCAGCGCCTATGTGACATAACCCGCGATCAGGCGTTTTCCTGGCACAGGTTGAAGGTCCTACATGGGTTTCCATCGCTCTGTATGTGCTTTTCGTGGAAAGCAGTGCGGGTGTTTTCCAGGCATTGGGGTTCAAACGCGATTACTTCACAGCGGCTACAGTGTGTACTTCTTCTTTTGGCGTGGGTGTTGCCTTCTGTGAAGTTTGACACTACCACTCATGTGCAACTAACATGTGTGTATCAGACCATTGCACAGTGCCCTGATGCCTGTGTTCTGTCTCTCCCTGTCTGCAGCATTAACTGATGATGAGGGTGGAGACGGTGCTGTGGAGCACAGCGGCAGGGATCCCACCGCCAGCTGGAGACGCAAGGCCCAGCTCCCCTCATATGTTGTCATCTATTCGGGGAGCGAGGAGTCTGGTGCCGCGTCTACGGCCGCAGCTGCCAAGGGTAGGCCCAGGCCCAAGAGGTGGAGGACGGAGGTGGACTCCTCGGCAGCAGAAGGGGCAGCTGAGACCCCACAGGGGCCTATGGAGGAAGAAGGTACAGAGTCATCCAGGTTGGTGGGGGGTTTGGTTGAGGAGGAGGCCATGGAAGGCCCACACACGTGCCTGGAGGGGGGATTCCACTGGTGCTAGTGGTGCAGTCTAGGGGCAGGGACAGGAGGCAGCACAGGCGGCCGCAGAGGTGCCTGTGTGTAATCCTGCGCCCCCGATCCTGTGACTGCATCATCCAGCACCAGCAGGGATGCCTTCGTCCAGAGTGGCTTTCAGGGAGGGGATGGGCACACAACAACTGCCTTCCTCTCCCTGCGGACGTGTCAATCCAGGACCGTTTTGAGGGTGTCCTGGCTGGGGTGGTGATATGATATGATATGATATGGCATTTGTAACGCGCCTATACACAGGTGTTTCAAGGCGCGACGAGGCAGGGAGGGGAAACAAGGGGAAACAGACAACGATCCTACTAGGCCAGGTGTCATTCAGATCGCGCAAGTGCAAGGGTGGGGGAGGGGGAAAAGTGCAAGGGGAAGGGGAGGGGGGGAGTGCAGTAAAGGTAAGTTGCGTAAAGTAATAAATAAATAGGGCCAACTGGTGGCAAGTGCAAGGTAAGTGCAGAACAAGTGCTGGAAAAGGGGGGGGCTGTAGGGATACAGAGACAGTCCCGCAGTGCAGAGGGGTTCCAGGGCATCAGTGCAAGTGGAGAGTGGCTGGGCCCAGGACCGAGGCCGTTAAGAGTGGTCCAGTTGCAGAATCAGTGCAGTATCAGTGAGGAATAATTGGCTGTTCAGCAGGGGAGAGGGAGAGAGAAAGCAGAGGCAAAGAGGAAGGTTTTGAGGTGCTTCCGGAACCGGAGATGGTTCTCCTCAAGTTTCAGGGAGGCAGGAAGGCTGTTCCAGACGGAGGCCCCTGGCGCGGAGAGAGATCTACCCCCAGCTCGTTGCTTCGAGAAGCGGCTGACCCTGAGGGAGTTGGAGGCGGATGAGCGAAGGGCTCGGGAAGGAAGATATTTGGGAAGAGAGAGTTGAAGGTATATAGGACCAAGGCCCCAGAAGGCCTTGTGGACAATGCAGAGGGTTTTGAACTTTATCCTCGCAGCTACTGGGAGCCAGTGTAGAGATTTCAGTCCTGGAGAGATACGGTCCCTGGGCTGGAGGCCAAGGACAAGTCTCGCAGGTCTGTTCTGTATGAGTTGCAGAGGGCGGAGAGTGGAGGCAGGCAGATTAAGGTAGAGGCTGTTACAGTAATCCAGCTTCAAGAGAACCAGGGCTCGGGAGACAGTGAGCTTCTGGGGGAAGGAGAGGAAGGGAAGAATACCTCTGAGGAGGTGCAGCTGGTAGTGTGACTTCTTAGCGATGTCAGAAATATGAGGCGAGAAGGAGAGTGTGGAGTCGAAGATGACCCCAAGGTTTTTTGCATTGCAGGTAGGAGCAGGGAGGGGGCCAAGGGAGGCAGGCCAGAGAGCTGCAGGGAAGGAGGGAGTGGGTGTACCGATGAGTAGGATCTCAGTCTTACTGGCATTAAGGCAGAGGTCATTTGCGGCACACCATTCCTGGATAGCAGACAGACAGTCAGAGATGAGGGAAGGAGAGGGGGAGGCTGAGGGTAGCCTGAAAATGAGCTGGGTATCGGTCGCATAGCACTGGAAATTAGGGCAGAGAGCGGCGATGCGGTGGGCAAGGAGTGCCATATACTGGTTGAACAGCCAGGGAGAGAGATTTGATCCCTGGGGGACACCACAGGTGGAGAAAAAGATGTCGGAGAGGAAGGACCCTAGTTGGACCTGGGAGGGTCGATTTGAAAGGAAAGAGGTCAGCCACGCCAGAGCCTGACCAGTGATACCCAGGTTTTCACGGAGACGGTTGAGCAGGATGGCATGGTTGACAGTGTCAAAGGCAGAGGAGAGATCGAGCAGAATGAGAACACACGGAGTGTTGGAATCGAGGTTCAAGAGCAGGTCTTCACGGATGTTCAGGAGAGCAGTTTCCGTGCTTCTGGCAGCTCTGAAACCAGATTGATGGTCATGAAGACTACCAACAGATTCAGCATGGAGGTTTAGCTGGGAGATGGCCAGTTTCTCCAGGAGCTTGCCCAGGAAGGGAGTGATGGAGATAGGGCGATAGTTAGCCGGGTAGGAGGGGTCGGAAGAGGGTTTCTTGAGAAGAGGGTGCACAAGGGAGTGCTTGAGGGGGGAAGGGAAGACTACAGAGGCGAAGGAGTGGTTGCAAAAGTCAGCCAGGGCAGGAGCCAGGGAGTCGATGTGGTCCTTGATAGTTTTGGAGGAACAGGGGTGAACCTGTTTAGACGAGACTTTCATAGATCGGACTTGTCTGGAAACCTCGTCAACAGAGAAAAGTGGAAAGGCAGAGAAAGAGGGAGGAGGGGTGACTGCAGAAGGGCCAGAGGAAGAGCCGGGAAGGGAGGGAGGGAGGTGAAAGGAGGAGAGCGAGGACAGGATGTCCTGAGTTTTAGAGCAGTGCAGAGGGCCTGGGAGGGGACAGGAGAGGTAGAGACTGCAACAGGGTTGGCCAGCTCCTTGCAGATTTTAAAGAGTTCGGCGGAGTTGTTAGATGCCGCAGAGATGCGGGCTTGGATAAGGGCTCTCTTCTTGGTGAGAACGGAGAGCCAATACTGCCTTTGGAGCAGGCGGCAGGCCAGTTTGTCAGAGGATGAACATGAAGCACGCCATTTCCTCTCTGCAACCCGGCACTTGCGTTTTAGGGTGGCGAGATCGGAGTCATACCAGGAGTTACATTTGGCTTTGGGCTTCAGGCGGATTCTCATGACGGGGGCAAGGATATCAAGAGTAGCAGATATAGCAGAGTGGAGCATGGAGAGGGCTGTGTCAGGGTGGGAGTCAGCCGAAGGGGCGGGGGGGGCGAGAAGGTAGCAGCGAAAGCCTCAACTGACACACGCTTCATGGGTCGGATGACCGAGAAGGTGGGCGGCAGTGAAGAGGGTGGCTTTGCCTGTGGGGTAGGGAGGGTGAGGTGGGAGGATAGGAGAAAGTGATCACTCCAGGAGAGAGGAGTGGAGAGAGGGACGGAGAGGGGAAGGTCAGAAGAGATCAGAGCATCAAGAGTGTGCCCAGCAGAGTGAGTAGGCCCAGACGGGAGAATAGAGAGTGAGAGAGAGTCGCAGAGGTCACGAAAGAGAGCAGTGGAGGGACTGGAGGCATCAAGGTGGATGTTGAAGTCGCCAAGAAAGAGGAGTTGAGTGGTTGAGGACAGGAGTGAGGAGGAGAGGTCAGCCCACTCAGAGAGGAAGGAGGAAATTTGACCAGGTGGCCGATAGATAGTAGCCACGGTAAGGGAATGGCTAGCAGAGAGAGAGAGTCGGCAGACAAGACATTCAAAAGAGGAGTAGGTCTGCGTAGGAATGACAGTGGCAGGAATCCACTCAGGGAAGATAAGGGCAACACCACCCCCTGCACGGTTAGGCCTGGGCATTGAGAGGATCTTGTAACCGTCAGGTAGGAGTGTGTCAAAGCTGGTGGCAGAGCTGGCTGTGAACCATGTCTCAGTGAGACAGAGGACGTCGAGGTCCAGTTCCTCTAGAAGGTGACAGATATCAGAGGAGTGTTTGATGGCAGAGCGAGAATTTAGAGTGGCAATGTGGAGAAGGTTGCCCTCCTTGAAGAGCTTCCGGGGAGGGGTACAGATCAGAGGTACGCCCTGCGGAGGTGTTGAAGAAGGAGGTGAAGAAGGAGCACGAGAGGGGGCAGGGAGGGAGGGTAGAGGCAAGGTAGCCAAGGATAGAGGAGGGGGGACAGCAGGAGAGGAGAGGAAGTTGATGAGGTGTGGGAAGCGTCTATCAAAGAGGAGAAGGTTGGCCTGAGGGCCTTGGACCAAGATGGTCCCATTAGCGTAGACATTAATGATGGCCTTAGAGGAGCGGAAGGGGGCCAAGAGGACATCCCAACGGGTGCCACCATTAATGGGAGAGGAGGAGAAAGGAGAGAGCACAGAGACCATATGAAGGGTCCATAGGTCAGGCGAAGGCACGAAAAAGAGGATGTCAGTGAGAGTTTCCTTAGAGCAGGCACTAGTGTAGGTGTCAGCGATAGGGAGGCCTGGGTTGGAGACCAGGATGTCCTTTTTAAACTTTTTCCTACCAGATTTAGTGAGGAGAGCAGGATAGTCAATGGAGAAGCAGTTAGAGAAGATAGGCGAGACAGAGAGCACCATGGAGTAGGAGGGAGGGGGGGGAGACAGATGAAACGAGAGCACGCAGACAGGAAGTGAGCGGCAAGCACAAGTTACCACAATTAGAGCAAACAAACAGTAGAGCGTATTAGGTACCGGGCTACCTAAGTTTGAGAATCCTGCGAGGGGAGAAAAACACCCTAGTTTACCACAGTTCAGAGCAAAAACAGTAGAACGTATTAGGTACCGGGCCACCTAAGTTTGAGAATCCTGCGAGGGGAGAAAAACACCCTAGTTTACCACAGTTCAGAGCAAAAACAGTGGAGCGTATTAGGTACCGGGCCACCTAAGTTTGAGAATCCTGCGAGGGGAGAAAAACACCATAGTTAACCTCAACTGTGAATACAGTGAGGCAAGGCCCCATGCGGATGTAACCAGGAGTAGGAGGGGTGGGCCGGGGAACGGAGAACAGGTGGAACTGGCGCCTGGCGTCCCCTGCGGACACCTGCAGACACACAGGGAGCCGCACTGTAGGAGTCACCCTTGGCCTGGGGCCCTTAGCCGCGGGGGCTGCCGGGCAATGGGCTGCCCAGGAGGGGGGAGGTTATAGGCAGAGGGAGAGGAAAGGGGGGGGGTGTGGGCGGGCAGGGAGGCGGGGAGGGAGAGGAAGACCAGGAAGTGGGAGGGGGGAGCAGGAGCAGGCCAAACACCGCGCAAGGAGCGCGAAGAACAATTAAACTATGTAGGCAAAAACAAAACACTCACGGAGGCCCAGGCAGGGATTCCCAGGCCTGCTGTTACCCTCAGGCCACCGGCGACCGCTCTCCACACTCAGCTGGAGAAAAGAAGCGAGCGGGGAGAACGGCCGTCGAGTAGGCCAGAGGGGAGGCAGGCACACAACCAATCAGAGGGGGGGTGGGCGGGCAGGGAGGCGGGGAGGGAGAGGAAGACCAGGAAGTGGGAGGGGGGAGCAGGAGCAGGCCAAACACCGCGCAAGGAGCGCGAAGAACAATTAAACTATGTAGGCAAAAACAAAACACTCACGGAGGCCCAGGCAGGGCTTCCCAGGCCTGCTGTTCCCCTCAGGCCACCGGCGACTGCTCTCCACGCTCAGCTGCAGAAAAGAAGCGAGCGGGGAGAACGGCCGTCGAGTAGGCCAAAGGGGAGGCAGGCACACAGCCAATCAGGGGGGGGGGTGAGCGGGCAGGGAGGCGGGGAGGGAGAGGAAGACCAGGAAGTGGGAGGGGGGAGCAGGAGCAGGCCAAACACCGCGCAAGGAGCGCGAAGAACAATTAAACTATGTAGGCAAAAACAAAACACTCACGGAGGCCCAGGCAGGGCTTCCCAGGCCTGATGTTCCCCTCAGGCCACCGGCGACCGCTCTCCACGCTCAGCTGGTGTTGCGTCAATGTGGCATTCGGGATGACGTGCAGGGTTCTCGTGTGGACAATGCACGTTATTTCGAATGCCTCATTGACCACGTCGACCTACTAGGATGGGTCAGCACTGCTGGGTTCCTCCGTGTGCTTTAACTTCTATCGACCCCGTCCTCAACTGAACCCCCTATGCGCATGTCGTCCTCCGTGCCATCTTCCTGCCCATGTATCACCTGGGCACCCTGTGGAGCTGCCCCTGACCCAGCAGACAGGCTGGTGGAGGGCACATCCCTGCCACAGTCGGGAGTCGGAGGTCCAGCAGGGGTGGCCACCCCAACAACTGGACCCCAGCACGAGGAGGATGTGCAGGCATCGACAGGCAGGGCACATGCACGGCAGCAGCAAGCTCAAGGTGGGAGCGATGATGGCTCGGGGCCATCAACATCACAGGAGCAGGCATCGGCCAGAGATCAGGAGGACCCTGGATTGGGAGTGTCCTCTGTGTGGCAGCGATTGGGGCGGCAAATAGATGTGGAGCGGCGGCGGGCGGAAGAGGCACGGCGCACTGTGGTCAGGGCGGAAAACTCCATGTGCAGGGCGTTGAGGTGGGCTGAGTGCCTCGAGGCAACTCGCAGGGAGTTGGAGGAGGCTATGGCTGCATCCCTGCGAGACCTTGGGGCCAGGGAAGAGGCCCGACTCCAAGATGTTGAAGAGGAGTTTGATCGTGCCCTGGCCCGGGACATCAACAAGTGAGCCGTTGGACTTGCCCGCCGCCTTTTTACATAGTTCTTTAGGGTTAGGTTTCTTTTTTTTTTCTTTATTTTGGAGTTCATGGACTTTGCTCCACTTTATGTACATAGTTATTTTGATAGGATTATTGGTAGGTTTACTTTTGTTTGGGCATCATGGACCCTTCAGACGTGCAGTGTATATAGTGTGTATAGACTTGTACATACTTTAGTTATTTTAACATCCCATGGATCAATGGTTTTTTAAATATTTTTCATGTACTTTATTTGGACATTGGACATTGACGACTTCCCTTTTTTCCTCTTGTGGATTTTTGTTTGACATTGGACTTTTCTTTTTTGACTGATTTCATTATCTCTTAATTTACAAGTTTGATTTTTCAATATGTTTTTTCATTTTGTTTTTTAATACATATCATATATCTTCATTATTGTTGTGGTCTACCATCATTGGTTTTGTGCATGTCTCTATGAGCATTGCCTCATTCATGTGTTGCCAAAGTGTGGCTCCGTTGTGCATTCCTGCATGGGCATGTTGGTCCATTTAAGACTGTCATGGCATGGGTAATTTGGGAGTGGGTTCTGTGGATGGTTGCATGCTTGTACTGGGGGACGAGGGGGAATAGGCTTGGCATTAGGGACATGGGTCTGTTTTGTCAGGACATGTTGTGTGGTGGACCATGTGTCGGGGCCTACTGGCAGGTGCCCGTCACTTCTGGATGGGTGGGTGGTTGGGAGGCTGGGGGACACGAGTTGGGGCCTGCTGGCAGGTGCCTGTCAAGAGTGGATGGGGTTGCTGGGGGACATGAGTCAGGCCTGCTGGCAGGTGCCCGTCAAGAGTGGGTGTGGGTACAGGGGACATGAGTCGGGGCCTGCTGGCAGGTGCCCCTCAAGGGTGGGTGGGTGGATGGGTGGGTGGCTGGGGGACATGAGTCTGTACTCCTGAGTGCATGGTGCCATGCGGGCTGGCCTCGGGGCATGCCCAGGGGTGTAGGGTAGTCCCCTGTGGTGTGGGGCATGGGCAGGGAGGGTGGTCTGCCTGCGCATATTCCGAGGGGTGCGCGGGGAGTTTTACAGGTGATTGGCCTGGCGCTAGCTGGGTACGTGTATTCCCAGGGGTGTGTGGGGAGTTTTACACGCGATTGGTCTGGGGTACGTGTATTCCGAGGGGTGCGCAGGGAGTTTTACATGTGATTGGCCTGGTGCAAGCGGGGTACATGTATTCTGAGCGGTGCGCAGGGAGTTTTACAAGCGATTGGGCTGGCGCGAGCGGGGTCCGTGTATTCCGAGTGGTGCACGGGGAGTTTTAGATGCGATTGGCCTGGCGCGAGCGGGGTACGTGTATTCCGAGGGGTGTGCGGGGAGTTTTACATGCGATTGGCCTGGCACGAGCGGGTATGTGTGTTCCGAGGGGTGTGCAGGAGTTTTACACACGTTTTCGTGGTTGGGGGGCTGTATGCTGGTCCACTGGCCTTTGCGCCATGTACTGGATATGTGCAATGTTTTTGGCGCATGGGGTGGGGTTGGGGCGTAACTGGCACTGCTGTAAGTTTGCTGCGCCACTCTGCGCCATGGCTGCTTATAGATGTATAAATCCATGAATACGCTGTGCGCCGAAATGGGTTTTGGCGCACGCGGCTGGCACAGACTGCCGCACGCGCACTCTCTGAGCAAGCCGCGTGCGCCACTTGTGCGCCGTTTTCTATGAATTATCCCCTCAGACTCGTTGTAACAAGTTATTTATTGACTTATGTGTGCCATGATGTTAGGTAGCTAGGGCATGCTTTCTATTTGTAACTCTGCTGATTTTGTAAACCATATTAGCTTACAGCGATTACTCTTTTTGAACCTGCATGTTGGGTAATCCTAATATTTCATTAACAGAATATCACCTTTAAAATGAACCTAGGAGTAAATGTTGAACTATGCATGATTTATTTCGTTTATTTTTGTAATAATTAAGCACTATATGCCAACGCGCTGTACAAATCATCATATCACAGTACAATAAAAAATGTAACACAGTAACAAATGCCAAAAACTAAAGAAGATGAGCTTAAGAGCAGAGCGAAAAGCTGCATAATAGGATAATAGGGAATAGAGCAAAGAGAAAGTGGACACACGTTCCAATGGAGAGAAGCGAGTAAAGACAGTTATGAGAAAACGAGATTGCATACGAAGAGAACTCGAGGGTGAATAAAAGGAGAAAAGAGCAGAAAGTTATGGAGGAGAAAGCCCATCCAAGGATTTAAAAATACAAATTAAGAAAATTAAATTTCAGATAAGAATGAAAAGAAAGCCAACCTAGAGAAAAATAATGACACAGATATCGAGTCAGGAGGCGCAAGTCAACAAAGAAGACGAATGTAAAATGCCATTACATGTGGAAACCATGTTTGGCATTTCTGCTCAGGAACACCTTAAGGGTTTTTCTTTGGTTATTCTTTACTCCTCCGGTTTTCTTCCCCTTGTTAAACAACTTTGTAGAGTATCAAGTGTATCTATAATGAACTTTGCTTGCACATAGATGACTTAAGTAGTTACCAGCTGCAGTAACCTTGAGAAATCTGTGTTTAAGGTGAAACACGGACGTGCACAAGTGTTGCAATTTGTTTTATTGATTTGTATCAAATAATGCTTTCTAGTTAGGAAACTGTGTTGTGCAATTGCAATAAAGTATGTGTATTAGAAAACACTGTGACTAGATGTATAGCATCATATTAAATAAATAGATGAATACAAATACAAAAATCTGAAATGTTTGTTCTCCACAATTTGTGCCCTCAGTTTTCTTCGATTTGATCTATTTGGTTACCAGGTGAAGGCATTAACTTCAATTGGCATACGAGGCAGACACGTTCAATGCATATTGTTTGCTTATTTTGCTTGGAAGCACTTTTGACACAATGAATACAGCAGGGTGTGCAGGAGGGTTTCACCTCCATTGTGACCCTCTGTATCAAAGTAATTTTAAACCAAAATAAGGATGAACAAAGGTGTCTATATGGTTAGCTAATGAGCATTTACAGATTTCAGTCCCTGTACATTGGTGCATAAAATGGCCACTCAGGCCCATTTCTTGGATCATATGAAAATGGTAGATGGCCGGGGTGCAGGTACTTTGATGGTGCAGGGTCAGCTGTTTCCAGTCAGTGTTCACAGACTATTTTTTGAGCCAAGTTGCTATTTCTTGCTTTGCTTTTCAAGTACAAAGAACGAAAAAAGACAACACAAAGGGCCTCATCACGAGTTTGGCGGTAACCCTTAAATCCGGCGGTCGCGCTATTACCGCCGGATTTAAGGGTCCGCCAAATCAGGGCTTCGGCGGATTTCTCCCCATCTCTGGGGAAATCCGCCGAAAATTCTCGCTATTACCCATTGAGCCCAATGGAGAATGGGGCATTCCCGAATGGGCTCAGTGGTGAATGGGGAATTCCATTACCGCCAAACCCATGATCCGCCGCTAATAGCTCCGGGGGGTTTGGCGGTAGGGCTAATACTGCCGGCGGTAATAATGCCGGCGTTACCGCCCAACACGTGATGAGGCCCAAAGTCTGTGGAGTATGTCATCTGTATGCTTATGTTGTAAAATATTGTGTGATCCGAAATCGCATAAGTCGCATTCGTCCCATGCTCTATAAGGAATGGCTACCAGCAGGATTTCTTATTATGTATTTTCTTCCAATTGTGATTTTAATTCGCCATATTACAGCTGTAAAACCCAGAGTAATGTGTTTAGGATCTCATTAGCACATATCTGTACAAGTTTCAAATGGGACAATATCTGCCTTAGTGCCTCAATTGCAGATGGAGCTAAACGATCAGCTACTCCACCTATTCAAGGTGTGTGTTCGTGGGCAAATCATTTAATCTCACTGTGCCAGAGCTAACAATATGGAAAGTCCATAAGAGTGATTCAGTTGCAGTGTGTTCTATTAAAAAGAAGCCAAATATTATTGTGTGTGGGTAGTGGCTACATGATCTATGTGATCACTGCATGGCACGAAATTCCGACAATGAAAATGTAAAATATGAAAATCGCGCCAAGCAGTGATCACATAGATAACTTTTGTATGCATCCCCACACCTGCTACCACTTTACACCCCTACTTACTTCTCTGCTGCACACTTCGTTCCCATGTCTTCAGTCCCCACTCCGCCTGTAACGTCAGTTCCCTATTCCCTACATAGGTCAGAACTGCCGCCACAGGGTCTTTTTTACTGAACTGTATTATCCCACGCAATTCATGAAATGGAACATGGGGAGCGGAGGACCCCCCCCCCCGCATCCTTCATTCGGTAAAATTAGATTCTGTATTTGTGTAACTGTTCAATGTGCAGTAAATGAGCATTAATCATTTTATGTCTGACAGTTTGTCGGAATACCATTGCAACATATTCATCCAAAAAAAAAAATCTTGTTTCCATATGTGTATGTTGAGCAGAAGATTTTAGCTATATGTGCTTGTACTGATTCTTTAGAGCTGTTTCAGTTAATTAAATCTGATAAAAAAACATATTTTACAGTCTTTACTAAAAATCGATTATGCAATAGGAATAAACACTGAACATACACATCTGTTAATGACTGGGAACTCTTGTTTTATAATATTGTAATTTCCTTTGCTGTGTCAATTTATACATTTTAGTATTAGTAATAGTAGTTTAAGTAGTATTAATATTGCAATTATGTTGTAAGGTTGCGGAGGGTTTTTAGACTGAGGTTCTAAGTATAGAAGTATATTTGAACATTTGACGCAGGGCATTTTCTAGAAACTGCCCCACAGACATGACTCCCATAGGCCTGCCCATATTTTCCCAGGTTTTGCTAATATTATAAACCATGATTTCCTTCTGTAAAACTTTCAGGCTGTTTTTAAATTAAACGTGGCATGTATTTCTGGGGCAGTCCAGCACCCTGGGAGTCCCTCTGCCAGACAATCCACTAGTAACATAGGGTGAGACCCAAAGCTACTTAATTATGCAAATTGACAAGGGGGGTCCTGGGAGTCCCTCTGCCAGACATTAGTCCTGGTAACGAGGGGCTTACCCAGAATCTTTAGCTCACTATCTTTCACAGAGAAGAAATATCCCAAACATATCAGTCTCTGTCCTGCCCTGGGGCAGTCCAGCACCGAAATGCTAGGCAAGTCTCCTCTGAACAAGAGTACCAACAGCATCCCAAACGCATGTTTCAGTCTGGTTGGACCTCATCAGTAGGGAGGAGCTGTGCCTCTCTAAGAATAGTGAGCAAGGGGTCCACGTCTGGATTCCCCTAGTAATTTAGGGTGAGACCCAACGTTACTTAATTATGGAAATTGACAAGGGGGTTCCTGGGAGTCCCTCTGCCAGACATTAGTCCTGGTTACAGGGACTTACCCAGAGTCTTTAGCTCACTATCTTTCACAGAGAAGAAATATCCCAAATATATCAGTCTTTGTCCTGCCCTGGGGCAGTCCAGCACCGACACGTGTTTCGGTCTGGTTGGACCTCATCAGTAGGGAGGAGCTGTGAATAGTGAGCAAGGGGTCCATGTCTGGATTCCCCTAGTAATTTAGGGCGTGTCATCAGATAGACCACTCACAGTTTGGTCAGTTCAGGAAGAGATATGCATTGAACAGAACATTTTTTTAATTGAAGATAACTGTGCAGGCATGCCACATAAACAAAAGTGTGACTATGTAAAATGTTAGTTTAAATTTCTTTCTGGTCGAGGTACATTGTTTAGTAGCACAATAAGAATAACAATCAACACAATGTATCATCATGATACATGCTTTATTTCAGTTTTAGGCTATAAAAGAGACACAACATAAACATGACAATAACAACTAAACATAAGCAAATGGTAAATGGCGAGAAAAAAAGGGCAACATACAAAAATTGCATTTGTGTCATAAAAATATAGTAAGATCACAAACTTGATAAAAACAAAAATTGTCATAAAAATTCATATGGCCGTTACATAAATGTTTGACTCCATAATACCTAACCAAGGGCGAGTCAGTGAATTAGCAGCAACGTTGGACAGAAACTGTAAACGAACAAGCCAGGCCTTTTTCAGAAGTCTCCAAATAGTTTCCAGGACAGCCCAGTACGATATGGTTTTGATAAATCACAGAGCATCATTGGTTTCCATGTATTATGTGAGTTTAATGTCGACCTAACGTACTGCCTTCTAAATTGTCCACATAATGGACACATAATCATAACATGCATTCTATCTTCCTCCTGTTGCTCAGAGTAAAGAGTTAATTTCATTGTGTAAAGCATGAACCTAGCTCGAGAGGAGTGGATAGCTACACATGTTGTGGGAAGCTAGCTTCTGAGCTGAGATTTTTTTGAACAGTACTGCAGAACTGTGAGTTGCAGCCTCCACAGCCATTAGCATTTGTGCTTGATCAGGTGTTGTTGAAAAAGCCACATTTTTTGAGATTTGTGGAAGAGATTTGTGGAAATGAAGACTTGTGGGGGTATTCCAAGCTGATATTCAGATCGAGTTCCAGAGGGTGATAGTGTGACAAGAGAAACATTGTTTTCGGGTCCTCTCTTTGCAGTTGTGATTTGAGCTGGTTGGCTGAATTGTTGCACAACAAATTTGTGCCACCAGACAGGTGGAGCCTAGCCTACGAGGACACTGGTGTGCTACTCGTGTATGTTTTGTAGATACATGCAGTCTTGAAGAGTATCCTGGCCTGGAGAGGAAGCCAATGTAGTTTGTGTAGGATGGAGTGAGTCAGTCGAATTTCAGTGCACCCATAAAAGAGGTGCTACAGCATGGTGCACTGCTTACAGGGGGGCTAAGTGAGTGGCTGGGAGCCCTGTCAGGAGGACATATTCCCCATCAATGTGTGCGACAACAAGAGATTGCACTACAATCAGGATGTCCTGCGATGGGATTGATTTTACCAAAGGCTTGAGCACTTTTGGGGCCCTGAGCATGGACACCTTTAGACACCTTTGGGGCCCACTTCTGGTAAACCAAAACAATTAGGGTTATGTTATGTTATATGGTGCTGATCCCAACAATCAATATGTGTTTTGATTCGTGAGGTTTATTCCAAAAAAGTGTAGTGTTCAAATATAAGCAATATCCTACAATGCCCTATGTTAGCCAACACAGTGTTTCGACCTTAAGTGGTCTTTATCAAGGCTGTTAACGGTAACAATAATATTTGCCTGATTGATGCATTCAAAACCAACATTTTGATCATTGTTCCATGATATTTTGATCATCAACCATCAATCATATGATACATTAAAGCATTAATGCATTAAAGCATTGGTGTTAAAATTCACCCCAGATTTGTGGGAAAGTATGTGACTGTAACCATTTCCAAATAATGTCAAAGTGAATTATTTAGGCAATTTGTTAAAATTCCATAATTATTACCAATTAAAACGTTTGTTCCATGTGGTAGATAAATTAGAGAAGATAGGGGAAAAGAAAAAAATGAAAGAAAATTAAATATATTGTCATATAATCTGAGACATGATAATTCACTGTAGTTGTCACAAGTGAAATAAATAGTCATGAGCCAGCATGTGCAACCGAAAATCGCAGCGCTTTCAGGCCTTAACAATCAACCATGAGTCACCTTCCCAAGTCATAGATCTAAAAGTTGTGCCGCAAACTATTTAACCACGTGATTTAGATGCAATTTGTTTGATAATACTGGTAGCCATCATAAATGTGTCTGTCTACATTCCATTCAGCGCTCAATAAGGTGACTCATGTGAGAACATTTTCATTCATATTTAACTTGTAAGTAACTATCTGGGCTCACCAATATTAGTTCTAAATGCCAGTCTTGTTCTCCATGTGCTGGCACAGTATTATTAATTTATACTCTATAAAAAAACATTTAGGATGTGAGATATGTTCCATTGAAATAGGTAGATCAGTAAATTGGGTTTCCCTGTATTCTTCATTGTGGTAATTGACTTACCAATCCAAGTTGTCCCTCTTGGTTCTTAGATTTCATTCCTCAATTGTCCTTGAGACGCAATACACTTTTGAGATGTACGTTTTTTGCAGCTTGTCACTGTGGTTTAAACATTGGTGGCATTTTAATATACAAGTAATGGTATTTTAGCTCTAAGTGTAGTTACTCGCTATTAAATCCTTTGCAAATGTTAATTTGAAATTGATATGCTCACCTCAGTCTAATATCTCCTGTATAAATTAACCCCTGCATTAGTGTTGTATGGCTGTAAAAGAAAGTGACAAGCCATATGTCTTTTAACATAAGCATAATATTGTTTGTGTAGCTCTAGCCAAAGATCATGCACAAAGCACATTCCTTGATTCTTACCTTCACCTTCTTAGGTATTCTGAAAATTGAGGGACTCCTGTAAGGAAATCCCTGCCTCATCCGTGTCCCGTGTGGTTAATCGACAGGCGCCATTTTGTGTTCACTATTTATCTATGTCCCAATGATGTCAAGCGTATCTGAAGCGTGATGACATAGGCACGCTGTTTTGAATGTGATGACGTTCGTAAACGTAAACATGGAATTGAAGGTGAGGGCATGACATATCATGTGGCACATGTCCCCCATCAATACAGGCATTAGCACTTTATGCAACACTAACATTTCTTGATTTGTCATTTGGTTAATTGTTTAATTACACAAAAGATGTACATGAGCCCTCAAAGTAAATCATTTTACTTATTCAGAAAAACATTATGTCAGCCATCAATGGCTTTTAGTGCTGCATTTCTAAGCCTATCATTATGACCTGATATTATGTCACAAAAAAGATCGAGATTATGTTCAGTATAGTGTTTGGCCCTCATCATCACAAAATGTCAAATATACTAATTCACTATTTAGCATTCAAGTTGTTGTCATGTTTACCATCAACTTCCAAGTATTGGCATTGTTAGCAACCTTGCCCTTGGGACTGATCTGTATTGAGTTTTACTTGGCTTTTCACCATTTGAATATTCACATAGTAAATCATACAACACATCTTTCTCGAGAATTGCATACATACATTGGTATATTTGTTTGTTAGAACTGTTGACTTACGCTGATGAAACATATTCGTATTCCACTATTACCAGTCAGTCATTAAGTTGTTCTCATTATTTTGGATGACCTCTTTTATCGGTTGTTCACAAGAACACAAATTTCTTGTGTTCTTTGTTCAGTACATTATGTGTACTCCTTAATCTACAGATACGTTTTGATTCCATTTGTCTCAGCAGAAGTGTGCAATCCCCTCCTCTTTTCCCACAGTTTGCTTGCTGCAGACCTACGAACCTGATGTTTTTCCTGTCGGCTAGCTGGTGGTTCTCTTGCCAGTGATTGGCCAGTGGCAGTGTCGGGTCCTGTTTGCTGGGAGTAGACAAATGTTCTCGGATACCTAGCCTGAGCTCCCGGATGGTGTTTCCTATGTAGAGTTTCTGACAGACAAATATGATTGCATACATACCACCTTTAATTTTGCAATTAATAAACGTATTAATTGGTACTTGTTCTCCAACAGCATTTCTGAATGTGTTACTATGGGGGTATCACCACATTCTGCAGCTGCCACATTTATAAAATCCTTTGCAGGGATGTGTTAACCATTATTTACCCATGCTTGTTCTTTCCTGTTGTCTCAAAAAGGATGGGCTCAATTTGGTAGACAAAGGGGAAGAATTTCTGTTGGATCGAATACACAGAGTTGGCCCAAAACACAAGGATCCATGAGCAAGACCCCGAAAAGTGGTTGTGGCAATACAAGATCTGGACAAAAAGAGGCAATCCTGCAGGCAGGAAGACAGTCAGATGCTATTAAGGTCAATGGATCAGAAATTCACTTGTTTCAGGATTTGGCGCAGACAACATTGTTGAAACAGAGAAAGATGGGTCCAGTAGTAAAGATTTTGATTAAAGCGCGAGAATGATAGAGATGGACATTTCCATTTGGACTACTTTTCTAATGGGAAGGACAAACACATAGAATTACCACATGTGAAGAAGTATTGAGGATTTTAAAGATCGATGAAGAAGAAGAGGGACTTCAATATGGCACTGGCAATTCTTGACAGACTGGTGTAGTATTGGGCTTTCATTGGCATAGTAATGCAAGCATGGAATGTTCCATGGGCTGGAACATTATGTTGACTCAAGGTTCCAGCTTTGGCAGTTAGGGACACACAGGATGGGAGAAGAACATGAAAGGATGTTACTGCACTAGCTCCTTACCTCCCTTTCATATCCTGACCCTGTAACAATAAAGAAGCTTTCCTTTTATATACCTATGGCTCCAGCGTCCTTCCTGACCCAACTTTGAACCCAGATACTACAAGTGGTGACGAGGATGCTCTTCCAAATGAGTGCAGTAGGTCCAGAGATGGCACTGAGGGGAGCCCAGCGGTGATGGTGCCCATAGATGGCAGATAGAATCCCAGAGGTGATGGCACCCAGAAATCAGGAGAAATGAGAAGTGTCCTGGTAGACAGTGGAATTATTGCTGAAAGTAACTTACACAGTCAAATGGCGGGTACCCTAGGTATCAGTCCTCACTTGCAGGCAGCTGTAAGGTACTGAAGATGATGTACATATAGAGGCAACCGGTAATGCTCTGCTGGAAGGAATGACTGGCTTTGAGGTACTGCAAAATATATGCGCTGTTTAAAGGCAGATGTGGCAGAGCGCTTCTTATCTGGGCTGGCACTTTTCCTCCATGATTTTGTTTTTATTAAGGCAGGAGGAATGATGTAAGGAAGGCAACATTACAATATTTAATTATGGGACACTGACGCGTTGTGTACATGGAGCGCTGTGGCACTGAAGCGTTGTGTACATGGAGTGCTGCGTGACCGTTAGAAAAGAGGGTTGTTTTATGCTGTGCTGGCGGCTCAGCAGCTGAGAAGCTTATGATGACGTAGTGGAACAATTCAGGGAGTTGGTGAAGCTTCGAACAGTGACGTGCAAGCATTTGCATCCGTTCGTGGAAAGATGAACTCTGAGTGCAGAGAAAAGAAATATTAGAGAAAAGGCTGTAGTAACGTGACCTAATGTGATGACGTTTACGGGAAGTGAACGTGGTTTCTCTGATGAATTCAGAGCCACGCTGAAGTAATACAGGCTTCCTTTGTAATTGTAGGAGCCGGATAACCTGCGAGTGTTTATGGGACACAATGTCGTACACGATGCAGTCGTCAATGTTAAATGTTAAAGGTATTTGTACAGTGCACCGTCACCAGGCGGATTTGTAAATGATAAGGTGGGATGGGTTAGTAAGGTGAAGAGGGAGTAGGATAGTGAGAGGAGTGGTGTTCTGTTGGCAGCTTCAGCTCGGTATACACCAGATACTGAGCTTTGGTGCAGGTATTGGATCGGTGTCAGTCCGCGTGTGCTGTTGCTCCGGCTTGTGTGTTGTTGCAGTGTTGTGAAGTGTGTGCGGCTTGTGGTGCGAGAGATGGTTGTGTGAGTTTTGAGTGAGATAAGTATGCAGAGTTTGAGGTTATATTGGTTAGTGGGTTACCTGACCTTTAGCATGCTAATATTCACAGTTTTCTCTAAGTGATCACAGTCCTATCTAGAAGGGGCGCAGGCCAATGTTCACAGTTCTATCTAGGTGTGGGCATGCTAACATTCATAATGTTATCTAGGAGTGGCGCAGGCTGGTGTTCACAGTTCTAAGTGTGGCACATGCTAACATTCGGGTTTCATCTAAGGCGCGGGCATGCTATCCTTCAATCAAAACCTATCTAGATGCGATGCAGGCTAATGTTCCCATTCTATCCAAGCGTGGACATGCCGACATTCACAGTTCTATCCAAGCGTGGACATGCCGACATTTACAATTCTATCCAAGTGTGGACATGCTAGAATTCACAACTCTATCCAGACGCAACACAGTCCAATGTTCACCACTCCATCCAAGTGTGGACATGCTAATATTCACAATTCTAGCTAGGTGTGGACATGCTAATATTCACAAATCTATCTAAGTGTGGACATGCTAATATTTACGATGCTATCCAAGTGTGGACATGCTAATATTCACAATTCTAGCTAGGTGTGGACATGCCAAAATTCACAATTCCATCCAAGTATGGACATGCTAGCATTCACAACTCTATCCAGACGCGACGCAGTCCAATGTTCATAATTCTATCTAAGTGTGGATATGCTAATATTCACAATTCTAGCGCTAGGTGTGGACATGCTAATATTCACATTTGTAGCTAGGTGTGGACATGCCAATATTCACCATTCTGTCCAAGTGTGGACATGCAAGCATTCACAGCTCTATCCAGACGCGACACAGTCCAATGTTCACAATTCTATCTAAGTGTGGACATGCTATTATTCACAGTTCTAGCTAGGTGTGGACATGCTAATATTCACAATTCTAGCTAGGTGTGGACATGCTAATATTCACACATCGATCTAAGTGTGGACATGCTAATATTTACGATGCTATCCAAGTGTGGACATGCTAATATTCACATTTCTAGCTAGGTGTGGACATGCCAATATTCATAATTGTATCCAAGTGTGGACATGCTAGCATTCACAACTCTATCCAGATGCAACGCGGTCCAATGTTCATAATTCTATGTAAGTGTGGACATGCTAAAATTCACAATTCTAGCTAGGTGTGGACATGCTAATATTCACAATTCTAGCTATGTGTGGACATGCCAATATTCACCATTCTATCCAAGTGTGGACATGTTAGCATTCACAACTCTATCCAGATGCGACTCAGTCTAGTGTTCAAAATTCTATCTAAGTGTGGACATGCTAATATTCACAATTCTGGCTAAGTGTGGACATGCTAATAATCACAATTCTATCTAAGTGTGGACATGCTAATATTCACAATTCTAGCTAAGTGTGGACATGCTAATATTCACAATTCTGGCTAAGTCTGGACATGCTAATAATCACAATTCTATCTATGTGTGGACATGCTAATATTCACAATTCTATCTAAGTGTGGACATGCTAATATTCACAATTCTAGCTAAGTGTGGACATGCTAATAATCACAATTCTAGCTAGGTGTGGACATGCCAATATTCACCATTCTATCCAAGTAAGGACATGCTAGCATTCACAACTCTATCCAGACACGACGCAGTCTAGTGTTCACAATTCTATCTAAGTGTGGACAAGCTACCATTCACAATTCTGGCTAAGTGTGAACATGCTAATATTCACAATTCTAGCTAAGTGTGGACATGCTAATATTCACAATTCTGGCTAAGTGTGGACATGCTAATAATAACAATTCTATCTAAGTGTGGACATTAATATTCACAATTCTAGCTAAGTGTGGACATGCTAATATTCACAATTCTGGCTAAGTGTGGACATGCTAATAATCGCAATTCTATCTAAGTGTGGACATTAATATTCACAATTCTAGCTAAGTGTGGACATGCTAATATTCACAATTCTGGCTAAGTGTGGACATGCTAATAATCATAATTCTAGCTAGGTGTGGGCATGCTAATATTCACAATTCTAGCTAGGTGTGGACATGCCAATATTCACCATTCTATCCAAGTGTGGACATGCTAGCATTCACAACTCTATCCAGACGCGACACAGTCTAGTGTTCACAATTCTATCTAAGTGTGGACATGCTAATATTCACAATTCTAGCTAAGTGTGGACATGCTAATATTCTCAATTCTGGCTAAGTGTGGACATGCTAATAATCACAATTCTAGCTAAGTGTGGACATGCTAATATTCTGGCACTCTATGTTATTGGGAGGTAAAATAGAGTGGCAGTGGTTTTCTGGAGCAGAGTGATTGCTCTACTCCCCACCCATGCCACACTCACAGTTTTTGTTGGTGTCTGTTGACTGCTGGCTTCACTGGCTTCCCCTGCGGACACCTGCAGACACATCCTAGAGCCGCCAATGCAGGAGCCGCCCTTTGCCTTGAGGCCCTTATCCGAGGAGGCTGCCGGGCAGTGGGCTGCCCAAGATAGGCCGGGGATAAAGAAGGAATTGGCCAATAGGGGCTGGTGGGAGGGCACGGGAGGCGGGAATAGGAGGCAGCATTGGGGAATCTCGGACCGCAGGGCCACCATGAGTGAAAGAGAGAGAGAAAAAAATGCACACATGCTCCGAGAGGGGCAGAGGCACCCTGAAGAAGTGCTTACCTGCACGCCAAGATGGGAAATGGCACAGGAAGCACGTTTGCCGAGGGGTAGGCCCTCACAGGCAAACAGAGGGATTTGGCCAATAGGGCCAGTGGGAGGGCACGGGAGGCGGAAATAGGAGGCATCATTGGGGAATCTCGGACCGCGGGGCCGCCATGGGTGAAAGAGAGAGAAAAAAAAAATTGCACACATGCACCGAGAGGGGCAGAGGCACCCCGAAGAAGTGCTTACCTGCACGCCAAGATGGGAAATGGCGCAGGAAGCATGTTTGCCGAGGAGTATGCCCTCACAGGCAAACAGAGGGATTTGGCCAATAGGGCCGGTGGGAGGGCACGGGAGTCGGGAATAGGAGGCAGCATTGGGGAATCTCGGACCGCGGGACCGACATGGGTGAAAGAGAAAAAAAAAATGCACACATGCTCCGAGAGGGGCAGAGGCACCCCGAAGAAGTGCTTACCTGCACGCCAAGATGGGAAATTGCGCAGGAAGCACGTTTGCCGAGGGGTAGGCCCTCACAGGCAAACAGAGGGATTTGGCCAATAGGGACGGTGGGAGGGCACGGGAGGTGGGAATAAGAGGCAGCATTGGGGAATCTCGGACCGCTGGGCCGCCATGGGTGAAAGAGAGAGAAAAATAAAAATAAATGCACACATGCTACGAGAGGGGCATAGGCACCCCAAAGAAGTGCTTGGAATTTTTGTGCGACTGCGTGCGCATTGGATCTATGAGAAATATATAACGGCGCGCATTGAATCTATGAGTTGGCTGCAAAGGAAATGAATTCCATAGATGACAAGTGGAATGTCTGGACACTTACTGATAAGGGAGAGGAAAGGAATACTTTCCAAAGAGGTACAGCTGTTCATTTGTATATGCGAACTGGAACATGATGGCTGGTAAAACAAACAAAAGGACACAAACAATGTTTGATGCTCATCTCATGAAATGATTTTAGAATAGCCAGTGCCTAATGGATAAGGCCTCGAGTAATTCATGGACATTTGTGAATGGTGTATTGTTAATGTGAAGAGCAATTTGTAAGCTGATGCATTTTGGTATTTACGTGTAAGGCAACTTTAGGTTTATTCAATGTTAGTGTTGACCTGGTTATTAGTGATGAGTCTTTGTGCTTGGCTGGGAAGGCACATGTGTGTGTGGTAGTAGGATGGTTGTGGTGTGCAGGTGGTCGCAATATATAAGAGTACAGCAATAGTATATTTGGGGCAGCAGAAATGTACATGTATGAAATGTGTAAGTTTAGGATTGGAATGTTATTTTTATAAATGTGTAAGTTCAAGACTTAATTTTGTGCTAGACTTAATTTTCTTTGCGGATTTTTAGGGTCACAAGAAGAAATATGGACTTTTAGAGTTTTGTATATGTGCAGAATATATTATAATATGGTATAGAAATGCAATGTGAAATGTTATTATTGGTGTAATGTGAGATATATGAGAAGCTCTATTTGGTATAGGAAAGTGTGCACTACATGTTGAGTGTGTTGAGTGTGTGCGCAGAAGTTGTTATGAATATGTAGGAAAGTATGCACTACTGGTTTACCATGTTGAGTGTATGCGCAAGTATGAAATATGAGACCTCATGGATTGTGGTACTGTATGTTCATGAATGTTGAAATGTGAGGTGACATAAAAGGAAGTGTAGATCTAGTGTACTTAGAGTTGATGATACACTGTATGGTCATTAGTGGTAATGAAGTGTGTGGTGCTGTATTGTGATGCGAAGTATGTAAAGTTATGTTTATGAGATATCGCCTCCTTTATTGGCAGTTATGGCAGGCAGGGTAGTAGCGTATCGGTTGTCTGGTTACGGTGCTTTTAGGTGAGAGGGATAGAGATGTGGTAGACTCATGTATGGATAGGGTGCACTTGTATGAGTATTTTGAGTTTTGGGTGCACTTTGAGGATAGTGAACTGTGATAAGTGAGGGGTACACTTATGGTGTAGTGACCCGTGATAAAGGGTGCACTTTGAGGATAGTGGCCTTTGTTGAGTGCAGTGATGCGAAAAGGGTGCACTTGTGGGATAGTAAAGAGTGCACTTTGAGGATAGTGGAACGTGTTGAGTGCAGTGATTTGTACAGGGTGCTCTTGCGGTATAGTGACCCGTGTTAAGTAAAGGGTTTGCTTTTAGGATAGTGACGCTTGATGAGTTAAGGCCTATGTTTAGTTGTTTAGTGCACATGTATTGATCTCTCTTAGCATGCTTAATGTGATCTATTCACTTGGATGGGTGGTCTGATCAACCTTCTGTCGCAGTGTTTCTTGGACGTACTGCATCTGTGCAGTCATTTGTTTCCATGTGATCTTTGTGTTGTGTGTTTCTTTACTTTCACTTTTCTACTTTCTTATGTTCTCTTGAGGTAATTGGAGTGTGAGTGTGATGGCGCAGATGGCTGGTCTGTTGTTGTGAGGATAGCAGGATGGTGAGGTGTGATATGTGGATATGTTTGATGGTGATGTTGGATATGTATGATAGGTTTGATGGTGATTCTTGATATGTATGATAGGTTTGATGGTGAGGTTTGAGATGTAATATATGTTTGATGGTGATGCTTGCTATGTAAATATATATATTATTTTTTTTAGTTTATTACAAACTTTTGAAAAATGTACATACTTTTAGAAATTTGCAGCATAATGGTTTCCTACTCAACTCTACATATATTTCTTTTCCTTCAGGTGGAGTGTCATTGATCTTTAACAGGAGAAATCACTTTTTGCTTTCAAATGTCTTTCTATCACTTCTAAGAACGCGATCAATGCAAAAGTTAGTTTTTTATTTTCTCCTTTGTGAATAGCTCTCCACCATTATTTGACGGTATATGTAGAGTGGTTTTCAAATTCTTTTCCCAAGCATCTCGTTCTGTCATCTCGTAGGCTCGGACAAGTTAACACCAAATGCTTCAATGAGTCTTCTCCAGTGTTGCAGAGTCGACATATCTCATCTTCTTCCTTCCTATTGCTTCTTTGACGCGCAGTCTCCATGGTTTCCATTCGTTTAGCCTGAAGAGCATAAAAGTTCTTCTCTTCCTTTTACATGGAAATTGTGTCAGATATTTCGGGAGTTCATTTAGTTTCTTAGTTTCGTGTATAGCATTTTTCATTCTTTTGTGTTGAATTCTCTTGTCTTGTGTCTCTATCCAGTCTAGTGTTAGCAGTTTTTTTTTTTTACTGCATCTGGATTCTGCACTGACGTTTGCGTGTCAGTGTTCAATTGGTTTAGAATGGTTTCACAAGTTGCTTTCCAGTTTTTGAGGAGGCCATCTTTCATTTCCTCTTTTTTTTGTATTAAGATTCCAAATTGAGGAGCGATGTTAGCTCCTATAATTTTTCTGTAGAGGTTTAGTGCATTCCATATGACAATAACATGCATCGATGATAAACTGAGTTCATACCTCATACAGGCAGTTGGAAAGCATTTGGGCAGTTTGAGGATTCTTTGCCAAATAACGTGTTCGCATCTTACCCAAAACTCTTGACTGATTCCGAATAGGGTCTCAGCTCTGTATGTCAAAGCGGGTAACATTTTGTTTCGATAGAAGCGAACGACAGGGACAATAGAGAACTTTCCATATTTTGTTTTGAGTTTGGAGGCTTGGGCGGCTAGTTGATTACATTTGGACACCAGTTTTATGACCATTGGTTCATCACAAATGCTAGCACTTATTGTTTGACTCCTTGGATAGTTTGGATGGCTGCAGTAATATTCCCTTTCTGATCGATCCGGACTTGTACAGAGGTATCAGAGTACAGCACAGTTATTGCTGCAACCAAATTTATTGGGCATCCTTTATTTTTTATTTTTTGCCACAGCATTTCTCTGTCCACTCCATCAAAGGCTTGAGCCAGATCAATAAAAGCAATGCAAATTGCTTGTTTTTGTCTTATGACCTACATTTTCAATATGTTCAAGATGAATAGGTTTAAATTGCTGCCCACTCCTCTAACGAATCCAGTTTGCCATAGATCCACTACACCTGCTTCTGGATCCAAGCTGTTAGTTGGTTTAACAGCTGACTGGCGAAGAGTTTTCCAACGAGATCGAGCAGCGCAATCGGCCTGTAGTTATTGGCTTCCAACCTTGAGCCTTTTTAGAAGATCCCCACAATTTTAGCTTTTCTCCATGTGTTCGGAACTCTTCCCTGTTCCAATACACTTTTAAACAACTCGAATCAAAAGTCGGCCTATTCCTCAGGGTTGTGTTTTAGAATGTGATTTGTTAAGCCGTCGGGACCTGGAGCCCTTGATGTACTCAGTCTTTTGATGTTGTTGAGGATATCCTCTCTCTCTATGAAGAGGTTCCAAGGCCCTACAATTGGAGTTACTGGTTGTTCTTTGTCTTTGTTCTCCTGGAAAAGTGCTGTATAGTGGGCAATCCATTGCGATTCTGTAACCACATTACTTAGACTTGCAATTTGTGGCTTCTCTAAACCATTAATTGCGGCCAAAAATCTCTCAGGTTTCTTTGAGCGAGGCAGGCTATCGTTGACTCAGCATCTTTCTGTTCCGTTGCGGCTTTATGCCATTTTGTCCAGTTTCTGTATTGTATTTTCTGTTTCTTTTTTTCTGTGTTTTTTTCTTCTCTTGATTTATTGCTACTTTCAATTATACGCAGTTGCTTTCTCAGGTCTCTTACTTCGGGATCATATACATTTTTTTTACAATGTTATTATGATTTGTTTGCGTTGCAACTTTGTATAACTGCAGAAGTGTATCATACTCAAGCTCATCATTATTTAACTTGTTTAATTTTGCTGTGTGGTCCTTTATTTTTGAGCTGCTCATTCGTAGCCGATTGCCACCAGGTAGGACTTCGATTTTTTGGTCCCATTTCAATTGCTTTTTCGTTGTTTTCATTTTAAAGGTGATGGTTAAAAGGTTATGATCACTTAAACTGGTTACAATAACTTCCATATTTTGAATCCTGTTTGTCATGGCTTTTGATGTTATGAAATAGTCCAGGATCGATTTTTGTGTGCCTGTCTTCCATGTTGCGTGTGCCAGAATCTCTCCTAATATGTTGCCATTTATAATGTCCAAGCACCTGGCATCCAATTCTTCCCAGATAACGTTTCTCAGCTTTTGTAAACTTTTCTCTTTTGGTCCATTATCTGTTTTTGTTAGTAGATTCATGTTGAAGTCACCCCATATAATGATAGATGCATTGTCTTCTAACTCTGCTAACTGGTCCACAAGATCACATAGTTGGTCAACAAATGCAGTTTCACCAATCACTTTATGCTGCTAGTATATGTTGATGGTATGCATTTTTGTGAGTGACTTGTTCCGACCTAGATTTATCACTGTAGCTGTTTGGATATACGGCACAGATTTTTTGAGGTGTTAATTCTTAATCTACTTTTCCTTCTGACTATGGTAAGCATTCCAGATATAGGTCAACCTCTTTCTTTGCATATGGCAGGGTTGAATGCCAGGTCGAACCCATCAAACATTGGGGACTCGGTAAGCCATGTTTCATGACAGCAAATTATGTCCAGCGGCAGCAGGATGTTGTATGAGTTCTGCAGTAAATGACTAAAACCACGGGTGGTCCAGGAGCCCATTTTTTCAGATTTGTTTCTATTTCCTACTTATGTTAACTGTGATTTGTACATTGTAGGGCTCCCAACATCCAGGTCCAGTTATCACCAATGGCACCATTTAGCTGTAATTCCTCCTCTCGAGTCGAGCTTTTTCTACAATTTTGTGTTTCAATGGTGACTCGTAAAAGGTTTTTTTGCTTTCATTAATTCTCTAATGTTTTGTTCCTCCCAATAGGATTCATCTTGGATTGGTTTGGTAGCTAGTTTAGTCTCATATTGATTTTCTCAACTCGTAGTCATGCCATGCAACGAGGAACGATCCTCATTGGCACGGAGGTCAATAGCCTGGGGCTGGGGCTTTTTTCGGAAGCTCTTTCTTGTTACTTATATCTTCTATTGAGATCTTCTATTGAGAATCCCAGATAGTAGACATTCTCAGCGTTTCTCAGTATTAGGTCATGCACAACCTTCAAATGGATGTATAGCACTACTCTAACTAAGGTGCAATCGCCGATGAATTCGACTCTTCCGATATCGTTGGATGACACCATCTTCATGTTTTCCACATGGTTCAAGAGCTGCAATACATTAAAGCGATTTAGAATCAAAACATCGTCTTTGGGTTCTGTTCGTTCTAAAAGTAGATGATAGTTAAATTCTTCCAGGGTCGATTTTTTTCCCTTTCCAAGGGAGTAGAGGGATTTTCGTAAACGTTGGCCTTTTTTGTTCTGTCATTCTCTATGTTTAATTTGACGAGCGTCCTCTCTCTTTTTTCTTTCACTGTAAGGTATTCTTGAAAAGCAATGCGTTTGTCACTCTTGGGGTTTTCACTGAAGTTCAGCTTCTTATCAGGTGATGGTTGGGTGACCATTCGTTTACATATTTTTGCATCATAACGTGGAGGCTTGATACTTGGCTGTCCTTCAGCGTTAGCTTCTAGTTCAGATGATGAATTTAGGATCTGTTCTTCGTACTCAGATGGTTGCTCACTTTCTTCATCTTCTTCGGATAGTTCGTAGATCGATAACTCTAGTAAGTCATCAGTGGAGTCTTCTTCCGGTGGGGCAACTGGCGGTAATTGTTTAGTCTTTTGCAAATTCTTTTGGTTTCTTGCACAGCACTTTTTGCCATTAGAGGTTTAGTAGGCACATTTTCAGATGTCGGTTTGCCACTTGCTTGGATTGGTACATTCAACGCCTTAAGATTTCTCAAGAACTTACAAGAGTTTTTGGCGTTCGGGTTTTTCCTCGTTATCATATTCTTTGTTTTTTCTTCACATTTGGCATTTCTTTCTGTTCACTCTTAGACTCCTTCACTTTGTCCGATGTTTTTTTTATTTTTTCCAAAGATAGGATAGCTATCTTTGATTTGTTTGCTTATTACTTCTTTATCACTAGAGGCAGATGTAGGTCTCTTAGGATGTTTTCCCTCATCTGTCTCGGTTATGTTATTGACCTGTGTATTCACTGGTTGGTCCTTGTGATTTTGTGCTTGCGCTATTTGCTTGTCCTTCACACTCAGGTTTTCAAATTATATTCCTTCAGCATTCTTTGAAGGTGACGGCAGGGACATGTCTCTTTCCGTGATATTGGAGCAAATCTTATCTTGGATCCGTTTGCCATCATCTAGAGGTATGAGGGACTGAGTCAGCAATGATATTCGTGACTCTGCATGCAGTCTTCTCTCACTACTTTCGTTTGCATAGGTGGCGACGACGTTACCAACACATCCATCTTTGTTGAGCTGCAATACTTATTGGTTTACAGGTAGCACGTTCGGGGAGACCGTACTTCCTTTTCTGTCTGTATGGTAATTCCTTAAAATTGAAAAAGGCTTCTTTAGCCACTTCTGCCAGCAACATTTTGTCTTCGCCTGAACTTTTTATGGCTTCCTTCAGTACGCTACCAATTAGCTCATCATTACACTTGTCCTTTTGGTGCTGGATTTTCATTTCTTGTAGCTTCATATCCAGGCTACTCATTTTAGTATTCACGAGAGCAATCAGAGTATTTTGAACTCTGTAGTTCTTGTTGAATTGGTCATATATTTTGGCCAAAGGTGTGATGGCAATAGCCATGGCTGACAGTAGATTCGGCCTCAGTTCATTAATTAGATTTTCGGTCACTTGCTGGATGAAATTCTTTTGAATCATGGCTTTGTTTTTTCGTTCTCATTTTAGCATTAGTATGTGGTCTCATTGTTTTATGTTTTCTATGTCTAGGAGCCTCCTCAGACGATAAGTCGTCACTAGAGGATTCGTCCGTTGAAGATTCAGATGATGTTGACCAATTGTCTTGCCTCATGCCTTTTGATGTTCTTTTTTCGTTGTTCTTAGCATCATCATTCATTAGCTTTATCAACTTAGAATTTCTTTTCTGTGAGCAACACAGGTCTGTCATAGGACTTGAGTCCACACATCTTTTCCGTTGCACAGCATTTTTTGCGGTATTCAAAGTTTCGGGTGATTCCTTCTTTTTTCGCCCGGTTTTGTCTCCGCTTTCCGCCTCAATGTCAGTATTTGTTGAGCCAGTATTTATTAAGCCACTGTGTTTTTCTCTAGCTTTTTTGCCAAAGGTAGTTTTCTCCTTGCACAGGTTCGCTTTTTCATTCATGGCCATAATATCTTTGATGATCTGGTCAGCCACGGCAAGAGAGTTACACCTATCGTTAGACTCCACAGGCTCATATTCAGTGTTTATCTCACATTCATCGTGTAATTGCACAAATGATGAATTAGCAGGAGCTGCATTAGGCTTTGTGCACTGTGTGTCAAGGTCACTAATGTTTGGTTCAACTAGTGAGGGTGTCAACTCTCGTACAAGTTCCTGTAACGGATCCCCCAGAAAGGATCCATTTTTGGACGTGTGTACATTCTGAGCATGTGTCGGGGCGCTCTCCTTAATCGCATCTGTGGGGTCAGATGGATCAGATCCGTTCTGGTATCGCTGTGTGGAACAGTCAGTGCTTGGTAGCTACGGTATGTCAGGCCAGTTGTTTACCCCCTTGGTGGTTACAGGCATATGATAATCAGAATCTGAACATTCTCGGCCGCTTTTTCGCAATCTTTGGGGTTTGGTCTTTATCTCATTAGAGTCTTTATCACGTTCTCTTTCTTGCACACACAGTGTTGGGACATCTGCTGGGATATTTGATTTTGTTGCATGTGACAATTGATCAGTCGTTACCGTGTTTTTATCGCAGCCGCCTTGCTTTTGATTGCATGCGGAAGCATTTAACGCCCCTGCAGCATTTTTAACTCTGTATTTTGATGCGGCAGTACTCGAATCCGAGTTCGATGAGTCTGGGGGCATGGGGCGGGGGTCATCAAAAACCTGGTATTCTGCATCTAGCAGATCTGAATCTAGGACTGCTTCCAATCCCTCAGTTGCCCCCTTGGTCAGATCTTCGGATCTTGGCATTATATTGCACAAGTTAACACTGCTGTTTTCACTTACTTGAAACTTTGTGGCCAGTGTCAGTGTCTTTACCGGAATCCTTGCAGGGGCAGACTCACAGCGTGTGGCGTGAGTGCAAGTGCAGAGTTGCCTTCTCGTTTCCATATTGGAGTCTTTGTTGAAGTCTTTACCACTGGGTGTGTGCAAACCGCTCGGCTCCACTCCTCACACCCCGTGCAACCCAAGGAACACAAAGAACACTCCCTCGCCACTCTGCGTCGCTTCGCGGGTGAGAGGGGGTTTTGTATACTAGCTCCTCCTTGTCAATGGAGCTAGTAGAAACACTGCAGCAATCCGGTCTGGTCCAAAACGAGCAGAGCAAGGAACACAAACAACACTCCCTCATCACTCCGTAAATATGTGGTGAGTCTGTTTGGTAATGCTGTGCCTTTTGGTAACGGAAGGGAATGTGTAGTATTGGGCTTGCATTGGCAAAGCAATGCAAGCCATGAAATGTTCGCTGGGGTGGAAGCTTATGTTGACTCAAGGTTCCAGCTGTGACGTTTAGGGACACACAGGATGGGGGAAGAACATGAAAGGATGTTACTGTACTAGCTCCTTACCTCCCTTTCATATCCTGACCCTGTAACAATAAAGAAGCTTTATATATTTATGGCTCCAGCGTCCTTCCTGATCCACCTATGAACCCAGATACTACAACTGGTAAGTACAAAAGATGGGAATGGACCAAAGTGTCACGAGGCAAGTTATCTAAGCAGTGACTCCTGGGAAGTTTGACAGGCATATGGACAACTACACCTATCACAGTGGGTAAAAAAGTACTTTTTATTTTATTTTGTATTTATTTGCAGCGCACAAAACCCATAGGTATATAGGTGTTAATTTCATTGTGGAAGGACAAGTTATTTATAACACGCTTGTTGTTTTTCTTTTTTTTTCAAGCACGGTTCGGGGGATTCATACCTATGTTTGCTCAGCATGGTCTTGCATCCTAAACCTGCGCGTTGCCACAGGGCTATCCTCCCACTATCTAACTGTATATCTAAGTTTAAGAACTATGGACTATAAGTGATGGTCATGGTCTATTCTACTACTAGAAGGAGGCATGAAGGTGGTGTGAATGAGGCGGCAAGGGAGGTGGGGGATGTTCCCGGGTGGTTGGAATTTGGGTTGTGTTGGATCGGTGTAGACCCACACAAAGAATGCCCGGGAGTGTAGTAGAACTCAACCTCCATGGCTCAAAGCATGGGAGAAAGGGGAATAGTTTGGGCTTGACCGGGGAGACAAGGGGGATAAGGTGATGGATGAAAGGGGGTAGAGGAGTTAAATATGGAAGGGATCAGCTGCCAAAGGTATAACCAGTGTACACAAATGTAGATTGGCGGTAGCAAAGTAATCCATATCTTATCCTTAAACATAAGAGGCTTAAACTCCCCAGTCAAAAAGCATAAAGTGGGATCATTCCTAAGTCGTGAGAAGCCTGATGTGGTGACACTACAAGAGATGCATTTTTCAAGGAAAGATAGTAACAAATTAAAGCTAGCAGGATATCCATATATAACACAATCAAACAACAAGGGGAAGATGGGAGGGGTCCTTATAGCTTTGAAACGTCAAGTGGGACTGAACATACTAGCAAAAGAAATGGACAATGAGGGAAGATATGTTTTTGCCCGAATCCAAATCGGGAGAATGCACTATACCGTTGCTACGGTGCCCCGAATTCGGGGCAGGACAGTTTCCTTCAGGGGGTTCTGCATAAGCTTGAATGTTTCGCTGACGGACAAATAATCCCAACAGCAGATTTTAATATGGCCTGGGATCCACAAGTAGATAGGAGCAGGGCTGGACAGACACCACAACAACCCCCTACTGAAAAATTAAAATCTTGAATGTCCAATTTAACTCTAGGTGACGCTTGGAAAGAAACAGCTGGGTACTAAGGGTTACACGTTTCATTCATCTGTCCAGCAGAAATTTTTGAGGATAGATTATGTGTGGGTCTCGGCCTCATTGCTAGGACCAATACAGAAGATGGACATGGGTCCTATAAACCTTTCTGACCATGCACATTTACTGTTAGAAATTTCTTAGAATATGGAAGGGTCAGAATTATGTCAGTGAACATTCCCAGAACACATACTAAGAGATCAGGTATTGTGTGAGGAAATTTGGAGCAAGAATAGGCAGTACTTTTAACTAAATGGGACTCAGGGAACGCCATACAGGTGGGTTTGGGATGCTTTTAAAGTGACCATGAGGGGAGACTTGATAGCGAAAATAGCCCTTAGAGCGAAGCAATTACCATTATCACAAAAAGATCTGGAAGAAAAATTGACAATCGTCATGAGGGAGATGGAAACGAACAGGGGTGTAACATTATGAAAACAAAATAGGTATTTCAGGGTGCAGTTAGACTTGCTACAGACGAGGCCAGAGATAAAGCCTTGTTGTATTTAAGACAGAGTTATTACATCAAAGCTAAGAAGGCCGATCAACTGCTGGCACGGCAAGTGCAGATGAAGGAAGAAGCAAGGACCATCCAGAGCATAGAAACTGGGCAAGGCATATCTAGCACATCCTCTAAAGGAATGGTAAGATAGCTCAGTGGGTTGAGTCTCGCTGCTGCGATCTGAGTGTGATCTGCATGTCACAGGTTCGAATCCCGGCAAGGCTAACTCAGTCTTTCATCCTTCCGAGGTTGATAAATGATATTGTATTTAAATATGTGCTATGTACAGGGCTTTGGATTAAGGCGCTATATAAATAACACAACATTATTATCATTAAAGAAATATTAAACACATTTACTGAGTATTACTCAGCCCTGTACACCACTGACTCCCTGGATTCCCAAGCAGAAAAGATGCATTTGTAGCAATGCCGGTTGAACAGATTGGAAGCAGGTGATATGGAGGATATGGAGGGAGAGATCACCCCAGAGGAAGTTCAGGAAGCAATACGATCACTACAACTTAATACTGCTCCGGGCCCGGAGGGTTTTCCAGCATTATTTTATAATACCTATACAAAGATCTTGATCTCAGTGCTGACTTCCCTTTTCAATTCCTTCAGAGGGGAGTGCACTATTACATCCACAATGGAAGAGGCAAAGGTGGTACTTTTTCCTAAATCAGGCAAAGATAAAAACCCAGTGTGGATCACCCAGACCCCTAGCTCATGCCAATTAATATAGACGCTAAGCTTTACACAAAAATATCAGCAACTCGACTGGGAAGGCTGGTTTCAGAATTAGTTCATCCGGATCAATCAGGGTTTGTTATGGGTAGGCAAACAATCGACAATACAAGATGGGTGAGCCATTTGATCGTGAAAAATAAATAAAGCAGGATTATCAGCAGGGTTAATAACGTTAGATGCCGAGAAGCCTTTCGATCGAGTTGAGTGGTCCTTCTTATTCCTCACAGTGGAGGCAATGGTATTTGGTCCCATATTCTTGCAAATGGTCAGGGCAAACTGTCAATCCCCAATCTTGCATCTTGCTATCAATGGAGACCTATCGCACGAAGTGCAGGTAGCTAGGGGGACCAAACAATGGTGCCCATTGTCTCTGGTATTATACGCACTCCATCTTGAACCACTATTATCTACAATTCGAGAGGAGGATAAAACCAAGGGTATTCAATTTGGGGGAGAAATCATAAAGTAATGGCCTTTGCGGATGATTTATTATTGACAATGAATGATGTAACTACTTCCTTGCAGGCCTTAGCAACAGAATTGATTCAATTCGAGGAGGTTGCGTGTCTGAAAATAAACATACACAAATCGGTGCTGATGCGATTTCAAGAAGGGAAAATACCCAGAGTGAGTGACGATAGTGAGAACCAGTTGTACTGACACAAAAGGGCATACGTTATCTGGGAGCATCTGGATTCGAGCAAATTATCTCCCTCTTGATTTTTGGAGTTTTGGAGTCAATTAAAAAGTGGCTCACAGTACATAACTTCCTGACCACCTCCTGGACTTGAAGAATCAATTAGGTTAAAATGATAGTACTTCCAAAAGTATTGTTTTATTTCCAGGCGCTCCCAATAATGGTCCCTCAGAAATTATTTAAGGAATTTAAAAAGATTATAAGTGATTATATCTGGAAAGGCAAGACATCTAGGGTTACATGGAAGACGACATCTGTACTCAAAGGAGGGATTGGGGTGCCAGATTTTTAAATATACTATCAAGCTGCCCAGCTGAGAATCATAAGGGAATGGTGTAAAGGGGACATGGAGAACATTTTGGGTGCAGATGGACAGCACAGTGCTTGGAAGGCCCCTACAGGAAGTCCTTTGGTGTCAAAAACAAGATTGTCCCATTAATGTATACAATAGTAAAATCACCGCTTTGATGGTACAGATATGGGATGCTGTGGTCAAGCGGACAGGTATTACTACATGTCCCTCTCCCTTTACACCTCTTTTTCGCAATCCCCAGTTTACTCTGGGATTAGAACAGAGTCCATTCAAGACATGGGAGGAAGCAGGATGTTTAAAGATGGGTTATGTGGTGGAGGGTAGATAGATTAGGTCATTTCAACAAAGCAAACAAGCTTTCTCCCTGAACGAAAACGATCGATTAAGATATGCTCAACTTGGACACTGGTTAATGTGAGTTAAATGCTTTATAAAAAGGGATCTTACCCCTTTTGAGAAATACATTACCACAAATTTAGGGCAAAAACATGTGGTGGGTGCACTGTATAAGATCACTGGAGAGAAACTAGGTCAAGTGGAATGGGGGTATATGAAGCCATGGGAGAAGGACACAGGCACTACCATTACAGAGACCCAATGGTTGGGAGTATGGAAGGGAATACCAAAATTGATGCAGGCACTTCAGATACAAGAAATGTGTGTCAAGATAACGGTGCAATGGCAACTCACTCCAGAGAAATTACATACGTTTCAAACAAATGTTTCTCGGGAATGTTGGCGGGGATGTAAGGAGGTGGGAACGCGGGGTCATATATGGTGGGAGTGTCCCAAAGTGAAGGCATATTGGAGAAGTGTTAATAAAGCAATAAAAGTGATTTTTGGTCCCAAAATATGTAGAGACATAGGGGGAAGCAATGTTGTACTATTACTAGTATGTTAAAATGCCACCAACTTTCAAACAAAAGTGACAAGCTCACAAATATATTTTTTAGGAAAGAAATCTAAGACCCAAAAGTGACCACTTAGATTGGTAAACCAATGACCATGTTAAAGAATACAGGGAAACCCAATTTAATAATATACCTATTTTAATGTTATATATCTCATAACCTATAGGTTTTGAGAGGGTATAATTAAATAATACCATGCCAGTCCATGAAGAACAAGACTGGCATTTAGAACTAATATTAGTGAGTCCAGATAGTTACTTGCCAGATATATATGAATGAGAATGTACTAAGCTTATTGAGCACTGAATGGAATGTAGACAGTCGCATTTATGATGGTTACTACTATCTTAAATACATACTTCCACTAATCAAACTGCATCTAAATCATGTAGTTAAATATTCTATGGTGCAATTTTTAGATCTCTAACTTGGGAAGGTGACACATGGTTGATTTGAAAGGCATGAGGGTAATGCAATTTTTGGTGGCACATGCCGTCTCATTACAATTATTTCACTTGTGACAACTGCTATGAATTATCATGTCTCGGATCATATTTAATTTTCTTTCATATTTTCTTTTCCCCTATTTCTCAAACGTATCTACCTGATGGAACAAGTGCTTTACTTGGTAATAATTGTGGAATTTCAGTCCCTTAATATGTTTATTTAGATCCAATAATCCATCAAACACATACAAAATACAAAAACACAGTACATGATAGCAATCCTGTTCCCTCATAAAATCCTAAATTGGAAAAAACAATCAAAGCACATTTCACAATAAGAGATAAACAAATGATGACATTATGCAAAGAATGCATGAAGTCCATAATCCCAGAAGAACGCTATAACATAATACAAACAATTCATAAAATCCCATACAAATTCATTTAGATTCAGTGCATAGTGGCGAGGTCCTCAATTGTAAACAATCATAGAAGCAATAGCTAACAGAGAGAAGGAAGGTTTGTTCGGGCTAATAAATCTGAATACAATACAATACATCTGAATTTGTGATGACTTGCTATTCTATTTAGGTCAGTTATGTCAACTTTCCCTTTTTATAATTCATGGCTCCTTTCAAAAAATATAATAATTCCCACGCTGTTAAGACAGAGTCAGCAGTCAAAAGGAACGGAACTGCCGCCCAATAGATATGGATGTTTTCTGTCCATAGGACCGGCACTGAGGTTGACCGTTTGATACTCTTATAGCCTGGGCTAAACAATAACAAAGGAACCATATCCTCTTTAACACCACCACAGGTTGGGTAACCCGCCAAATCAGGGTACCCACTCCATTTGGCTGTGGTACTCCTCAGCTGTAGACAGTCAAATCTCGCTCGGGTTATTAGTCAGTGGTCTATCTTAGTGCAGCCCCAAATTAAGTAGGGGTGAATCTCCTTCGCCCGGCTGATCACTTCATTCTCTTAGTTACAAACTTGGTAAAGGCCCTTTTCGCTTTAACCGCCTCTCCCATGAACGTAAATGCTTAAATGATTGACTTTCACATTATTTGGAATTGTTTAACACTATTCTATATCGTTCATGTTACCGTTTCATACTTTCCAACAAATTTGAGATGAATCTTAACACAAATGTATTAATGGAGCAATGATCAAAATGTTGGCTTTGAATGCATCATTCCTGCACATATTATTGTTACCTATAACAGCATTGATGAAGACCACTTTAGGTCGAAACACATGTTGGCTAATATAGGGCATAATATGATATGGTTTATATTGGACCACTACACCTTTGTTGCATAAACCTCACAGATGAAAACACATTTTGATTGGTGTGGTCAGCGCCATTGTTTTTGGTGTCAATGCAACTTAGTATATTTCATAATTCAAGTGGACAGAGCAATACATCTTGCACACTAAAACAGGCTGTTTTCTCAAAAGCAAATATCAAGTAAAATTATAAGACAATTAACTTTATACCTAGGCATGCTAGACACTTGGTTTGCCCGTTAAATCTATTATGTTGTATGGCATTTGTATAGCGCCTACACCCTTAGGGGAGATGTGAGGTTTGAAGGATGATTCTAAAATGTATGTGTGCATTTTCAGCCAGCTCTAAGGTAGGTAGGGAGTGTCTAAATCCCCGATTACGAACAATGGAGATCTGGAGAGTGGATAGTGGATGGGTGCTGTGATACACTGTCAAGAGTGTAGGTGAGTCAAGGACACTTGATTAAGTGATTATGTGCACAGCTGGACCGAATTCTTTCATGGGGTTCAGCTGAATTCTATTGGCGATTGTGATGTGTGTTGTCAAGTTGAGTAGTGTGTGTTGCAGATGTATGCAGGTGGGTGGCTGTGTCCCAGGAAGGATATAGCTGTGTTCCATTCTGATGGGGTGCTAAACATACCAGTGATCAAGGTTGACATCTAGTTACCATGAGGATATGCAGATAGAATTATACGGATTGACTGAAATCCTTCTGTGCCGGATAGGTACTGTTTCTTGTCTCCTTAGTTAACTAATGGGTGTTTGCACCTTCCTGTCTGGTGGTGATAGTTCACCCAGGTAACGGATAAGTCAGCCAGGTCTTGAGAGCCTTCCGGAAAGTGAGGTGATCCTCTATGCAGCAGATGCTCAATGGAATCGATTTCCAGATAGTGGGAGCTTTGACAGAGAAAGACGATCTCCTATTCTGCGTGATTTTGCAACTGGGATGATGAGGATGAGAGCTGTGCTGATCTCAGGTTTCTGGTGAGTCTTTAGGGTGTGACTTTTTGTTGCAGATATTCTGGTCCTATGCTGTGCAGTGCTCGGTGGGTGGTGCACATTGCCTTGAAGGTGGATCGTTGCCCAATCTGTTGCCCGTGAAGGACACAGCGGGTGTGATGTGTTGTCTAGGGCCTAAAGCAAGATGATGCCTTGCTGCAGTGTTTAGTACCCATTGGAGCTTTCTGAGTAGTGAAGTGAGGGCCCCCAGTTATAGGGTGTTAGCATAGTTTAAGCGTGAGAGGACAATAGCCTAGATTGCAGCAACTCTGTGTGGAAAGGTCAGGTAGGGGAATATGTGTCAGAGAGTGCGTAAGTGTAGGTAGCAGGTTTTTGTCACTGAGTTGTTGTGATATGTCAGGTCTCAGTCCCTAGTGCATCCAAGGTTTTGTATGGAATTTGAGGTGGGCCTACTGAGGGTGGCTAAGGTTTGGGTTGGAGGAAGAGGACAGTCTTCCTGCAGGTCATGATTTTTTTTCTGGGGTTGAGAAGAAGGTGGCTAGCAGTCACCCAGTTTTCGATATCTGTGAGCATGATTAAAGGTTGGGGGACGTAGAGAAGGGATCCTTAGTGATCTTGAACATGATTTGAGTGCCATCTGCATAGTTGTAGCAAGACAGACTGTATGAGCGAATGAGAGCAGGGAGGGAGCTCGGGTAAAGGTTAAAGAGAAGAGGGGATAGAGAGGCACCCTGTTGCCTTCTGTGTGTTACAGGACGGGTAGTCAAGGAGAAGGGTTGCATGTGTATTATTTGGGATCTGTTGGAATGGAAGGAGGAAATCAACCTCAGAGCTGTGTCCCTGATGGCGAGAGCGTGGAGTCTGTCTGTGAGGTTGTGGTGGTCAATTGAATGAAGGGCCGCTGAGAGCTCTAGAAGAATTAGTGTGGCACAACCTTAAAGGTCTGAGTGAGATTATTTTGAGGTCATTCCAGATAGAGACTAGGGACCTCATTCCAAGTTGGGCGGTAAGGGTTAACTGTCACCAGTAAGGAGACTGTAGGGTATTTTGTGGAGATTTGGGGCCTGACGGTATTTTATTACCGCCGAAAAATAACTTAGCAATAATCACTCTTTGTATTCAGATTTGGCCATGTGCAACAATAATACAATGGACATGCATTATTTCAGCACCCAGACCTGCATATTTGGTATACGTGGTTGGTGGTATTTTGGTGAGCATAATTCCCTTGTTTTATTTGTGGCCCCAATGTCCAGAATCCCTTATCTTTGCTTAGATTTTTCGTGTGATCACTAGAGAGACCTCAGACCTGCATTCTAGGAATACCACATTTTCCAGTGATAGTGTTGGTGTGCCACCATGGGCGAACTCACTGACTTATTTACGACAGAGAGCTATATATGGTAGTCTTGTGGTAATTTCCACTACCTTATATATGGTAGGGAGCTATGTTCAGAGAGTCTCTCTTCCCGTTGGCTCATGTACCTCCAACGAGCTATGCTACAGTCACTCACAATTATTCATACTGATTCTGACATGCACACATCTGTCTTAAAATGACCATTGCACTCCCCACATCATCAGCATTGTAATGGTAAACAATAAACATCACCCGTCTGTTTTCAAATATTTTTCTGTATTATAAAAGTTGTATTTAAACACGATCTCATTCTTTACAGAAATAAAATGGTACAGTCAAAGCATTGTCTGTGACACACTGCAAAGAGAGTGGCGGAGAACAGAACTCAAATTGCAACATTAGCACTTGATTAAGACACGCACAGGAATCCCCTTTCCTACACTGACTGCATATTTTCGTGCACACACACGGCTCCCACGCTTATGTATTTACCTTATCTGAGTTTTCTTCAGCTGTTCTCTTTCTGAATGTAGCTCCCTTGAAGATTAACCCCAGTAAAAGGATCGCCTTTCCTTCTCAAACCGGAGTCATTGCCGGGGTCATTGCCTGGAATTCTCAGCTTTTGCAGATAGGAATGCCTCCAACCAGGAAAAGGTCTTCCTCCCAGCTCGGCCAAATCTTGACTGTAGCAGGACGCAGGAATCTGCATTCAGTCAGGAGTCCCACAGCCAGGTCTTCTCCCCAGTAGTGCAGAAAAATGTCTGCCTGTCTTTTTCCCCATTACTGCCCACTAAAACTTTCCTCTCAGCCCTCTGTATGACGTGTCCCAATGAAATCTATCATCTCTCATCCTCCTACTCTTCAACAATAGCTTCGCTTATACATTTGCAATTGTTGCAAATCTGACTTCCTTCTTCCTGCAGTTACTGTGCACAAAAACACGGAGAAAAAAAAATCTGCACACACATTTAAATGGCTTTCAGAGTATGCCTAATTCTGCAGTCGAGAACACATTTTATTAGTGGGTTATGTTAAATAAGGTTTTATTAGTCAGGTTAATGGTTAATAGGTTAGCTGTTAATTTTCAAATGTGTCTCTCGCACCATAGGCATTTCAGGTGAAAAATAGTGTGCATTTTTAAATGAGCACGTGTGCTTTTAACTGTAAAAATAGATTTGCATCTTATATGTTAAAATCGTTTTTGACTGAATAGCCTGTCTTTCCTTGTTAATCTGGTGACCCATATAGCAATGCACCGCATCCTTGTGGTGGTGCTGCAAAAATAAATGTGCTACTTGTGCAGTAGTGTTGTACTCTGTGCTGTTTGCTACCTGTGTAGTAGTGCTGTACTCTGTGCTGTTTGCTACCTGTGCAGTAGTGCTGTACTCTGTGCTGTAACATGCCAAATATCCTTACATATACCCTCCTTTTGTTTTTATAACTTGGCTACAATCCAAGCCAATTCCTAAAAACAACTTGTTCTTTTTTTTTTTTTTTTTACAATATAGCAATCCAACAAAATGAATATTCATGTGCATCAATGAAAAATTTGCAATCAACATTTCATCTGAGTCCATCAGTTCATAAAATGTTTCACATTTGCCTTCTCAGTGGAAGTGGCATTACTTTAAGTTTAAATTTTCCAAGTCAATTAAAAACAACGAAATAAAACAACTAACTAAAACAAATAATTAATATAACAAATTAAAATAAATAATTAAAATAATAAATACGTGGAACTTCATATGCCGGAACTTTTGTTTTGTCTATTTTGGTATGTCCCGACCAGCGATGTTATTCGGTTCATTCGAGTACTCTTTCATCTTGGCAATCTTGAATCCACAGTAGTCATCTCTTTTGGCATTCCGGTTATTTTGTCTTCACCTCCACCTGGAGGCAGGCATCTTTTGGTCTTCATCCAGGGGACTCCAGGACTCCATCGTCTCTCCCGTGGGCTCTGATCTCGGAACCTCCGATCAAATAATGTTAATTGTCTAAATCAAAATAGAAAATAAACAAATTAAGTACATAGCATAATACTACCTTCATCCTTTTGCCAAAAATAAAACATGCTTGGTAAAAATATTTCGTTTTTTTTTTTTTCTGAAATTAAACACAAGTTAAAAGAAAACAAGCAGATATTCAATATTTAACACACTTTCTCTCTGCACACCAACCATGAGCTTCCATTATATGTGCATTTATTTATTTATTTATTTATTTATTTATTTATTTATTTATTTATTTATTTATTTTTACATATATTACAGTGTTTATGTGCCATCATAACAATCAACTTTTTTTTTTTTAACTTCTTTGTCACTGCCTCCTGATTACACCCATTTATTTTCTCAAGGGACTCTATCTGTTTCTACATGCTCAAGCTGCCTGATCTCATGCCTGGGATGGCATGGTTTGATTTGATTTACATGGACAAACTGCTCTATTGCTGTTTCACCTTCATTTTTCAAAATTTTATACACTACAGGAGAGACCTTATCTATAATTCGAAATGGCCCCTGCCAGGCCGCTAGAAATTTAGAATTTTTCTGTTTACTTTTTCCAAAATGAAACTTGTACACCTGATCCCCTACACTGTATTCCTTTACTGATGTCTTTTTATCATAATATGACTTTGCACTGTCAGCAGCTCTTTCCAGATTTCTCTGCACAAAAGCAAATGCATGTTGCAAATGCCTCCTCAGTTCATCAATATATTCATGAACTGTGGATGCACTCACTAGAGTTTGCTCATGTGTTCTGTATAGTAGGTGTTGTGGTAACACCATTTTCCTACCTGTTAAGACCTCATGGGGGCTAACACCTGTTGCTTTGGCAGGAGTCGACCTGATTGCCATCAGAACCAATGGTAAACGTAAATCCCAGCTGGAACCTGCTTCTGCCACAAATTTCTTTAAAATATCCACAACAGACCTATTGCTTCTTTCAACTGTACCTGAAGACGCCGCCCGATATGCGATATGTAGTTTCCTTTTCACACCTAGTATTTGCCATACCTTACTCATTAGAGCACTTGTGAAATGACTTCCTCTGTCTGACTCAATTCTTTGTGGCAACCCAAACCTTGAGAACACATGGTTCACCAGCAATGTGGCTGCTGTTTGAGCACTACAATCTGGTGCAGGAATGCACTCAATCCACTTCGACATCAAACATACCACACTCAAAATATAACGGTGTCCCCTGCTCGACCTTTTTAAAGGACCTACATAGTCTATTTGCAAATCTGACCATGGGAGAGTTAGGCCTCTTTTCATCAATGGTGCTCTATGCATTGGTGAAGCAGGTTTAAATTGGGCGCATACTAGACATCCTCTAGTATATAATTCCACATCTTGGGACATATGTGGCCAGTAAGCATAATCTTTTAGTATTTCTAATGTTTTTTGTGAACCTCTATGGCTTGCAGTTATGGCATCATGTGCATGGTGTAGCATTAGTCCTCTGAATGAAAGGGGTACTACCCACTGTATTTGCCCTGTTATGGACTCTCTAATCATGAGTCCATCCTGTAATCTAATTCGTGTTTTGTTCTTTAATAACACCCTCAACTCTTCTTTTCCCATACAATCTTTTTCTGTTAAAGGATTTTGTTCAGGATCTATCAAATGATTATAATAGATTCCCAAAATTTGATCATTCTTTTGTGCCTCAATCAAATCTTGGTCTGGCGTGTCATGACTCCACTGCACCACCGGTTGATCTACCTCCTTTGGTGCTTTAGAACGTGTCACTGCATCAATTTGTATTTCACCCATTAAATAATCAATATGTAGCAATTCTCCCATCACAGCCCCAATCTTAGCCAGATGGTCTGCCTTATCATTTCCCTCTTTATCCTCTCCTGGTGTTTTTAAATGCCCACGAATTTTTCTCCAGTATATTGTTAAATTATTTTCTGACACCAATTTGTCTATGGCTTGTATCATTTTTCCATGTTTAAGTGGCTTTTTGTTGTATGTAACCATGCTTTCCAACCAGGCAGATACTCCACAAAGCTATTCCGTGCATAGTCAGAATCAGTCACCAGGACAATTTCACTGAACTTTTTATCAACTGCAGTAGCAATTGCTTTATAAATGGCTGCCAATTCCGCCACCTGACTGCTCCTATCTCCAATCCTCATCCCTATACTGGGAACGCCTTCACATTTCAACCAGACATTTCCTATTCCTGCCACTAATTGTTTATTACTGTCATTTTCAATGTGAAAAGCACAACCATCCACATATACAGTTGGCAAATCCTTGCATGTTTTTTCATCAAAAGCTTTGTGTGGTGATTGTTCAAATTCCTGCAAACTAGTTTCCACTTCCATTTCATTTGGTATTTGTTCAGCTGCACAGTCATGTAAGTCAGCTAACCCTTGAGCAATTGGGCTCTTTTTATTTTGTCCATATCTCACTTCTACGGGAAAACCTTGTAATGCCAGCGTCCATGAAGTGATTCTGGATTGCGCTAGATTGCCTGATCTAATTCTTTTACTCTCTAAAAATTGCAAAGGTTGATGATTTGTTTCAATAATCACCTTTTCTCCCTGAACAATGGGGCGGAAATGTTGTAGCGCCCACACAGTGGTTAATAGGGCCTTTTCACATTCATTAAATTTCATTTCAACTTGGGAAAATGCCTTACTTGCATATGCAATGGTTTTGTGATTCAAATCGTGTTTTTGTGATAATACTGCTGACATACAATGTTCAGAAAAACCTATTTCTATAAAGAAATCCCTGTCCTTTATGGGGTATGCTAAACATGGTGCCATTACAAGACATTCCTTCAATCTAGCCACTGCATCAGACTGCTCTCTTTCCCATCTCCAGGGAGTATTTAGTTTAAGCAGTTTAGTCAATGGTTGAGTGATTTCTGCATAATTCTCAATGAACTTTCTGTTATAGCCTGTCATCCCTAATAAACTTTTTACTCCTTTCACATCTTTAGGATCTTTTAATCTTTGTATGGCCTCTATTTTCTTCCTTTGTGGATTTAGCCCATGTTCGGTTACTTCATGCCCTAGAAAGTTCACTTTTTTCTTGCACCATTGTGCTTTTTGCAAAGATACTTTGGTGCCTGCTTTCTGCAATTGGCCAAGTACATGTCTTATTTCATCAAAATGGCTTTTCAGGCTTTCATTTTTTATCAGGACATCATCCACATAAACTATTGTTCCTCTTTCCGCTGCATCCGGCATGGCCTTTCTCAAAAATATGCCAAATTCACTCCCACTATTGATGTACCCGAACGGAGCTCTAAGCCAGGCATATTGAGTCCTGTCAAATGTAAAGGAAAATAAGTGTTGTATCTCCTCTGCCAATGGCACACACCAATATCCAGATGTGAGATCTAACGTGGTAAATACATTTGAACCATGTATCTGAGCTAGGCCCTGATCAATGAATGGTAGTGGCCATCTAGATACTGGTACTCTTTTATTTAACTCTCTTAAGTCTGCACACAGCCGCCATTGACCATTTGGCTTTAACACACCTAAAATAGGCGTATTGGATGTGCTATGAATGGGCCTGATTATTCCCCGTGATTCCAAATTTTTAATAATCTCTGCTAATGATTCTAAACATGCCAGCGGTAGTCTATACTGGCGTACAAACACTGGATTTCTACTACAACCTTCTGGTAGTGTGGCCACATGTAAATCAGTTAAACCACAATCATAAGCATCTTTTGCAAATACATCCTTAAACTCCATAAATATTTCCCTCAGATTGCGTCGATCCTCATCGCTGCCACATGCATCCGCTAAGGAGATCTGCTCTTCTACCATTCTGGAAAATTCTGGAAACTCTTCTGGTAAAGGAATCTCAGCGCTTTCCTCTAACTGTGTGGCTGTGTCTTTTTGTAGAGCTGCCACTTTTAAATATTTTGGCATATCAGCTTCCACTTCAATGGGCTGATTTCCTGTTTCATTTTCATTTAAATTAAATATTATGCAATCCTCTTGATGGCAGCACACTGTCTCATTTGAATCATAAGGATACACAGAATGAATTTTAAATATTCCTTTGGGCTGAGAGTCCAGGTGTTCTGGCAACTCGCCCTTGGCATCTACATATTTTTCAGGAATATTCCCAATCACCATGTTATTTAAATCTGCCGTATAATGTGATTTTTGTATGGCCATTCCTAATGGGGAGTTTTCCTCTAAATGAATATCCTGATAACCTTTATTATTTACCATGATTTTTACAGATCCCTCACCAATGTCTACCAATGGAATGTATTCATAATCCAGGCCTTGCTGTTTTATGGATTCATTCAGGCATACAAATGCATCAGAGCCTTTCATCTGCTGCCCATTTTTGCATTTCAGTGTTATTGCAAACTGTTTTGTAAATGCAGGAATAATAGTATCTTTCCTTATTTGTAATTCGATGGCATAAGGAACCAATTGTGCACAATGATAAGCCCTTCTTTTGTCTTCAAATTCAGGTGCCGGCCCACCTAGGCGTGACCATATTTTTTGATTAAGGAAATCTAACACCATACACATTCTGTGCATGATGTCATTGCCCATGTAAAATTCATTTTGTGCTCCATTCACTATCCATACATTATGGTAAATTGTTTTCTGCCCAATGCTAATTTTAAGCATGCATCTGCCTGCAATTCGGTTTTCAAAGTCTGGATTGTCCAACCCAGAAACATATTGGTTTTTAATCCTAAATTTCGGGATTTCTTCCCTCTCCATAATTTTTTGCAACAATTTCTCATTAATGAAACTCCTTTCATGTCCAAGCGCTAAAGTGGCTTTTATTGTTTTAATATAATCATTTATACCAACATGAACCCATGGTTGCTCATCTTCCATGTGTATTTCTGCCAGAGTGGTAATGTGTTTTTCTGAATCTGTTTTAGGAATAATATTCTGTTGGCATGTTTTCTCTTTTAAATAGAAACGTAATGTGTGCTCATCTATGGCAGTCTGCCAATCTTTCCTTGGGTCCAAGTATATTTGTACAGGTAGTTTTTCATTGTCGCTCTGATCTTTGTCTTGACACATTAATATAACAGTGACACTAGGTATGCAGCTATTCTGGAGATATACCTCCACAGCATCATTTGTTTTGGCAACGGTGTGACATTCTTTTATATTGCTGTTTTGTGATTTTAGTTTCTTAGGCCTCAATGGTTTTTTGGTTAAGGACCACAGCACTCCATTCACCCCATCTATGAGAGGAGACAATCTTTTCAGGCAATCTGTCCCCATCAGAAATGGAATTTCACAAATAGATGTGATCAATACTTCTTGTTTCATTCTGTGCTTTCCTATTTTTATGTCAACCTCAGTTACACCTATGATGGGCACCTCCTCCCCATTAAAGTTATGCACTGGGCCTTGATTTTCCTTCACTGTGATCTGACTCTGTGGAGGCCTCCCTTCATTGATACTCTTTACCAGCTCCTTGGACATAATTGTGGCCTGTGCGCCAGTGTCAATCATAGCGAAGGTGTGGCATTTTTCTTCTACAGTGATGGGTACATAATATCTGTCCTCAACTTCCTCTAATACACATAAGAAATGTGAATTCTTACTGATTTCAGGGCTCACCTTTCTCAGATCTTTTTCACTTTTGGCTAAGCACATTGGTAAATGAAAAGACATTTTTCCCTCCTTTTTACCCATTTCTGTGCGAGATATTTTATTCATTTCTCCATGTTCAGAGGTTTTTTGGAGTGTGGCCACTGTTCGCCCATCCATCTGGGTAACATCAGAGACCACATTACAACCTTCCAACTGAACGTGTGTAACAACATCATTCAGCAATTTGTCATTTTTTAATTCTGTGCATTTGTGATCATTTAGTGTAATACCAGCCCTTGCAGCCTCGTCAAGAATATGTGGCTCAAAGAATTCTTCAGGTGATTGACTTGTACCCTCCTTGTGAGTATTTCCTTTTTCTGTCTGTGTTTGGTCATTGTTTTGCTTGCCCAGGGAAGGAGCTATGGCATCCCCACTTACTCCCTGTTCACTGGTATTCCCCATGCATGTTTCATTTTTCTTAAATCTGTTCCTTTGTTCTTTTGGAATTCCTAATGTTTCTTTTTCATTTGTGCAAATCTTTACTGTTTTATTTAGCTCTAAGCTAAACCGTACCTCTTTTTTAGAAATATTTGCACTTTCTGTCACAATTTCATTTACTGGTACTTTCATTTTTAATCCATTAGGCATCTCAGAGTCGTTATGCAAAATTATATCAGAGCAATCTGTCATTTTGGCACTCCAGTTATCATGAGTACTTAGTCACTTTTCGGAAGCCCCCCGGTCATTGCTATGGCCATCAGCCCCCTCTTTGGAAGGTTGTTTTTGCGCTGTATAGAGCTTTCCTATTTGCTCAGCTAACATTTTCACTTGGGCCTCAAGGCACTGGAACCTTTCCATCTCTCTAGGATCCTCTTTCTGTGGCCTAGGTCGATATCGGTTGTTTTCCCCCTGATTGGATCTATTCTGATACCTCTCAGGTCATTGATACCGGTTGGGATGGTTTCTGAACTCTTGATTCATTTGTGGAGGGGAGCGGGTTGCACCCATCCTTTGATTATAGTCCCCTGGTGGGGAATCATTGTACTGGCGTGGACTGTAGTTCACGTTTTGCCTCATGTCCTGTCTCTCAGATTGTGGGTACTGGCCCCTATGTTGATTTCCATTATCAGTAAATCGATCCACATATCGGGGCCTATCCTGATTACCATATATCATGGTGTTGGGATCAAACCTACTCTGTGTCCCCAATGACTGGTAGGGACCATCATTTCTTTGATCTTGATTTTGTCTCTGGTTATTGTTCATACCTGCCATATCAGACCGGTATCTTACCCGGGGTCTGTCCCCTCGATACCTAGGGCTGATGTAGCTCTCTCTATTACTAGGATCATTTGATTGGAACATTGGTACAGGAAATGGCGATCTTTGTTGATTACCCCTTTGTTCAGGTGTCACATTATTTTTACCTTGACTTTGAGCAGACTCAAGGGACATTTTGGCTGACCTGATTTCCATTACTGTGGCTAAGGGTTCTTTAGATTTAGGCCTAGTATCTTTCATTTTATCACTTTCTCTACCCTGACAATAGAGTACCTCATATAGCTTTGTACTTTGATGTACAATCCATTCAAGGGACTTGTCACGGTCAAATTCACGGACCAATTGGGATATGATGTCTTTCTGTAGCCCATAGAAGTATGCAGTTTTAAACTCATTGGAATTTGAGTCAAAAGATACATCAAAGCGAGAGAATGCTCTTTTTAAGTCTTGTAAAAATTGGCGAGGGGATGTATTAGGTCCAGCAGTAATTGTGTACGCGACTTTCTTTGCCTCCTGCAATGACTAAAAAGGAGAAAAATGACGCCTAATTTCTTTTTCAAACTCCAGCCATGTCATATTCTGCTGTTCATTTAATCCCCTTATGATGCTGGCCGTCGGGGCATCTAAAGTTAAATGAAAATATTGTCTGTACTGTTCCTTAGGTATCTGGAGTGCTTTAAAAATGTCATGTACCGCTTCTAAGTGATCCTCAATGCAGCATTCACCTCCCTTTTTAAATGGTTTGATCAGGGCTTTTATGGATTTCATTATTTTTATGGGGCTACTTGTTGCAATGCATGGAATTGCACTATTTTGTGATTCAATCCTGTTTTCAGGTGTATGAGATTGGTGGCTGCCCCCAATGGGAGTGTCAAATCCCCCAAGGGCGCTGCAACCAAGTTCAGTCACCGGCCCAGTCACTGGGGCACTAGCTCTTTGGGCAGAGCTAGAATTCACCTCCACTCCATTGAATGTGGTACCCTGCCGCCTCTCCTGGGACCTGGGAATGCACATTTGCTGTTCTAAGTCCTTACACTTTTTAAGGAGTCTGTTGGCTTCATCATGCAAATAATTATTTTCATCACTCATTTTATTAATCACCTCCTGCATTTCGCACATTTGCATTTGGCATTCATTGAACTCTTTATTTCTCTTGTCTCTTTCTTGGATCATTTTAATCATTTCTTGTTCTGCACTCTGGAGATCACCTTCTTTTTCACAATGTTCTTTTTGTAAAATCTGCATTTCTGAAACAACCCCATCTTTATCCTGCCTAATGTGATCCACTAAGGCTTTTAAGTGTGCCAATTCCTGCTCACTATCCTCAAATTGTTTCTTGCTTTTGGATAACTGAGTATCAAAGTCTCTGCATTTTAATTGCATGTCTTTTTGGCATACATCCAATTCTGCTCTCAACATTTCCTGATTTTTACTTGCCCCTTCTAATTCAGTCTTTAACCTGTTAATTAGCTGAGTATCATTCTCTTGCATTCGCAGGGACTTGTTTAAAATAAACCATATTTTGCCGCATAGCCGTATTAAACAGTCTTTCTCTGCACTTTTATCGGCTGCATTCAATAATCTTGTAAGGCAGACCTGAATTATGCTGCCTTCTGCAAAAATACTGTCTAGTTTTTCTTTCTGCACCTCACCCTGAATGCGGTTACTCCATTCTAACGTGCTATTCGAAGACCACTTCCCATGTGCAAATAACTTTGCCTCTAAATATTGCACTAGATCTGAGAATGTGGTTTCCCTTTGTGACATTCTGAAATTCGTTTTTAGTGGCACACTGCTATTATAAAATGGGTTCCCTTTAATGTGCAAATGGCAGTGTGAGACACGCTTGCCACGCCCAGTAGGTACTCTATGATCACTTTCCCGGCCTGCAACGCACCATAAATATGTAGGGTATTTTGTGGAGATTTGGGGCCTGACGGTATTTTATTACCGCCGAAAAATAACTTAGCAATAATCACTCTTTGTATTCAGATTTGGCCATGTGCAACAATAATACAATGGACATGCATTATTTCAGCACCCAGACCTGCATATTTGGTATACGTGGTTGGTGGTATTTTGGTGAGCATAATTCCCTTGTTTTATTTGTGGCCCCAATGTCCAGAATCCCTTATCTTTGCTTAGATTTTTCGTGTGATCACTAGAGAGACCTCAGACCTGCATTCTAGGAATACCACATTTTCCAGTGATAGTGTTGGTGTGCCACCATGGGCGAACTCACTGACTTATTTACGACAGAGAGCTATATATGGTAGTCTTGTGGTAATTTCCACTACCTTATATACGGTAGGGAGCTATGTTCAGAGAGTCTCTCTTCCCGTTGGCTCATGTACCTCCAACGAGCTATGCTACAGTCACTCACAATTATTCATACTGATTCTGACATGCACACATCTGTCTTAAAATGACCATTGCACTCCCCACATCATCAGCATTGTAATGGTAAACAATAAACATCACCCGTCTGTTTTCAAATATTTTTCTGTATTATAAAAGTTGTATTTAAACACGATCTCATTCTTTACAGAAATAAAATGGTACAGTCAAAGCATTGTCTGTGACACACTGCAAAGAGAGTGGCGGAGAACAGAACTCAAATTGCAACATTAGCACTTGATTAAGACACGCACAGGAATCCCCTTTCCTACACTGACTGCATATTTTCGTGCACACACACGGCTCCCACGCTTATGTAATTACCTTATCTGAGTTTTCTTCAGCTGTTCTCTTTCTGAATGTAGCTCCCTTGAAGATTAACCCCAGTAAAAGGATCGCCTTTCCTTCTCAAACCGGGGTCATTGCCGGGGTCATTGCCTGGAATTCTCAGCTTTTGCAGATAGGAATGCCTCCAACCAGGAAAAGGTCTTCCTCCCAGCTCGGCCAAATCTTGACTGTAGCAGGACGCAGGAATCTGCATTCAGTCAGGAGTCCCACAGCCAGGTCTTCTCCCCAGTAGTGCAGAAAAATGTCTGCCTGTCTTTTTCCCCGTTACTGCCCACTAAAACTTTCCTCTCAGCCCTCTGTATGACGTGTCCCAATGAAATCCATCATCTCTCATCCTCCTACTCTTCAACAATAGCTTCGCTTATACATTTGCAATTGTTGCAAATCTGACTTCCTTCTTCCTGCAGTTACTGTGCACAAAAACACGGAGAAAAAAAAATCTGCACACACATTTAAATGGCTTTCAGAGTATGCCTAATTCTGCAGTCGAGAACACATTTTATTAGTGGGTTATGTTAAATAAGGTTTTATTAGTCAGGTTAATGGTTAATAGGTTAGCTGTTAATTTTCAAATGTGTCTCTCGCACCATAGGCATTTCAGGTGAAAAATAGTGTGCATTTTTAAATGAGCACGTGTGCTTTTAACTGTAAAAATAGATTTGCATCTTATATGTTAAAATCGTTTTTGACTGAATAGCCTGTCTTTCCTTGTTAATCTGGTGACCCATATAGCAATGCACCGCATCCTTGTGGTGGTGCTGCAAAAAAAAATGTGCTACTTGTGCAGTAGTGTTGTACTCTGTGCTGTTTGCTACCTGTGTAGTAGTGCTGTACTCTGTGCTGTTTGCTACCTGTGCAGTAGTGCTGTACTATGTGCTGTAACATGCCAAATATTCTTACAAGACCGGTGCTATTAAACCCTTACTGCCCAATTCCAAGGTCCCTAGGCGGGAGCCGCAAAGAACGTGTGGTCTGACCACACGTCCTTTACGGGTCCTGCTAAGTGACCAGGGTGCTAATAACGGGCCTGCTATTCGCGAACCCGTTATTAGCGCCTTCCCCATTCCCATTGAGCCTTAGGGGGGCTCAAATGGGAATGGGGAATGGTTGGTTGAATGGGGACTTACCGGGTCGTCCAGGGTCGGAATGACCTGGCAAGTCCCCATCCAACCAGACCGGACTCGGTTCAGGAGGCAGCCATGGTGCTAATACAACCATGGCTTCCGCCCAACTCGTAATGACCCCCTACGTATGATTCAGTACCTCTGAAGGGCCCAAAGACTGATTGGGTAGGATCGAGGAGGAGGTTGGTTTCTGTGAAAAGGCATTGCCGGATGTAGGCTGTTTGGCCCATCAGTTTAGCTATCCATAATATCTCTTCACACACCTTGTCACAATCGCAATCCATAGCTTGATATGCTGCCTCACATTGATCAAAAAAGCATGATTACTCCCATTCAGTCCCCTTAGTCTCTTCATCTCTTCAATGTTGCAGTAATCAGAATGATAAACAAGTAGCATTTCAAGGTGAACATTAGCAATCCGTGTTGAGGATACTTGTGTTCTAGCATATGTACAGGAAACTGTGTATCAATGGAAAACACAAGGAAGGTATACAGCCTGTAGTATTAATGCTGGACCATGTGAAAAAGGATCTCATAACTAATAAACAGAGAGAGGACTCACATTAGCTGCCTCACAGAATGAAATAGAGCTCAAGCATGGAAACAGTAGACCAACTGGAAGCAAGGTGAAAGCTACAGATACCATAGCATAGATAGTGAATGAAGATTAGAATATGGCAGGAAGGTGTCCCTATCCAGACAGAGATTAGAAGAGGGACATCTTTTTAAAGTTGTTTTACCATTAGGGAGCAAAGGAACAAGTGGTTGTGGGGTGCGATATATCAATTCTCAATATTGTAATAGAGGAAGCAACATTATAGCAAGTGAAACCATGAGTGAAGCTGTTTTGAAGATCATACCCTGAGAATGAAATCACAAAGAAGGGCAACCATTTTTAAAAGCTTAGTGACTGACTTTTTTGGCAGTTTAGTCAATACAAGATGAAATGAGATTCCCAGGATCACACATTGGTTACCATGAACTAAAAAAAATCCCAATAATCCCATTTTATAGAGTTGACTTGGAAAGTGCACAAATCACATAACCAAACATAGCAATTTTTAAAAACAAAATATTTTAGAATCGTAGTATGCACAATGTTTTAGAATCATATTAGCTTCATTGTCTCCATCATCAAGGGACGTGCATTAATACAAGCATACTTTTTGAAGTGCTCTGTAAGATTGCATCTGAGTTTCTCTTTTCTATTTTAAAGCTTTTTAATAAATCAAAAACAATGGATTGTGAAATTGTTATTTGTAAATGTGCAGAAAAACCTTTGAACTTTACAAAAAAGCAAACTGTTTTTTGTGAATGAAATGAGCAGACCTTAAAATATGCTTGCAAGAGTGCTGCAGTATCTGTCCGCTCGGTTCTGTCTAGAACCCCTTCAACTCAAAAGGCCTACAAAAAAAGAAAGATCAGTTAATGGGCTAACAAAGCCAACAGCATGTGAGAAGGCAAACCTTTTCACAGCAGTCAGCACAGTAATGTAAGTGATATATGATGATTTGATCAAAATCATTCCATGGTCTGCAGACAAAGTCAGGTTATAAGCATGAACACTTTTGTTCCACTGTCTTTAATTTGGATACCTAATCACTTTGTGGACTAACAATGTATGCTCATAATTGGAGGTGATTGTCTAGCTTTTACATCTTCCTATCTGCACAAACCAATTTCTACACCATATTTATCTTATGTTAGTTGTTATAGCAACCGCTACAAAACTAAGTGCATATACATGCAGGTTTATTAACTTCCAACTTTGGAAAGGATGAGTCATCCTTGCTGAAATGTGCTATTGCAATCTTGCATATAAACATAGACCTCTGAAAACAGTGCTTAATACACAGAGCTGACTTCTGAACCTTCCATTGCAGCACTCAAAAGTATCATATGCATTTCAACTTTGTCTATTGCCCATGTTCAATATTATTGCCACAGAAAGGTGAGAATAGTACAGGAGTTGTGCCTTGGTGAACACACACACTACGTGGACCACAGTGAACACAGAAAGCATTACAGGATGAGTTGATCAGACAGAATGTACTTGTTAACAACAGAAAGCCTCAGAAACACACCAGAAAATATCATGACATGTGGTATTTAATTACAGTGAACAAGGGGAACTGAATAATTTAGATCAGGTAGCCTTGTGGGGCTCCCCTCCAAGGTGGTGGAACGGGGCAAGTGCTACTTTGCCCTCCAATAAAGATGTCTCAAATCACTGCATTTGACATCTAAGATGGAATGATGGGTAGGTAATCGTGGACTGATTTCCTGTGGATTGTTTACACTCATGTACAACTGAGTATCGTCTGTGTATTGGTGGATGGCTCTATGCAGATCTTTGAGGAGTGTGCCCAGAGGCTTCATGTAACGGTTAAAAAGTATCAGTGAGAGGATGGGGCCCTTGGAGACTCTGCAGGAGACTGAGAGTCAGTTAAAATGCCATGTTTTTCATCTGCATGGCCTGGTGTGTGCTGGAGAGGTAGAAGGTAAACCAATTCAGGACAGTGCCAGAAAATCATGTATAGTTGGCAAGGAAGATGCAGTGGTTGATGGTGTCGAATGCAGCTGAAAGTTCAAGAATCATGAGGCTGTATGAGTCAATGTGGTGGTGGCTGTAGCAATGATACTTTTAGGATGGAATCCCGACTGAGAGTTGTTTAGGAGGTGCAGACGTTTGATACTGGTGAGTAGGTGCCTGGCCAAGTTTTTGCCAATTATTTGGAGGTTCGTAATAGGCCGATAGTTGGCCAGGTCATCTGGTTCTTGGTATGTGTTTTTTTAAAGAGGTTGTATGAGAGAAGTCTTGAGTTGTCTGGGAATGACTCATATATGTGAGCACCAAGCCCATAACTTGTTTAATGATGGAAGCTGCAGCAATATCGTACAAGTAGCAAGTTGGTTTGAGGCAGTCAATTGTTTTTAGGCGGTGTGTTGGAGAGAGATTAAATAATTCAGTCCAAAAGGGCAGTGTGCATGCTGGAAGAGGGTGCTAATTCTTTGGGAGAATGATTCATTTATCTGTTGTATTGTGTCTATTTTTCAATAAAATATTTTTGATTCCATCACAGTTTTCCTAAATTGGGACCTGGGGTAAGGGGAGGGTTTGGTACAACGATGTACTGCTTCAAAGAGGGACATGTTCCTGTTACTGGATGCTGCAATGGTGTTGGAGTATTAAGCAGCTTTGGTCCTGTAATCAGAATCCTACAGTTGGCATGAAGAGGTTTGAGGTTGTTGACATCTCCAGCATTACGCTTTGTGCCACTGTTTTTCTTCAACTTATATTGAGCATTTGTAGGAGCCGAGCTCGGGGGGTGTACGAAGGGGTGGATTGTTTGGTCTTAGCCAGGGTGGTTTTTAGGGGTGCATGAGTGTCCACCAGATTCATAGCAGGATTGTTGAAACATTTTAGGAGGACTGAGGCATTGCCATTGATGGGAAACTCTATAACATTTCCTTCTAGCTCTTTAATCAGGAGGGTTTCGAATGAGTGGCAGTGAGTGTAGGCTGCATTTTCCCTGACTTTTGTGGGTCAAGGTCGAGTGGGTGATTGAGAGTGGGATGGCAGCGTAGTCAGACTAGTTGATTAGGATAGGGTCTGCGCAGGTGATGGAGGGGGATTATGTAAACGCTATGTCTAGGGTGTTGCCTTTGTTGTGCATGTGGGAGAGTGCAATGCGATTAAGATCCATGGATCTGGTCAGTAAAAAAATCATGCTTCGAGGGTGTTTTTTGGAGTGAGACTCAGAGACATTGACATTTCTGAGATAGACATTATTAGTTTGTGCTATTTTGGCAGGGGAAAATAAGTTTGCAATGTCGACAATGGAATTCCCAGTTTCCTTAGTCCAGCAGGTTGTGAAGGAGGGCAGAGTTAATATGCCCAGAATGAATTATTATTTTATGTTTTTTACAAATCAAGGTTCCTTTAATCTTTCGGTGACAGCGTAAACGCACAGTTTCAAACCCAGCACTGCTATCAGTGAATTATTGCCCTTTTGCGCATTTTTGGCTTCTCTTTTAGGCCGCAAACAGTATGTGTGATAGCCTAACATTTTGGCAGGTGGGTTGTCATGTTTTTTGAGTTTGAGGGTTTTTATTTTATTTAGTACCAGAATAAACAGTTACAATCTGACTATTTATGTGTTGTCACTTACAAATGATAACATTTCAGATCATTAAAAATACTCTATAATGTAATAGCTAGGCACAAGCATAGTATGGAATTCCTTAACTTTGAACGTGTTTGTAGCAAATAACTAAGAACAGAGTTATCGTAAATTCATGAAAATATATGTATATTACTCAGATTGATTGAGAGAAGAAAAGGGAATATTAGGGAAACTAGGGAAAAGGAAACAAAAAAGGGAGAGAGAGGTTTAATCTCAGATGTGTGAAAAAAACAAATAGCTATAAATAGAGTTCACAATGCAGGTGCGGTTAAACATTTGAATTATTTAAATAATCAACAAAGAGATGTCATCTTCTATCATGTCTAGAAGAGAGAGAGGGTGAGTTAGTGATACACTTCTCTAGTCTGTGGACATCACATATGTTATTCCACCAACATTTGTATGGAGATTTTAGTGATATTGTTCCAATTTCATGTAATTAGACATATTGCCAGATGAATTAACATGCCAAGGATAACAAAAGAAGACTTAATCTTGCCCTCTTTGAGAGATAGGCTAACAAGTAGGATATTCATTAAATTTAAGGGAAAAGAGATTTTGAAAATCCATCTAACATCTAAGGAAATTCCAAACTTGGTTCCAACATGTATTTACCAGGGGGCATTCAAATAACATGTGTCTAAAGGACCCAGAGTTGGATTGACATGACCAGCATAAAGCGTTATCTGCCAATTTAGATATAAATAATCTCTTGGGGGTGATAAATGCTCGATGCATGAAGAAGTAAAGGGACTGAGTTGTATTCACCGATTTCGATATAAATTGTGTCTTGGACCAAATCATGTACCACATTTCCTCCACAAAGTGAATTCCATGACCTCTTCCCATTATGATGTATTGGTAGTTCTTTCTGAGCTCATAACTTTATAGCGGTTGAATGCTTTGATTGCATCAGGGGATTATATGAGACACAATCTAGGAGGATCTACAAGTAATTTCTCGGAGCTATTTCTACTACTAGAATCTAGGCATGCATTACCTAAATTGAAATATTGACTCACAGGGAATGTCGGGAAAAAGAATGTGTTTCTAAATTCTTCTGCACAGAGGATATTGCTATCTGTAATCACTTGATGTATGAATTTAATTCCTTTGTGGATGCAGACTTTGCGGAAAATAGATCTGTCATTTATGGTTATAGATGCATTGCACCAAATAAAGGGGGAGAGGGCCTTAGACAACTTGCTGATCTGATAAACAAAAAGTACCTCCGGTAAGAGCTAGTGAGACAGATCCTTTTAGAGAAGCCCAACGTAGGTCCATTGAAAAAGATATATTGTATCTTTGATATCACATGGTTAGACAAGGCCTTTTTCAACAGTCAACCATGTAGGTGGTTTTATAATGTCAACGACGGGGAACAAATTTCTGGCTTGTTTGAGAGCGAAGGCTCTATGATAGTTTTTAAAATTCTGGAAGTTGACACCACCATTGATAGATGGATACCTTAGTTTACTAGCAGCAATTCTTTTATTTTTCTTAGACCCCCATAAGAAATTAATGAGTAATTTGTCAATATATTTTAAAGAGGTGGTTGATAAAGGAATATGAAGCATTTGTAAGTAGTATAAAATCACAGGTGTAAACATCATTTTAATGGCGTCTAATCTTCCATCCAAGACAGGTGTAGGAAGGACCATGTAGTTAAAACTCATCTAGGTTGGATTGTAGTTTTTGTAGGTTCATTTTAGTCATTTGATAGAGTGACGAGGCAATTCAAATGCCTAGGTAATCAATAGAGATAAGATTCCAACTAAGACCTAAATGGATCAGATCCTCTTTAACACAATAAGCATTGAGCAGACGCATTTCTGACCTATCCTTGTTTAGCTTGTACCCAGAGAATTGAGAGAACATTTGAATTGAATCTACTAAGTGAGGAAGAGATGTGGTTGGATTGTCAAGAAAGATTAATATGGCATCCTCATACATCGCTAATTTAAATTCAAATTTCCTGGCAATATCTTTATTGGTTCGAATCAATTCTAGTAGCGGTTTCAAGGCTAGTACGAATAGAATAAGTGAAAGGGGACATCCTTGTCTAGGAGAGCATTGGTTATTGATAAAGATTGAGTTCTTTGGGTCTGAGTACAAAAGCTTAACTAGATCAATAAGCCATCCCCAATGACGTGCCATTTTAGTGCTTGAAATAAAAAATCCCATTCAATTGCGGTGAAAAGCTTTTTCAGCATCTAGTGCAATTGCCTTATAGTTTTTTTTTAGGTGGTTTCTCTTTTGTATTTAATGTAAAATATTCATAAACAGTCTGGAATTTGCTGAAATAATTCTGCCTTTGACAAATCCTACTCGGTCGGGATAATTTTAATTTATACATGAAGGATTCTTTTCCATTGGCTAACATCTTTGCAAAGATCTTACAATCTGAGTTAACTAACGAAATAGGCCTATAGATTGTAGGTAATTCCCTATCTTTATTGTGTTTGGGAAATAAGATTAGAAGGGCTTCTGTAAAGGATCCTGTTGATTTATTTGCTGCAGGGAACAATGTATAAAGTGATTCTAAATTAGGTGTGAGGGTAGAAGAGAAATGTGCAAAAAAAATCCATAGAAACCCATCAGGTCCCAGGGCTTTGCCTTTTTTAAGATCTTTTATGGCCTTTGAAATTTTGTTGGTATGAATAAGGCCGTCTAGGATGCTTAGATCCATCTTAATAGCGTGGTTGTATTTCAAGTGAATACAAAATTAATTTAAATTAAAATTAAAATTAGTATGATTGGAAGTATATAGATTTTCATAGAATTTAGTAAAAACACCCAGGATATCTGCATCAGTGGTCATTTGGCCAGAATAATTTTTTATAGCAGATATTCTGGATCTCTCTTTTTTGATTTTAAGATACAAGGACAATGCTTTACCAGCTTTATTGGATGCATGAAATACCTTGGACTTAAATTAAATGACCACACCATATTCCTGCTCCGTGTATTTTGTATTAAAAGAGAAATGGAGGGCTAGGATTCTTTTAAGTAAGGCATCACTAGGAGTAGTAGTGTATCCTTTCTCTAGAACTCGCAATTCATTATGTAGGGCATCCAGATCTTCCCTTGCATACTTCTTTCTTTTGGTTACAAAAGAGATGATGTGTTCCCAAAGGGCCGCTTTATTTGCATCCCAATTGTTAGCCAGAGAGGTGTCCTCATCTTTATTAATATGGAAGAAAAAGTTGTGTAATTCAAGAAAGGATTTTTGAAAGCTGACATCCTTAAGTAATGAGTTGTTAAATCTCCATCTGCTTATGAAATCTTTAACAAATCCTAATTCAATATTAGTGATAACAGGAGAATGGTCTGATATTAATGAACATTCAAAAGTGGAGTGAATAATTGCACATGCTAGAGATTTGGTGACTAATCAATATGTGATGGTGAGTTATGTGTTAGGGAGTCTGAATTGACACGAGGATCTTATATCTAAAAAGGGGTCAATAACATTGTTAAAATCACAACATATTACCCGATTGGGATGGTCCGACTGTGAAATCCTTTCTTTCATTTCCCTTCGAAACTCAGGGTCAGTACTGGTGGGTCAATATACATTGAGAATTGAGAAAATGTGGGAGTTATTTGATAGCTTAGCAAAAACCCATCTACCACTGGAATATGTGTCCTTAAGTAGGACCTGGTAATTAGTACCTTTTTTGATTAGGATAACCACTCCATTATATTTGCCATCTGCCTGATTCGCAATCACCTTACCTACCCAACATCTCTTTAATTTCATGGATTCTTGTAATGATAGATGGGTTTCTTGTAAGCAGGCAATAGTTGGTTTAAATCTATTGACATGGGCTAATACCCTCTGTCTTTTAATTGAGTTATTAATTCCTTTACCATTCCATGTCATACATTTTAATGCCATAGCGTAAAGAAGAGTAATAATAGTAATATTAGCACAAGATAACCATAGACAAGTTGTTCATAGTAAAATTGCCTTCCGCTTACCCAGAGATTTACAACCGCCAGTGCAAAAATAAGGTTCAGAAAATAAATTGTTATAAAGTAATAAGAATTGATATAACAGACAAAGAAACAGTACAAATAAAAACAAAAAAGAAAAATACCAGCATTGCAACATCTGACAGTAGGTTGTACCATGTAGGAACTTGTAACTTTGTGATGATGAATATGTTTCAACCCAATGAATATTAAAGAGTGAGAGCAAAAATAAAAAGCTAAAAAATCAGAGTACAATGTCAAATGCCATAAAGGGATGTAGGCGCATCCCAAAAAAGGGCAGACAGCCAATAAAAAAAACGAGACAAATCTGCTCCAAAAGATCCTAAAGCTGACAGTTCCAGAGGGATACTTTTCCATGAGGTTCCTCTCAAAGAAAGTAATGAGGCGGACACCGGTGAAGAAGGAAAGAGAGTTATGTGTGACTGGCGTTTCCTGTATCCATCGGTTCCATCTTTTGCAGTCCTATGTAGTTCTTTAAATCAAACCGGTCCTTGAATGAAGACGTCTTACCATTAATGGTGACCTTGAAAGTTCATGGGGGGATTAGACCACATCTAGCATTTAGCTGCTTGAGTGCAGGACGATATGAGAGTAGTTCTTTCCTCCATTGTGCTGTGATTTTGGAGACATCTTGTGAAATGAAGATCCTGTGGACATTCCAGATTAAGGGGGTAATTCATAGAATCCAGCGCACAAGTGGCGCACGCGGCTGGCGCACAGTGTGCGCGTGCGAATCCCTGCGCCAGCCACGTGCGCTAAAATCCAATTCCGCGCACAGCGTATTCATGGATTCCAGCCACCAAAACCAGCCATGGCGCACAGTGGCGCAGCGACCCTGCAGCAGCGCCAGTTACGCCCCCAAGAACGCCTTTCGCGCAGGGAAAAGCCATCAACATACCCAATCCAGCGCAAAGGGCTGCGCTAACCCTGTACCAGCACAGCAAGCGAGCTACGTGTATCACTGGGGTGCGCGGGAAGTACCTCACGCGATTCCATCAGGGTACATGTATTTCGGGGTGCGCGTGAAGTTCCACACGCTATATCAGCAGGGTACGTGTATTTCAGGGTGCAGGGGAAGTTACACATGCGATATCAGCAGGGTACGTGTATTTCAGGGTGCAGGGGAAGTTACACACGCGATTTCCGCAGGGTACGTGTATTCCAGGGGTGCGCGGGAAGTTCCACACGCGATTCCATCAGGGTACGTGTATTTCGGGGTGCGCGTAAAGTTCCACACACGATATCAGCAGGGTACGTGTATTTCAGGGTGCAGGGGAAGTTACACACGCGATTTCCGCAGGGTACGTGTATTTCAGGGGTGCGCGTAAAGTTCCACACGCGATTGCAGCAGGGTACGTGTATTTCAGGGTGCGCGGGAAGTTACACACGCGATTACAGCAGGGTACGTGTATTCCAGGGGTGCGCGGGAAGTTCCACACGCGATTCCATCAGGGTACGTGTATTTCGGGGTGCGCGTGAAGTTCCACACGCGATATCAGCAGGGTAGGTGTATTTCAGGGTGCAGGGGAAGTTACAAACGCGATTTCCGCAGGGTACGTGTATTTCAGGGGTGCGCGTGAAGTTCCACACGCGATATCAGCAGGGTACTTGTATTTCAGGGTGCAGGGGAAGTTACACACACGATTTCCGCAGGGTACGTGTATTCCAGGGGTGCGCGGGGAGCACCACACGTGAATTGCACGTGTGGGTCCTCCCAGGTGTTCCCTCTACACCCTCCAGGGCCCCTGCAGGTGGCTCACACCACAGGGGCCTACCCTGCACATGTCCTGCTGGCACCCCATCCACCATGGCCATGCCCCCCAGCCAACCCACATGTCAACTTGCACTACTGCCCACCAACGCATGTCCCCCTGCACCCCCAGCCACCAGGGGCACCCTCCACAGGCCCCCACCCATGTCTCCCAGCACCCCCACCCCCCAGTACTGTGGGGCACCTGCCAGCAGGCCCCCACCCATGTCCAACTCATGTTCCCCAACCCCCACGCCCCAGCACTGTGGGGCACCTGCCAGCAGGCCCCCACCCATGTCTCCCAGCACCCCCACCCCCCAGCACTGTGGGGCACCTGCCAGCAGGCCCCCACCCATGTCTCCCAGCACCACCACCGACAGTACTGTGGGGCACCTGCCAGCAGGCCCCCACCCATGTCTCCCAGCACCCCCACCCCCAGCACTGTTGGGCACCTGCCAGCAGGCCCCCACCCATGTCCAACTCATGTTCCCCACCCCCCCACCCCCCAGCACTGTGGGGCACCTGCCACCAGGCCCCCACCCATGTCGACCACCCCCCCCACCCCCCAGCAGTGCAGGGGCACCCACCACTAGGCCCCCACTCATGTCTCCCACCACCCCCACCCCTCAGCAGTGCAGGGGCAGCCTCCACCAGGCCCCCACTCATGTCCCCCTGCACCCAGGTCCTCACAATCCCCAATCATGTGCGTCATGGTCAGCCTCCACAGCCAAAAGGCCCTACCAAGTAACCCATTCACCCACATGGAAATGGAAATTACATGTTACACCCCCAATGTTCATAAAGCAAATTAACCCATGTCCGTCACACACAATGGTTGCAAATGAATGGGAAAACACCCAACATGACATGCATGAAACCAATGAGATGATACCACACAGTGAAGTATGAAAACAAAATTGTATTAAATAAAATTGAATGCAAATGAAATGAAACAAACTACAATGGCAATGAAAAAAAGATAAGCTGCATGTCCGTCCAAAAAAATCAAAACTACAAATCCAAATCCAAAAAAATGTTGTTCAAAGTCACATTAAAAATAAAATCAATCCGAGAGATAAAAATAAATGCGAAGACCATTGGTCCATGGAGAATAAATCAAAAATACAAAAATAAAACAATCCAATGAAGAACTATGTACAAAACATCCAAGGGTCCATGAGCCCAACTGAACAAAGGAAACCTACAAAAAACCCTAACTAAAATGCAACTATATACAAAAAGTGGAGCTGTGTCCGTCGACTACAAATCATAAGTAGAAACAAATGAAACCTAAAACTAAAGAACTATATACAAAGGCGGCGGGCAAGTCCAGCGGCTCACTCCGTGGTGTTCCGGGCCAGGGCATCATCAAACTCCTCGTCTATGTCCTGGAGGCGGTCCTGTTCCATGGCCCCGAGGGTCTGCAGGGACGACGCCATCTGCTCCTCCAACCCCTGCGGATTGCCTCGAGGCACTCGGCCCGCCTCAGGGCCCTCCGCATGGAGTTCTCAGCCCTGACCATCGTGAGCCGCGCCTCTTCCGCCCGCCGTCGCTCTGCACCTATCTGCTGGCCCAACCGCAGCCACACGGAAGACACTTCCTGTCCTGGGTCCTCCTGCCCTCCGGCCGATGCCTGCCCCTCCGATGTTGATGGCCCCGAGCCATGATGCCTCCCACGTTGACTCTGCTGCTGCCTCCGACGCAACTGCCTCTGCCAGCACGACGGCATCCAGGCTGATGGAATCCACTGACGCCGTCGTGCACGTGCCCTGCCTGATGATGCCGGCACATCCTCCATCTGCTGGGGTACAGTTGCTGTGGTGTCCACCCCTGCTAGACCTCCGACTCCCGACTGTGGCAGGGATGGGATCCCCACCGAGCTGGCTGCATTGGTCAGGGCAGGTCCACAGGGGGCCCTGGTGGCATCTGGGCCGGAAGACGGCAAGGAGAACAACTGGCGTATAGTCTCCACAGAGGAGGAGAGGGCCGCCAGATTGGCCGACACATGCAGAAAACCCCCGAACATGGACGATCCCAATTGGGCCACATCGGCACGGTGCTCTTCGTGATGACGTGCGTGCTCCTCCTGGGAAGCACGCACGGCATCACGAATCACAGCCGTGCGCATCGCGACCCCAATCAGGACCTTCTCCATACGGCCAGGGGTCCCCTCGTCCGCAGGTGGAGGGGAGTCAGATGACATGGACATCCCCTCTACCTGCGGACGGGCCTGGGACGGGGCATCCCTGCTGGTGCATGGTGGTGCACCCACAGGGTCAGGGACAGCGACATGCACAGGCCCCTCCACGGTGACCTGTGCTGCCTCCTGCCCCTGGACTGCACCACTTGCACCACCAGGGATGCCCCCACCAGGCCCCATGTGCGCCTCAGTGGCGGCCTCCTCCTCCTCTGTGGAAACCACCAACCTGGATGGCTCCTCACCGTCTCCCGCCGTAGCAGGCCCCTGTGGGGGCTCACCCATCCCTTCCGCTGCAGCCGTGGGGGCATCCCCGCCGCCTTGGTCCATAGCGCCGTCTCCGCCCTCTTCTTCACTAGCCGCTGCGTAGAGGGAGACATAGAACACAAGCATCAGGGTACTGTACAATGGTCCCATAGACAGGAAGCAATAGCAGATGAGTGCCACTGTCAAAGTACACTTCCATCATGTCCCTCCACAACACATGTGTCAGTCCAGGCAAAACACACACAGTGACAGTCATGGTGCATGCCATGGACATTTCCATACATGTCCAATGGACTCTCGAAACATACAATGTAATGGAACTCACATGCATCATGGGTCTTGCCTATCACATGCACACACTTCACCTCAGTCACATCCATCTGGCCCCGTACACCCCAATCACAGTGGATACAAGGATGACTAGGCTGCATCAGTGAATCTGTACATTGTCACAGACATGTGTCATGCATCCATGGCATTCACAAGTCACAGACACGCAGGTCAGGCACACAGACATGCATACCATATATGCACCTGGCATCAGCACCCATCCCTCACCCCCACCCATGTCCAGGAACAGAGACTGCCATGCTCTCATGTGTACAATCTGCATAGGGCTCCCCATGTCGCATTTAAACACATGCAACAACCATGCGGTTCACACATTACTGGTCGCACATGCATTACCATGATGTCCCTGCACACATACATGCGTACATGGCCTATGTCACACATACAGGCAAGTATCAGACAACCAGCATACTGCAACATGCCCTGTCTCACACAGCAATGCTTGGCCACTTACCGCTCAACTCCAGACGGGTCTCCCTCTCAAGGACCTGGGCGTGGAGCGCTGGGTGTACGCGTTCCAGGACCCTCATCTGGATGGAACTCATGTGGCCCCGGCCCCCCTCCATGAGGCGCCGGGCCTTTATGAGGGTCCTGGACCTCAAGTCCTCCCAGCGCTTCTTGACCTTCTGGATGGTGCGGGTTGCCACCCCCTCCGCGTTGATGGCAACCACACAGTCGGCCCAGATCCTCTCCCGTCCTTCCTTGTTGGCGCGGGACGATCCGAAGAGGGCATCATACTGCCCCAGGACTTGCTCCACCAGGACACCAACTTCGGTGGCAGTGAAGCTGGTGCCCCTCTGCCCCTCTGGCCGGGGGTTGCCACTGGTGCCAGATGTTGATGTGCCCGACATGGCAACCCCAGGGGCAGGAGTGGGTGGGCAACTGGGTCCTGGGGCTGGGCTGTGGAGCGATGTTATCCGAGTCGGGAGTCTTCTCTTCCAGCAGGGGTGGACACAGCAACTGGACCCCTGCAGATGGCTGATGTGCAGGCACCAAATAGCAGGGCACGGTGGCAGCAGGCCGGCAGGCAGGCAGGCAGCAGCAGATGGCACGTGGGAGGCTGCTCGGGGCACTGGGGGCAGTAATTCGGCCTTCTGGGCAGGAGCGTGGTCTTCCGTGTGTTTTCGCGTGGCCAGCTTGATACGGAGTGATTTGGCACGTGAAATTCCTGCACGTTAGCGTGATATTCGAGGAAAGGCCCTTAGCGCGTAAGCGCGTCAGCACGCGTACACAATTTCATTGGACCAAAGGCCCTTACAGCGTAAGCGCGTCTGTGATGTTTCGCGCATGGGCGTTGCCCTGGCAGGGCTTGGAGATCCCACGTGCCTTTGAACTGCTCTGTACGTGCTTTTCCTGCGGTGCGTGTGTTTTCCATCCGTTGGGGTTCACACGCTATTACTTCACAGTGGGTGTTGGCTACGCGTTCTTCCACACGCAAGGCAGACGGTGAGTGGTACCCGCTCCCCCCCCAGGCCCGATCGTGTGAAAAACTTCACGCGAACCCCTGAAATACACGTGCCCGCTTCCCCAGGCCCGATCGCGTGAAAAACTTCACGCGAACCCCTGAAATACACGTAGCCCGCTCCCCCAAGCCCGATCGCGTGAAAAACTTCACGCGAACCCCTGAAATACACGTAGCCCGCTCCCCCAGGCCCGATTGCGTGAAAAACTTCACGCGAACCCCTGAAATACACGTAGCCCGCTCCCCCAGGCCCGATCGCGTGAAAAAGTTCACGCGAACCCCTGAAATACACGTAGCCCGCTCGCACAGGCCCAATTGCTGTATGTTGCCACTTTTGTAATGCGCAGGGACGCTATCGCCTGCCTTCGTGTGCCGGACGTGTTTCGGCTTGTGCGTGTCTTTGGCTGTGCGTGGCTTTGCCCTATTCGATTCCATGAATACGTGTGGTTCGAGTGCGTGTGGGCGTTCCGTCTGCTTCCCTGCAGTATATCCCCAGTTACGCCCTTATTTTCGCGCGTTGTTCCCCTCTCCGCGTGTTACGCCCCGTGTCGCGCCCACTTTCTGGTGTATGCGTCGAGGTTGTGCGCTTTCACTCTGCGCGTCGCGCACGCCTTTCGGGATGTGGCAGTGACTTGTGCTCCATGCATGGGTTTGGCGCACATCCCGGGGTGTACACGCGCAGGGACTTCCATGAATCGCACGTGTGCACGTGCGCCTGTTTTTTTCCGCTTGCGCCTGCTTGCGCAAAGATTTTCGGCGCACGTTTGTTCCATGAATCGGCCCCTAAATGATCCATCCTTTTTGCATGCTGCAGAATCAATTGGAGTTGAGTGTATTCAAGGAGCAGGAAAATTATTGTTCTTGGTATGTTTTTCATATATGATTCTGTCCTTCTAGGTCCAATTCTGTGTGCCCTTTGAATATTAAGATATTTGGATTTTTTTTTTAGAAAGAGAGCTACGTCTTCCCCTTCTACTCCATCTTGGAACCCAAAGACACGCACATCATTCCTATGATTTCTTTTCTCCAAGTGTTCAGTTTGTTTCTCAAGGGTAAGAATGGATTTTTCCATATGATTACCTCTAGCAGTAACATCTTCAGATACACTTACCCTTTTTTATACTTCCTCAATTCTGCTCTCAAAGCTCAACCATCTTCCATCTAATTGTTGGAGTTTGGTATTAGTGGTTTCCATAAAGGACTTGAGTGCTCTGATTTAAAGCAATATGCTGTCCATGTTTGACTCCAGAATTGTTTACAAAGAGGGTGGAGGGTCACTTTTGGGCCTTTTTAAGGTGGCTGTTGTTGTTTCTTTATTAGCTGAACCTTTAATTTGACCTTTCTGTGAGGACATGTTGAGATATAGTTGGGGGCAGTAAGGGGCCTTAAACCTGCACCAGAAATGTTATAGATTGTTTTGCCTTCAGCACCATTAACTCAAATCCAATAGAGGATGAATAAGGCACACACAAGTTACACTGTGCAGTTTTCACCCCAGAAGACCGCCTCCTTTATGTGATCATTTTAAGAAAGTGTTGTTGTATATTCATTTATGGAATTAAACATATTATGCAATAACAATTCCTGAACATAGACAGTAGGCAAGCAGAGATCACTTACTTGATGGTTGAAAGCTACTGGGGACAATTTTGAGGAGATATTGCCAAATAAACAAGATGCATATGCTCAATTGATGAAGAGAAGGCTATTATTCCAATAGTAGCCTGTGTTGTGGAGAAAATGTGTTCCAATTTAAACTTCAGCACTGTGTGTCATCGTGCAATTCGACGTTGGCGACAGGAAACGCGGCGTCTCAAGCTGCTTGGCACCAGTGCTTCAGGCCTTGTCAGCTCATCCCTCAGAGCAGCGAGCAGCAGTGAAGAAAAGCATTCTTCATGATCTAGAGGACTTGGACTTTCAAATTATGTGAGGAGGAAGGTCAAGTTTATAATTAATAAGTCCTTTGAGCTGAGAATGTTAATACAGGAGCGGGAGCTCCGGTTTAGGCAGGCATTCCATGCTGCGCTTGAATTTTATCATCATATTTTTCATGTTCCTCTTACATGGGAAATCCAAAAAGGTCTCCAGGCCTAGAGTTAGTTTGATTCCCAGGTACTCATTAGTAAAACATTTGTGTACAGACATTACATGCCTCCTTAATATTCCTTTCTTCATAAGCACAACAAACCACAGTTTGTTAATCCAACCTGTACTTGCAGTGATTATTCCAAAGACTAGATAGCCCCCAGTTTGACAATATTTTTTATATAATTAAGCCATTGAATTTGTTATAACATTATATAGTAACAGCGTATCACGTAAAGCTTCAAGATAGAGGGTCAGTGCTGGAACATTCCATAGCCAATATAATAAAGGCTTAAGCTTGGACACATGGTCTATATCATGCATACCAAGTTCTAAGTTAGTTGGTGCACACGGGGCACTAGGCAACAATCCCAACATATGTTTCAGGATGTTATTCTCTTCCTTTTCTAGTGACGTTATATTTGAGTGCCCCCACAGTTTACTACCGTCGTTAGCTGCAGTGAGTCCTTGCATCCTATACTTTTTGCTAGCTTGCACGAACGTGTTTCCTCCATAGCGCTTAATAAAGGTAACCACGCCATGCATCTTTTTGCAAATGTTATTATACTTTTAGTAAAATTGATATGCCATTTTAATGTTTATCTCTGGATAGACATAACTGTCTACTTCCTAGAGAGCATCATCCTGGCATATGTCATAGACACTGGAGGCCAGTAAGTGTCTTGCAGATTAGGATTGCATCGTCGGTCAATAAAAGGAGTGCCCACTTCCACACACTCCCTCCCACCAAAGTGAGTGCATCAGTTAAGATGTTACTTATAAACTACAAACTAGATTACTGCAATAGCCTATTAATTGGCACCTCGCAGACTAGTATAAACAAACTAAGTAATCCAGAATGGAGCTGTATGTGCTGTTTGTGGTTTTAAGAGCAAAGCATACGTCACGGAAGCCAGAAGGAGCCTACACTGGCTGCCCCTCCAACACAGACTACAGTATAAGGGCTTAGCACAGTGTTCAAGTGCCTCCAAGGCGAAGTCCCATTTTATATGATTACCAGACTCAAGAAGTCGGTTGGATGAACTTAACGCTCCAATGATATTGTCCGTCTAACACAACCACACTCTACCCTTAAGAAATCTGGTGGATCTAGCTTCAACTCTAGGGCTCCCTCCCTATGGAATGCCCTCCCTAAACATCTTGCCGATAGCGACTCAACTACCCTCTTTAAGAAGCACCTGAAAACTTTCCGTTTTGATGCTGGACCTGGCTGATTGCATTTTATAATTCCCTTAACGCCCCGAACAGGCCTTCTTTCATAGTCCCTTCTCCTTCTCCTTAATCTCCTGGCTTGTTTTCTGGGATGTGTTTCCCTGTTTCTTTTTCTTCTTTTTTTGTCTCTTTGTGTCTCTTTGTAAGTGCTCAGAGGCCTATGGGTTAGTGGCGCTATAGAAAAACCTAGATAGATAGATTTAATTATATTGCAATGTAATGTATCAATATAATGAAAACAAAATGGGGAGCCAGCACATACCACTGCCATTCCCCTGTTCCAATACTGTGTAGTTCAGTATGCTCTCCTAATAAACCCCAGTAAAAAAAACTAACGTATTGGAATACAGTTTGTGGCAATTAAGCAACATGGGATGGCCAATAGAGTTCATCGTTGATTTCTCGTGCAGCATTAAGGGGCATTTGAAGTTCAATAAAATCTGTGAACATGGTAATCCTTTGCCATAATCCATATTCTTCTAGCAACATTGCTAGCCTAAAAGTGCGGTCTATTGGTAGATCAGAACTTTCTGAAGCCTAAAGTATTAACATTCTCAAGTTTATGAACCCCAGAAAGAGGATAGGCTCAGTGACTTTGAAATGATTTGAAATTGTGATCTCAAAAAGTGCTTAACACACAGATTTATCATGTCATCCTTTGTGAGATTTATGAATATGCATTTCAACTTGGGGTATTGAATGTTATCAGTATATTCCCCAAAGCAAGGTGAACACACTACACATGTTATGCCACTGGTAAGCGCACAGAAATCAGGTCCAACAGTTAACAAAGATTACCTTACTGATTTCGTTACCAGGTCTTAATTTAGTTGGCAATATCATGGTATGTGTTATTTATGAAAAACATAAAACAATATGTTGGCATGTGTTAGGATGTTAACCTCTTGACATCCAGCAGCCAGGCAGGGTGCTGGACACCCAAGTCAAATGCCCAATGTAAGCGTTATATTGTAAGGGTAGCTGTAATACCACAGGTCCTCCAGGTAGGTAATACAGAAAATCACAAAATGGACCTTGGTAACTGAGGTTGGAGGAATGACTTTCACAGTGAATTAACTATACTCGTTTCAAAACCAAATGTATTCATAATAAAATATTTTGAACACTGTTTGCTCATAGAGCACATACATTCGTATATGCTACACATCATGCAATTCATTCCACCATGCATTCAAACTCGCATTCATACACATCCAATGCTCACTTCTATATACAAAGTGGGTGAATTTAACACCCTAAGTTAAACAAATCGATAAATCATAGCCTTACACCTAAATAAATCTAAAAACCAAACACACAGTACAGCATATATCGCTCCAACCTCTTACTTCTATCGACACAGATTAATTGTGTGAATAATCCTTCAGTGGTTATACTGGTTGGCACTCACCTAACGTAATGCTTTATGGAAGTAGTGTCAACTATGGCTCAAATCCTCAATGCTCCTGGGGTATAGATTCCAGGAAGCCTGAAATAAAATGAGGAGAGAACACAGGCACAACATGAGCCACATTCCCTCTCTTTCAAATAGTCACTGATTAGTCTTCACAGTCACAGTTGATTCACTGAACGCCCTTACCTTCTACTTTGGTAGGGTCAATTTCTTTTAAAGTCCGGCGGGTGTCACAAGTCACCTTCCGGCTGTATTGTCAAGGAGAAATCTCAAAATGTATCACGTGGTGCCACTTGTCTAAGGGAGAGCAAGATGGCATAACTAATATAGTATGTTATAGGGGCTCTTACTGTCCCTATGTATTGCATCATATGCATATAACACCTATGCGGAAAAAGCAATGTCAAGGTGCTTCTGACCAATAAGTCGGTCACAGCATCACAAAGGTGGTCTATTAAGCTGTGTCCTTGTCCCAGAGGATGGACTTATTATCCAGTGTTTGATTTTTCCATGGATGCGGCACTGTTAAATGAAACGGAACATAAGGTTATCAAATGGAAAAATGTACCATTTCAAACTGTGCACTATGCATTCAATTCAATATAATGACTGTTATTGTGTGCCCTCGCTCGACCAGCGGATTCGAGCTCTTAGAAGCCCAAATAGCATGGCTGATGCTGAGAGTGTGCATCTTTCAGCCAGCCCCTACACTCGGTGGTTTTCACTGAGGCTTAAATGTGCTAGTGGTTGCGTGCGGATGCTTTCGAAGGTCGCACCGGCCAGAAAGATAAATCAATGGGCCTCATTACGAGTTTGGCAGTAGTTTATGGAAGGAAGGGGCTTCGAGGCCCCCCTCCACTTCATTCTCCCCAACGTGCAGACTATGACTCATCCAGCAGCCACCCATGCGTCTGTGGCCAGGGATGCGGGATGGCTGCGGGTCGACACATGTAGCTGCAACACTCAGCCAGCATCATGGTACCAGACTCCATTTTGTGGCACGCTCACACTTTATTTTGAATATAATAACTTATGCCTCACAAACACAAGCAGTCTGCAGGGCTGCAGCTCTCCCCTCCTGATCGCACACAGTGAGCCAGGCACTTCCCTCGCCCTTCTCCCCTCGGCGTACCTGCTGCAGGCCTGTTCTCAAGGGAGACTAGCCGCAAACAAGTTACAATGCAAACACTGTATCTTTCACCTTCTGCAGTCCATCATTGACCTGGAGATGACTGGGGTTTGAGAAAAACAAGCTATCTCCATAAAACTTGTCCTGTCCCCTCACACACCCCCCATTTATGACATATGCTGTGGATTGTAAGGATATTTGGCGTGTTACAGTACAGAGTACAGCACTACTGCACAGGTAGCAAACAGCACAGAGTACAGCACTACTACACAGGTAGCAAACAGCACAGAGTACAGCACTACTGCACAGGTAGCAATTTTTTTTCGCAGCACCACCACAAGGGTGCGGTGCATTGCTATATGGGTTACCAGATTAACAAGGAAAGACAGGCTATTCAGTCAAAAACGATTTTAACATATAAGATGCAAATCTATTTTTACAGTTAAAAGCACACGTGCTCATTTAAAAATGCACACTATTTTTCACCTGAAATGCCTATGGTGCGAGAGACACATTTGAAAATTAACAGCTAACCTATTAACCATTAACCTGACTAATAAAACCTTATTTAACATAACCCACTAATAAAATGTGTTCTCCACTGCAGAATTAGGCATACTCTGAAAGCCATTTAAATGTGTGTGCAGATTTTTTTTTCTTCTCTTCTCTGCCTGATTCTCCGTGTTTTTGTGCACAGTAACTGCAGGAAGAAGGAAGTCAGATTTGCAACAATTGCAAATGTATAAGCGAAGCTATTGTTGAGAGTAGGAGGATGAGAGATGATGGATTTCATTGGGACACGTCATACAGAGGGCTGAGATGAAAGTTTTAGTGGGCAGTATCGGGGAAAAAGACAGGCAGACATTTTTCTGCACTACTGGGGAGAAGACCTGGCTGTGGGACTCCTGACTGAATGCAGATTCCTGCGTCCTGCTGCAGTCGAGATTGGGGAGAGCTGAAAGAAGGACCTTTCCACTGGCTGAGGCATTCCTATCTGCAAAAGCTGAGAATTCCAGGCAATGACCCCGGTTTGAGAAGGCAAGCGTTCCTTTTTGCTGGAGTTAATCTTCAAGGGAGTCACATTCACAAAGAGAACAGCCAAAGAGAACAACTAAAAAGATAAGGTAATGAGAAGTGTGGGAGCTGAGTGTGTACGGTAATATGCAGTCAGTGTAGGATTCCTGTGCGTGTCTTAATCAAATACCAATGTTGCAATTTGAGTTCTGTTCTCCGCCACGCTCTTTGCAGTGTGTCATAGACAATGCTTTTACTGTACCATTTTATTTATTTCTGTAAAGAATGAGATTGTGTTTAAATGCAACTTTTATAATACAGAAAAATATTTGAAAACAGACGGGTGGTGTATTTACTATTTACCATTACAATGCCGATGATGTGGGGAGATTTTTAAACAGTGCAATGGTCATTTTAAGACAGATGTGTGCATGTCAGAATCAGTATGAATAATTGTGAGTGACTGTAGCATAGCTCGTTGGAGGTACATGAGCCAACGGGAAGAGAGACTCTCTGAACATAGCTCCCTACCGTATATAAGGTAGTGGAAATTACCACAAGACTACCATATATAGCTCTCTGTCGTAAATAAGTCAGTGAGTTCGCCCATGGTGGCACACCAACACTATCACTGAAAAATGTGGTATTTCTAAAATGTAGGTCTGGGGTCTCTCTAGTGATCACACGAAAAATCTAAGCAAAGATAAGGGATTCTGGACATTGGGGCCACAAATAAAACAAGGGAATTATGCTCACCAAAATACCACCAACCACGTATACCAAATATGTAGGTCTGGGTGCTGAAATAATGCATGTCCATTGTATTATTGTTGCACATGGCCAAATCTGAATACAAAGAGTGATTATTGCTAAGTTATTTTTCGGCGGTAATAAAATACCGTCAGGCCCCAAATCTCCACAAAATACCCTACAGGATAACCCCCCAACCCTGTTCTCTGTTTCAAGTGCCAGATACGCAGACATAGCTCGTGTGCCACCCTGTTTCACCTATACAGCTAATCTCTCTGAAGGGACTATAATTTCACTTCCGTTGTTGTATGCCACGAGATTGATAGTATAAATTGAAATAAGGTGACCCTCACCCATTCCAGATTGCACACAGAGCCATTCATTGTATGTTTAAGTATTTTATCACTGAGCAAGGATTATTGGTTGTTACAGAATACACAAAGCAATGTATGATATCAATACATACTCAAAGTTTTTCTAAAAATGTACAATTTCGAATATATTCAATTAGCATCGCAATATGTATTGTTTATTATGATGTGTGTCGACTGTATAATAGAGTGTCCTTTGTAGCATATGTATAACCCCTGAGCATTGAAACATGCACCCCATATTGTAAGCAGAACTTCGCACACCTATTTAATGTACCAATACACACACTAACCTAGTTCTACTTCGTTTTGTATGCTCCATGTGTGCCCCGCAACATAAACAATATACGGCCCAACAGGCTACAGAGCCTTTTCTCCCCTCTCATGTAACACCACGTGCTCAGCCCCCACCTTCTCTCCCCCTCTGGCCGGGCTGAGATGTAAAGCCCTGGCCCTACGGATGATGTGATGCTATAATTGTAACACCTCGCCCTTCCCTTGTGCCAGCACCTAGTGAACACCCTCCTAAGCCCCCAGACTCGGATTGAAAGAAATATGGGTGGCAAGCCTCTCATCCCACCACCTCTTGATGTACCGGCTAAGTGCCCTCTGACCCGATAGTATCCCAGGTCACCCTAACCCCGACTGACCATAGAGGCCATATATTTTCACTTCTATTCACATACTACAAAGGTGTCCCCCACTAGACCTAACAAAGAAGAATGATGGATGTATCCCTGCCTGTGCCCCCTGATAAGCCACCTAAACCCATGAAAGCTGATCACCTATTGCTCACCCCTTGTATAGTATTTTCTTTAGAATGATGAAATACTCAGACCTAGAGTTATGTGTTATATTTCTTGTGATGTTAGAATACGATTTGTAGGATTTACAGGGCATCCTGAATTACAATTAACACTGAATGAGTATGTGTGGCCACAAGGGCAAATGTTAGTGTAGTCAAGATTTATCAATCAACCATCATCTGAACAGAGCTCCACCTGATGAGTCCCGCTGACCTGCAAGCATCACCATGACACCTCAAGGAGCCTTGCCAATCCTGAAGCTTCGCCTCTATACATCCATATGTGTCCCTCCCCACTGCCCAATCTCATCGATTCAAGTATCCCTTAGCTCCGACGTCATAGGTGACTTGGTTTTATAACAAAATGTGAATGTTTGCTGATGTTTGGCAGAGCGCTCTCTGAGTTTGCAGAGTTCTCTGCTTGCCGTATATTGGTTTGGATAAACTTTTACTTTTTGACTTCACCCACACTTGGTCTTGGTCTCATTCCCATCTGTGGTGTGTCCATCATTGACTCTCACTGGGGAGTTATAAATGCCTTTTTGGGGGATGCTCACTTTCAGTTGCTGTGCCCTTATTAAGGGCATGGCTACCGCCACACTCGCTACCGTCCCAGCACCCGTGAATGGGCAATTACCGGCCCATTACAAGATGAATGGGCCGGTAATTGCCCATTCGCGGGTGCCGGTATGGCCGGCCTCTCGATCCCCATTCTGCCGCGTAGGGCGGAATGTGGGTCGGGAGCATTGTTTCACCGGCACCGTTAATAACGGTGTCCGTGCAATCACGACTTTTGCTTGCGGGTGCCGGTCTGCACACCTGGTCAGACCACGCATGCAGTCCAACACCGGCAAGCACAGCTCATAATGTGGCGGAGAGGTAACAACGGCGCCGGTAGCACTACGAGCGCCATTGTTGCCTTTCCGCCAAATTCGTAATGAAGCCCAATGTTTCTAAGTTTAGCAAAGTATAAAAATACCTCATAGGGAACGTGGGTTTTCTCAAGCAGAATGTCCATAGATTGTTTCTCTAGAAACACACTAATGTAGCAGCTAATGTAGCTGTGAAAGAAAGACGGGTTGTTTGTGTGAAAGGTGAAAGATGGGGACTAGCATGGATAATATACATTAGGAAAGTTAAGATCACTCATGCCTCACTCCTCAACGTTTGGTGATTAAGAGGAATCAAGTGAATGGAGGAGATGTGCTGCAATTGGAGTGTATAGGCTGGATTCAAAAGCTGGGGCCATCATCAGACAGTGTCAGCTTTGGACAATGCTGACTGAGGACAGGTTGTGCTGCCTGTGGTTGTGGTTCTAGGATGATAGGTGCAGTGACCTGCACTGACTGTGGCTCGGGCATCAGCTACTGAATGCTGAGACATGCTGTGATGAATCCTACTGTTGGACTATCTGCACAACAACCGAAGCATAGTGTCAGGTTTTGATTGGTCTGAAGAGGTGCTACAGCTCGGGAGATCTTTGCATGCTGAATGCTGGTAAGAAAAGGCTTGTGATGGATTTCCTTTTCTTTTTTGTTGCTCTTGCTTTAAGCCCTTTTGTCTGTGCTCATATTTTGCAGAGCCACCCTCTAGGGGAAACATCACTGAGACCCCTGTGGCCATAAAATGACTTTTCAATAGTTTCTGAATCAATCCGCTGACTGGCTACAATCTGACTCCAGAGTAATCCATCTGGGGGCAAAGTGCTGTGCCTGACCCTCACCTTCTGAAGGTCCTCTGTCACCTCCCAAGCCAATCACTGTGTTCCAAAGAGTATTGATGTACACCCCCATATTTACTCCTATTCGTCAGGTTTTCACACACGTTGTATTTGTCTTTTCTGTCAACTTTGAAGGCATACAGATACTTTGTCATGCCTGCCTTTCTGTTGTTGCTCTTTGATTAATTGCATTTTTGTAATTCTTCTTTCATTGTCTCAAAGGGGCCGTTTTGTGAGCATGAATGTTCTTTAATGAAACTGTTTTGAATTAATCTCAATGCATACATTTTGTCGATTTCGGCTTGCATGTTTGTTTCAAGCATATCAACAAGCAATCGATAATTTTTAGAAGGTTATTGAATGACTAACACTTGGTTAACTATGTTGGACAATAGAGCATCTTTGAGAGTCTCGGCATGCTGCATTGCAACAAGAGTGCAATCAAACATGTTACCTTGAGTTGTTGCTATGAACATGTACGCATAGTAAATTCCTCCGTTTTGCACAACACAGTAAAATTAACCTGCAGCATCATTAGCAAGTAAAATATCTTAAAAGGGAACAACAGAGTTTGATCAGAATGAACAATAGGCACAGTTTCAGTCGCCACATCATTTGTAAGTGAATCATTTTTTTTTAAGAAAGGCTTTTCAATTGTTCATCTCATTTGAAAATCTGCAAACCTTGATCATGGTGGCTGTTCAGGTCAGGGAAGAACTACCAGCACTGTATTTCAAAAGCAGCAACCTGTATCTATTGGTAAAATACACTACTTCACTATGAATTGGTCATGCAAAGAGCAGCATTAGGACGTGGATTTAAAGCACCATGGTCATAAGGGCCATTGTCCAATATGAGGACGTGCCAGTTCCCCTTTTCACAACATTGTATCATTTACCAACCTTCCTCCCTCTTTAAATGTAGATGGCATGTAGCTCATCTCAATGGTCTGCTTTATCAAGCTACGTGTTCTATCTCATTCAGAAAGAGGAAACAATATGCCCACTGACATCCCCAGTCCCACCACATACCATTGAGGTGTGCCCTGTACATCAATGCCCTCCTCATCAATGGTCTCTGTAAATATAACCACATACAATGTGTATGCTCTTTAAAATGTACAGGGTATCCAAGATTAATTCATCTCCATTAAAGACACCTCTTTTATGTGCAAACCTGGGACCACACCTACTCACTCCTATGTGACAAAGTATGAATCTATGGCTGTCCGCACATCGTCAGAAGTAAGGATCTGGTCAAACTAGAACCGAAGTAATGCAAAAAAGAAAAAAACAGGAAAAGCACCTTCTCTATCTACACCCTACACCACTGGAACTCATAACCAGCAACATCATTCAAAGGGCCTTTAATGACATTGTTGGCCCTTTTGCATTGGAAAAACTCTCACACTTTGCTCTAGCAGGTTCCCTCTACTCAGCTTCTGCCTTCCTTTAGTAACGATAGTACCAGGTTTGTGGACACCTCTCGGATGTCCAATTTGTAACTTGCATGACCACCTTGGCTTTCTGAAAGTCTTAATAACTAGGTCATTACCATAGCACCTTACCAAATTGTTAGGGAACTGACTATAGTTTTACAAAGTCCTCAGAAATCTTCAGATAAGCGTGTACTATATTCAAGCAAATGCACATATCAAAACAAACATCAGACTCCCTCCTACCCATATGCAATTCAGAAAAGAAACTAAGACCCTTCACTTCAAGGGGCACCTTCTTCACACCACACAAGGTTCATCCATGTTTACCCATCATCAGAAGCATCCCTCTAATCAACAAGCCTATGCAGCCTATCCCCTGAGATCACCAGTTCTCTTTTAAGCACTGTTATATACTCGCCTCTCACAGTAAATTGTAACTAGTCCCTTCTATACCAAATGGTATGCCAGTAATTAAAGCTGCATGTCTTCTCAATAAAAAGTAAAACAAAAATAAAACATAAATACAAATATAAGAGAAAGAATACACCTAAGGGGTCCCTGCATCGTAGGGCGCAGGGAGGAAATCAGGTAAAAAAAATATCTGATGACTGGCTGCTACTCAGTTAGCCAGCAACTAAACATACACTGATAAATGCATGGATAGCAAACTCAATTAAATATTTCTTATGTGAAATGTTTTAACATCTTAGACATATTAACAAATACACGTATTCCAATAATATGCTCTTTGTGGAGATCAAACACTTATCCTAGGACCCAGTTAGGACATTACCATGCAGGTCTAACAGTATAAATGCAAAATATTATCTCAAATAAACCACACATGTGTAGGCTGACGACCAAAATGCAAAGACTAATGCATGTCAGTACAGAATGTATTAATTCAACCTTTAATTTGTCTCAAAAGTTCATAATGTGCCCTTCTCGTCTTTAAAACATATTTCACACTAAAATACACATGATGGGTGGGCTGTAGTTTATTGTATGCAATCACAACTGCCTAAATCCATCATTTAGCCATCGATGTCAGGTCAGAGTGTATGTCATTATGTCCCATATGTATATAGAGGAAAGAAAACAGATTGATATGCCTTCAAACTCCTACGTTTGCCCTTCTGTCATCTAATTAAATGGTTAACAGTTGTTTTGACAGGATCTTAAATGTAAATATGTGTAGCAATTATATTCATCATCTTTTAACTGTATTCTCAAATAAACTAATGATCCAACCTCTAACATTTCTTGATTGAATTACTTCTGCTCATTATATGTTGTTGGAATACCAATGGATGCTCTTATTCCTTTTTGTTCAATTTATATCAAGCTGTTCATATCTTATTTGACTTGGGTTATTCAGTGAATATTTCCCCTTATTTAGTTCAACTTTATTGGCTTCCTATTTATTCTCGGTTTTAAGTGGGATTATGGAATGATCTTCCTTTGGACGTACATCTCTTCCCCACAATGTTTATTTTCCATAATCATTTCAAACAATATGTACCTTCTTTTGTTTTTCCGTCTTAAATTGACTGGAATCTGTTTGTAATCTAGCATTCTGTTTTCCTAGAATCTGCACTTATTTTGTACCAAAATGGTATTTTCTTTTAAAGGGCTTTGGGTAAAAGCACCATAAAAGAATCAAATACATATAATAGATCAGCCAACATGACACATGTCATTCATGGGGCCATATTCCAGTCCTGGATGAACTTTGTATAGTGGCCCAGATATCCCCATTATAAACCTAGGTGTGGAAGTCCCAAAATGCAAAGTTAAAGCCAGGACACGACTTCCACTTCGCAACTGGAATGGGTCATGTTGACATGTATAAAAGCTTGCCCACCTCATATGCAGTATTAATTTATTGTGCCTATGCTACTGACACAATCTATAAACGATTAAACGATGAAAAGATAACACATTTGAACAATTTGTATAAAATCAGTATGAAGTACTTCTACATTTCATGGACAAAAAGTCACAGTCAGATAAAATGATTTTCCTAAGATTGCACACTTCAGTTAAAGGATGATGCAGGAATTTGAATTCAATTTGAAACATAGAATTTTGACCACATATATCTTCCACCCTCTGCTTTGTTGAAGGATGTACTTTTGTCTTTCAAGAATACTCAATACACTAATCATAATAAACAATTCCAACAAAAATATACATCCTTGTAGAAATATGTTAAACGAAGAGAGGATAATTGTAGCTTTGTTTTCCCCATCTTGAACAGCAGACTGAAAGTATCAGAATACAAATCAGCATGAGACTAAACAGTGACTTTTGAGTTTTGTAAATGTACTTTCAATATTTAGGTACAACAAAATCTGTTGATGAGTTCTCCTGGTTTAGTCATAGTTTCACACAGGCATTTAAATGGAGACTAGGGAAGGTTGGCAGGGCCCAATCAGTAGGAAGGGTCTTAAAAGTGCAACAATACTGTGCAACAATGTACTTTGTCACCAACTCCTTAAACAACCACCTTCCTCTCACCTGTTGCTTGCCTTGTCTCAATATGTGTGCAGAAAGATAAGCAAAGGGCGTGGGAGCATGAATGCAGATGCTGCAATTACAATGTTACATTGTTTATTTTGTAAATGAAAAAAAGTGTAGTGGTTAGGGGCAGAAGAATGTTTAGAGAAAGTGTGGCAAGTTTCAGGGCAATTTTAATTTTGGGGCCAAGTGAATGTGTAATTGCAAAAATGGCTATTTCTCAAAACAGCCCCTTTCCACTGAAAAATATTTTCTTTTAGAAAAAAAAAGAATCTAACAGAGATGTTGCAGTGTCTGTGTGTGTCTTATTCTAATGCTACATATTTTGGAAAAGTCCTAAAGACAGCATGGTGCCACAAATAGTTATGCTGCAAAATATGTTACATCCTTATTTAGTAGATGAAACAAATATTCGTCAATAGTTGGAGGCTATTTTGAGGAATTGTGGCACATTTTGAGATACTTTTATTTTTGGGGATGCATGAATTCATGGTCACATACAAAGGCTCAGAATTGACTACACCTCCTCAATTTTGCACGTGCCCATGGGCAACTACTTTCATTTACTCAAAAATAATGTAACATACATTTGTTGATGTCTTTGCATGTCTTATTTAAACTCAAGATTCGAGGTAGAGGAAAAAGAGGTTCTATGTGCATAAATAGAGATATTGAAAAATCCATGACAAACTATTTTATTTTACATACAAATGTTTGTCAGAGAATACAAAGCATGACACTGACCATTCAGTGTGCTCTTCATAAAGGTTTCCAAAATAATGTACATCGTCCACTTTTATTTCTTGCAAAGCTTAATCATTTCACTTTTCCCAACCTCCAGTAAGTATTTATTTCAACTTTGTTTTATTTGCATATTTTAAATGTAAACCCATTTTAGTGTTGATTTCTCAACATGAGGCTGCCAACATCTGGTGAACTGAAAGTGGGGAGAGAGGGGCTGCTTATGTCATTTGCTTGCTTGCTTACCTGCAGCAGACGTTTAGAACGTGAGTGATTGAGGAAACATGTGCATTGTAACATGGGAGCACAATCAACTGCATTCACTGTGATTCTATAGCAAAAAAACAAATGTTTGCATATACAGCACTTTATACCATTGACATGTATAATGAATAGCCATTCCCAAACTACAGAGAAAATTGAGCATACATTTCCAAGTTATACTTATTTTTGGTGAGAAAATGATAATTATAACCCAAGTCCTCTGGTTCTAAAGTTAGCCAGATTCCATATCTGTGCCAATCCCTCTATAACATCAATATGTGGTTGACATGTTGATGGCAAATTCTCATAGGTATTACACTTCAATAACTTTATTGTCTTTTCCAGAAGATCCACACATAATCTCCATAACGTAGGGTTGCTTTAGGTATAGCCTTCCATTTTTGGAGAAGATTGTGTAGATATGCTTGTATACGTTTTATTTCAGGGCTGTTGTAAGGAATTAAAACCTTGACACAATTCTTAAACTTGCCCCCAGAACAAAAAAGGGTGCAACATAGAGACAGCATAACATCTAGTGCTGTGGGAGGGGAGGATGGGAGAGCGATGATACAATGTGGTGATCAGGAAAATAGGTTTTCCTTAAAGAGCAATGTCTACAGATGGGAACAAGCTGATGTGAATCTGTAAAATCGTGTAGTTTATGAATATGTATGCATTTTGGGTCTTCATTTTATATAGTGTCATGCATGATTACAGCCATGCTGGACATGCCTTTGTTGTATGTATGGAAGTACAAGCTTTGCATCATAAAAGTAAAAGTTTGATGGGTGACTTAAATGGGTCAAGCAGTGACACCTGCATACATGTGCTCTTGCTTTTGGGGGTGCAGGCTGTGCTTGAATTAAGTGATGACACCTGAGCCGGAATGGCAGAATTGAGTGGTAATGGTCCAGGGCCCAAGTCACAGGCCCAAGCAAAGTCAAAGGTCAAATATCCATGACCCCCAAGGCTATTGACTTCCACATAGAAGTAGAGTAATTATGTGGCTAACAGTACAGGTGCTGAGTAAATAAAAAGAAGAAACCAGTCATCAAAGTGTATGGAGGGCAAAGATAACCAAACAGAATATGTGTCCAATATCATGCTTAGCATAGAAAAAAGGTTGGAAACCATAGAAGATAAACATTACAACACCAGGAACATCACATGGCCACTAATTGTGAAAAACATTAGTAGAAACCAAGGGGAATGTAGTCCAGGCAACAAATCTTCCCAAACATCTGCATGATAAAGAGACACATTCGTCACACAGGTCAATGAGCAGAAACTCTGGTTGATGTTTCTGTCACAGCAAACAGAAATTCATTTAGGACCGGATTGATGGGAGTAACGCCATGCTGATGAGGGGCCTGCTTCTGGAAGGTTTGCACAGGATTCTACTTACTAAAAACTGTGGGCTATGGAGCATGAATCAACAAGAATGAATGTGACTGGGCTACCACCTAACGACAGTGGATATTAGAGACCGTATTTGAAGAAAACTGGCAAGACTTACATCTTTTATGATATCAAATGCTGAATGGTAATGCCCTTGCAGTCACACTCCAAAATGCACCAGGCACATAGCGCACATCGAAAATGTTACGTACATTTGAATGGTTATATCTACGGTTAGGCATCATTTTATTCAGGGATTAAATCAATATGTAGCTTACATTGGCCAGTACGAAATTCAAACAAATTGAGATGCAGCCAGTTACAATTGAGGAATACTACATACTTGCCATTCTGGTTTTGACTAGCAGAGAAATTAAGCAAATTACATAAAATCCCCATAATCATTACAAGTTTGCCGGGCGGGTAATTGCAGTACTGGTAAGCTTGCCGGTACCGTAGTTACCGGACCGGCAAACTACGAGTTCTGCTCGTGGGTGCCTTTTCACCCACCAGGTCGGACCTGGCGTGCTGAATGGCACCCGCGAGCAGAGCATGTGGGATGCACTGGTACCATTCTGAATGGTGCCGGTGCATCCGACCTCCCCATTCCCATTGAACCTACTGGGCACAATGGGAATGGAGTGTAAATGTTTCCGGCCCCTGGCTATGGGGAAATACAGGGTCCACCAGAGTTGTAATTGCCCTGTATTTCCCCACTGCAAGTGGGCCTAAAAATGTGCAAGTTTGGCGGCAGCCTGCCGGTTTTACCAGCAAGACTACCGCCAAACTTGTAATGAGGCCCAAAGTGTCTGTACAGACTGCTGCACTTGTTATAAACCAACCAGGCCTTCGTAAAGAGCAAGCAGAGTTGTGTTAAGATAAATGACATTACTAACATGTTATATATTTGAATATTTTGTATATTTTAAAGTGACATCATTTACTTTCTAAGAAATATGTGTTTTTTGTGCTGACAAAAAGCAGTTGTTAACTAACACTAATGCAAGTTGCAAAAATCAGTGGTATCACAGACACATATTTTGAGGTTTGAGGCACTGTGGAAGCAGCAACAATTGTAGGTCTCATTAAGAATATAGAAAACTATTACCTATACATAAATCAGAACAGATCATACAACTATTGTTATTTTTGATACACAAAGATATCAATGAAAAGTGAAACACATTGACATTGAGCCAATAATATTGCTCACAAGAATACCGCATGGATCGGATATTTCATTGGCAGTAAATGTATGTTAAGTCAAATATGAGTGTCTAATGCTTTGACCAAATCTTTTTTCCAAATGTTACCTAGATCTTATCTAATGATCCATTGAGACACAAGAACAGTAAACTTGATAACATGTTTATTTTTTTAAATACTGGATATCACATCTTGACTCTCTCAGACACTTTAGAATAAATAAAAAATACCCATTTTTACTGAACACACGGGCAGTATAAAGACAATCTTCTACACATCGCAAGATTTTCGCAACAAAAGATGAGGTACATCTTAACAACCACAAAATATCGAACATTTCTTTCAGTGACTTAAATCATACTATAAACATTGAGCGGACTAACAAAGATACGGGAACAACAATGGACCAACCATAAAGAGGCATGGACATTACACCTTGAGATAAGATTTATTCAGAGACTCAGTAAGAAATTAGATATGTTGATCAGTTAGCAAGTAACACAGAAACAATAATGCCTTTTTTCAACAGAAACACAAATCTTGCAGCGGAAAGAAGAAAATCAAGGCTGATACCACACACCATCACATACCAAAAAGGTCATTTAAATATTTCAGCGAACACCCATTCTCAGTATTAATCATGGACGTTAGAAAATATTCTCTCATATATTGTAATGTGCAGATTGACATTCTTTAAAAGAAATGTTGATTTACTAGAACTTATTCTGAAAACCTATTCTGAAAACGTAACTGATGGTTCAATCCTCTTGACGCAGAACCAAGGAATTAATCACATACCTTTTTAGATGTACAAACTAAGAAACCTTTTTTTTTTGTTGCTTTTTTTATCCTTTCAAACAAAACCATATTTTTGATGTCTTAAAGACAAGGCTATTTTCAACATTTGAATTAACTGCAATGTATAAAATTACAAAAAAACGAATAATATGACACACCAAAAATTGAAAAATACCAAATAAAGATTAATGTAAACATATGTTTAAGCCAGTGGACGAGTGTGGCACTCTTGTAGTAACTTATTTGGATATATGTAATACAGCATGGCAGAATCTTCATTGTGAACAGCTAACTAAATACAACATGCAACACCTCATTAGCAGATGACTATTGGTTGTTGAATCATGTTGTGTGGATATATATGAAAATGAAAAGAACATTTTCATCATTGAATATCCAAGGTTTCCAGTCTTATATGTATTTACAAAGATGTATGCATGTTTCTGAGTCCCCGGGATGTTTTTGAGTCCCATCTTGGAACCAATCAGCAAAATGTAATATTAATGCTAATAGTACAAAGGATATCAACCAATATAAAATACTCTAGTGACTTTCAGAAAAGGCTACTAAATATAAAACACTTCACCGAGCAATGACTGTAATGTATCTCTAAATAAGCAGATGTAGCCGTGCAAGAGCTGGTGTCAACTTCTACCTATTGTGTGGGGACCCTGTGACCATGAATCAATCCTTGCATCCTACATAAGGCAATATGCACTAAACATTCTACATCTGGTGGCACGTTTAGTGGTATGAACAGACTAGGTGTGACTGTTGCATGGGGGATTACAGAACACATAGAATGAATCCCTTGACTTCCCTTTTCCCACTACCTACATGTGGTTGTACCACATATTGTCGGTTTCGAGGTGATGCACATCTTTAACACTACCTAAATAAACTCCTGGATTTGAAACATCCATTCTCATTCTGGCCAAGGATACATTAGTATTCCCTGATATAGTTGCATTGTTAATAACATCCCTCAAGCCACCCCTAGAAAACTATCATATAAATTCAACCATAAGAAAGACAGAGAGTGTCCTTTGTTCGTGAAGGTTGTGAACATGTTTTAATGTCTGTCTGCTTAAAGAGGCACATTGAGTTCAGAGAAGTGAAACAAATATCAATGCACTCATACTTTTTCTCCCACCTTTTCCTCCTCCTGCTACTGGAGATCAGGAGTGGATCTGTTGTCCTTCCGGGTGTATGTTATATGAATCCACAGCTTTCGACCTGCAAACTTGACCACTGTGGGCGTGCTGTAGATGAGGTCATAGGGACCTTCACATTAAGGTTGATTCCGCAGCCGTCTGAAGGTGTGGATAAATATTTCTTTCATCTGGGAAGAGACGTTGCTGCTGTGGAGGGGCTGAATCATGTTGTGCTTTTGGTGTGTCTGTCACTGTCTGAGCTAACTTTCTTGAGTGGGGCCCAATCTGGCGGGAAATAGATTTTGCTAACTCTCTAAAATATTCCTGAAATTCATCCCCTAGAATCTGTAGAATTTTGTGCATCTAAGACTGTGCGTGTGGGTGTGAGTGTAGTAGGCAGCCTCCTACCAGTTACTATCTCATGAGGAGTAAGATACTGATCTCACCCTGGCTGGTAACTGTCATGATCATTGCACCTGGCCCTCACTGGCAAGTCAGCCTTCCAGTTAGGGCCAGGTCAAAGGCCTTTAAACCTCATCCAAGACTCTCTTGGAGTCAGTCCTGGCGCCTTTGGCGCCATGCTCATAGCCATCATGAAGACCAACATTAGAATGGAATTATTTACTTGGGACTGTTTAACTTGGGGGAGTTACAAGAAACTGAGCTATGCGGTCTAGTCTTTTGGGTGTGGCAGGCCCGAGACTACTTTACCTGGACTACTTTGGGTGTGGCAAGCCTGGGACTATTTTACCTGGACTTCCTTACCTGAGACTATTTAAACCGCACCCAAACAGCAGAACATGCTTTGCGTTATTCTGCTGTGGGCAGCGTAATGCTCACCATGTCCAGTTCTTTGATGCCAGTTTACCTGAAACCAAGGACCTGCAGAGAGAGAAAGAACACTACAAAACTTACCTGGAACAGTATCCTGTCTTCAATCCATCGCCGACTTCAGTTCCACTCACCTGAAGGTACAAACTCCATCATCTGGCACTGCATGCATCCTGGAATACCATGACCTGGAAAGAGGAGAAAGAAAGACAGCATTAGTAAGTGTTTACTCACGTTTCCTCCCGAATGAAGAAAGGCACACAATTCTTACCTGGGTAGCCATTTGTTGGTCAGTATCATTGCTGGAACATTACAGCGCTCGGCGAGGAACATCGCAACCTGCAAGGAGAGAAAAGACACAGGTTAGTTATATAAAAGGGGAAACAGCGCCGCGCATCACGCATTACTCACTGGACAGCCTTGCGCACACCGCACTTTCGCCTACCGGCCCATGCTCATCTTCAAACTGCATGACAACACCAAAATACCTTTCCATACCTAAAAGGAAAGAAGCAAGACATTATTATTCGAACTAAGAGGAACATAAGAACTGCATATAAAGACTGTAAAGCAGCAAACCTACGGAGTCGAAGGAGGCCTGGATTCCCACAGGGTTGCTTGCACCACTAAAGTAACTTGGTCGCTGCTCGCCCCCCACATCTATGCACCCCTGCCACGAGGAGCAGGATGGAGAATCCACCTTTTACAATATTAAGGTGAGGAGAAGGCTCAAGGGGGAGGAAGGAGTGAGGCCAAGGGAGGTGGGAAAACATAAAGACAATCTTGTATTGAATACAGCTCTTCTATATTACAGACCCATCTTTAACCAGAGGCCTTACCAAGGGACCGGGAGAGGGTTCGAGAGTGCAAATCATCCAACCAGGGCTGGGAGGCTTCCCCGTGGATACCAGGTGAGCGTAACAGTTACGAAGAGCAAACAATGCTAATGCTAATAGCACACACCAAAGACAACTCTTTTTCAATGTGTTACAAATGTTTCGAAGATGTTGTTTTAATAGGCCATTTAGGCATTCCACAATTACCCCGCTGGATTGCAAGTGATAAATTGAACACAATGTTGCTTTATGCCCAATAAAAGGGACATTTCTTTGAAAATTTAATTAAAGAAGTGAGTCCCATTGTCATACCTGAGCACATTACATATTCACCACCGGAAAAATAGTTCACATACTAGAAAAGTAGCTGCTGATCAGTCATGAAGGTGGGCACAGGGACATGTTTCAAGCAAATGAGAGAATGGGCACACAACAAGATAACGGAAGTTACTGCACCTGTTAGCCATGTGCACATATTCAATGGGGAGTTTTTGAAATGGCCCTGAGGAGCAGGGAATTGTCACTTCCAATGTCCTAAGGGTGTGACCGGTAGTGTACATTTAGCATATGGAACAATTAAGTATGACAATATCAAGATGCTCTTGGAGTTTGGGAACAAACCATTCTTCTTGTAAATCAGTTGAAATGTATTGTTTGGATACATGTGCAGGATAGTGCAACTGCTCGAGGGCAACTGTAAGTAGTTCGTGGTGTGTGACTGCTTTTCTTGAAATATTCTGTCTCCAAATTAAATCTGTGGAGGATAAGGAACACACTATTTTGACCCCTAACTTTCTCGTGCTGGGGAACCTGTCCCTGCAATTCGGTAATCTGAGTCACTGGGATTGCTTTGCAAGGAATCAATAATTCTATTTGCTGTAATATCACCTGCAGGGACACTGTGGGGTTTAGCACTTCCAGATTTGGTGCTTCTTATGCTGCTAATTCTGGTGTGTTGTTACCATAAGAAATTTGGTCTGTATTCTTGGTGAGAGCTTCACAATTTACTACTGCGACTGCTGTGAGGAGTGTGCATCAATTAACCTAGAAATAAAGGTAGAGTGTTGCATTTTTTTAACCCTCACCTCTGCCATCTTTAGAGGTTTGAATGTACTGTCAATGGGCCTCATTCCGAGTAGGGCGGTAAGGGTTAACGGTCACCGGTAAGGAGACCGGTGCCGTTAAACCCTCACCGCCCTACTACGAATTCCCTTTGCGGGTCCTTCCTTAATGCCTGCTTTTAGCAGGTGTTAAGGACGGGGCCCTCAAAGGGACTCCGGGGTCAATAACGGTACCGTGATTTACGGTACCATTATTGCCACCTTCCCCTTCTCATTGAGCCCTATGGGGGCTCAAATGGGAATGGGGAATGGCCCTGGTGAATGGGGAATTACCGGTCCCTCCGACCTCGGAATGGACCGGTAATTACTCCATTCACCAGGCCGGAGTTCGGACGAGTTTGGAGGCAGCCATGCCGCAAATAGCGGCATGGTTATCTCCAACTCGGAATGAGGCCCAATGTGACATTAGCTAAATCTGAGTAAATGGTAATGAAGCACCCTTTGAATATTTCTATCATTTCTGCTGCTTGAGTTGAGTAGTGCGAGGGCAGTCATACCTTAGATATCACTTCATACTCAGCATCTTCAATCCTCACTACTGCTGGCTCTGTGTGCCTGACCCCAGAGCTCTGATCAATCGTCGATGACCCGTCAATGAAAAACACTTGACCTTCTTTGAGTCGATTTTCCCTTACATGGGTAGTGTCATCTGAAGTATCTTAACATGTGGCACAATAATTTGCTTCATCAACTTGCTGTACTGAGTCCTGTGAGGAACCTGAGGGCGTCCTCACTTTCTTTCTCCCTGGACCCTCCTCTCAGGTGGCCAGGGAAAGGCCATCGCTTTAGGATCCTGACCCTGGGGGTGGATATGCGATGGAGGATCACCCTGGTGGACGGAACTTGGGGAGTGGGGAGAGGACATCCTTAGGTGTGACATGGTATACCACTTTCCATTTTCACAATGAACCCTCTATAGGGTATTTCAACCTTTTTACTTTATTTCGTTCACAACTGTCCCACAGAAACACCACCATAGTACTGAGACGAGGAAGAGACCAACTAGGAGGACACATCCTCATTCGACTAATACACATATATATCGGAGACAAAGCAGAGTTATGAATGCTCCTTTTATTAAACCAGACAGTTCCAAACACCACTCTGGTACTGAGACTAAGAAGAGGGCTATGGAGGCATACCAGTGGAACAACCAGGCTTCTCTGCCTAATGGAGTTTTCCATAGTTAGGCAATTGAACTCAATGATTCACATCTGGGGTCACATAACACAATGGATAGATATTAAAATGCCTGCCACATTGAGAGAGGGAGAACTGGCAGGAGAGAGGGCACCGGCTGCAGAGGGAGAGCAGGCTGTATGGAAGGAAGCTGGGGACCCAGGCGCCCAGAGCATTGTTTTGCAGGAGAAAGAGACACCAGGCCATGCTCCTTCGTGAGAGGTTCTGGTGGTCCAGTTACCCTCCTCAGTGGGTCTGCGCCACAGCAGCTATGAAACTCCCCTTTACCCCAGCCGCCACCACGGGAAACCAGAAGAACCATGTGGGCTTGCCGGGAAGCTGAATAAACCTAGAGAAGCCTGTTGCAAAGGACACCAAGTGGCAAAAAGTTGCCATGTGCGGCCGGTGACTGTAAAGAAGGGACACACTCATACCAGTGCGCTCCGGTAATGCACAGCAAAGTATTTTCGGAATGCTGAACAAACAAAAAGTTATTGAAATTGCTTTCATATGCCGAAACTCATAGTTTTATAATACAGAGTGAACTGAAACTTATTGAAAGCACTTTTGGATGCCGCACAGAGTAAGAAGCAAGTTCAATACTCATGAATTGAGTGAAAGCAAGGTATTATATGTGGCAGATATTACAGAAAGTATTGCATGAAACAAGTATTGGCAAAGTCTACAGAATACCAAGAAAGGTATGAAAAGGAGAAATCAAGTATTGGCCCAAAGCTAAGAGCGGCCCAGGAATTGCAGGCTAAGAGGAAACATGTGTTCGCAAGAGCCCGAGAAATACAGGAAAGTATAACAAAGTGCATCAAAGCGGTATCGGTTTTGTGATATGATACGATATGAAATTTTATTCATAACGTGCCAATACACATGTTTTTCAAGGCGCAACGAGGCAATGGAGGGGAACAAAGGGAGGAAAAGCCAATGATCTTACTAGGCCACGTGACATTTAGACTGCACAAGTGCAGGGGAGAGGGAAAGAGAAAAGTGCCAAGGGAAGGAGAGGAGGGGAAGCGCAAGACATAAGATCAAGACATAGACAAAAGAAGTGCGCCCAGCACGTGGCAGTGCAGGGGTTACATGCAGACAACAAGTGTTGGATAAGTGCAGGTAGAGGGACTGTATGGTTGAAGATACAGCCACAAGTGCAAAGTTGCCAGGAGGCAGTGCAGGTGTGCAACCGGGAGGACAGGGATCTGGGTCCGTGGTTCAGAGGGTAGCCAGGTAACCAGTGCAGTATCAGACAGGATATCAGCAGGGAACTGGAAGATGGAAGGAGGAAGCAAAGAGGAAAGTCTTGAGCTGCTTCTGGTACCGGATATGGTTCTGCTCAAGATTCAGAGAGGCGGGGAGGGTGTTCCAGAGGGAGGCACCAGCCAAAGAGAGAGATCTGCCCCCAACGCGTTGCTTAGAAATGCGACTGACACTGAAGGAGTTGGAGCTGGAGGAGCGAAGAGTTCTAGAAGGAAGATACTTCTGAAGACAAAGCTGGAGATATTTTGGTCCGATGGCCAATGCAAAGGGTCTGGAATTTGATCCTTGCAGACACTGGGAAGCAATGGAGAGATTTCAGGGCTGGAGAGTTACAATTCCTGGGTTTGGGGCCAATCACAAGTCTCCCAGTCCTGTTCTGGATGGGTTGCAGAGGACGAAGAGGAGAGGCAGGTAGATTTAAAAAGAGGCTGTTACAGAGGTTAAGACTAGAGAAAACCAGAGCTCTGGAGACAGTGAGCTTCTGGGGGAAGGAGAGGAAAGGAAGAATTCCTTTGAGGAGGTGAAGTTGGTAGTTTGACTTCTTAGAGACGTTGGAAATGAGAGGAGAGAAGGAGAATGTGTAGTTGATGATAACACTGAGGTTCATAGCCTCACAGGTGGGAGCAGGAAGAGGGCCAAAGGAGGCCGGACAGAGAGTGGCAGGAAAGAGGGGTGAAGGTGTGCCGATGAGGAGGATCTTTGTCTTACTGGCATTCAGGCAGAGATCATTGGTGGCACACCACTCCTGGATTGCAGCCAGACAGTCCAGGATGCGAGATGGAGAAGAGGTGACAGAGGGGAGCCTGAAGGCAAGCTGGGTGTCATCCTCATAGCACTGCAAGTTGGAGCAAAGAGCAGCAATGCAGTGGGTGAGAGGTGACATGTATTGGTTGCACAACGAGGGAGAATGGTTAGAACCCTGGGGAACACAACAATGGGAGAAAGAGATAGAGGAGAGGAAGGACCCAAGTCGGACCTGGGAGGGTCGGTGAGAGAGCAAAGAAGACAGCCAGGCCAAATTCTGATCAGTGATACCCAGATTATCAGAGAGCCTGTTGAGCAGGATGGCATGGTTGACCATGTTGAAGGCAGAAGAGAGATTAAGTAGGATGAGGACAGAGGGGAGGTTAGAATCAAGCTTAGAGAGCAGGTCTTCACAGATGTTCAGTGGAGCAGTTTCCATGTTTCTGGCTGCTCTGAAGCCAGACTGATGGTCTTGGAGACAACCAACAGATTCAGTGTGAAGATTAAGCTGGGAGATGGCAAGCTTTTCCTAGTAAAGGAATGATAGATATCGGTCGATAATTAGCGGGAAGGGACAGGTGGGCTGAGGGTTTTTTGAGAAGAGCGTACACACGAGACTGCTTCAAGGGGGAGGGCAAGGTTCCAGAGGTGAAAGAGTGGTTGCAGATGTCAGCCAAGGCTGGAGCGAGGGTGTCAATGTGGTTCTTGATGATTTTGGTAGAACAGGAAAGATGAGATTTTCATAGATCGGTCTTGTCTAGAAACCTTGTCTGGGGAGAAGAGAGGAAAGGCAGAGAAGGGAGGCGGGGTGGCCGCAACAGGGCCAGAGGAAGAGGAGAGAGTGGAGGTAGAAGCAGGGAAAGCCAAGAGGGTGGAGAGGATGTCCTGGGTTTTTGAAAAGAAGTGGCAAGCTGGGCTGTACAGAGGGTCTGGGAAGGGACAGGGGAGGTAGAGACTGCGGCAGGATTGGCCAGCTCCTTGCAGATTTTAAAGAGTTCGCCCGAGTTGTTTGATGCCTTTGAAATGCAGGCTTGGATGTGAGCTCTCTTCTTAGTGAAGACAGAGGGCCTCATTAGAACTGTGCCGGTCTGGAAACAATGGTGCCGGTGAGCGTACCAGCATTGTTGTTTCTGGACCGGCACTGTTGTTTCTGGACTGGCACAGTACAAGTCTGCCTGCCTGAGCTGCTGTGCCCGACAGATCTGACCCTGCCAGGCACAGCGGCCACAGAAGGAGACTTTCACGGAAGTTATTAATGTTGCTGGTGCTTCCATGGTCCCCACTCCCATAGAGTCCTATGGGACTCTATGGGATAGGGCACATTTTACCGGCGACCGACTTCCAGACCAGCGGGGTAAGAATAACCCAGTGTTACTGGCAAGCCAGGCGCCGGTAAAAGTCAGGCGGCAACCTGCCGGTTTAACTGGCACAGTTACCGCCAGACTTGTAATGATGCCCAGAGAGTCAGTATTGTCTTTGGAGCAGGCGGGAGGCCAGTTTGTCACAGGATTTACAAGATGTCAACCATTTCCTCTCAGCCATCCTACACTTGCGTTTAAGCGTGCCGAGTTCTGAGTCATACAAGGAGTTGCACTTGATTTTAAATCCTCATGACAGGGGCAAGTACATTGAGAGTATTAGAGATAGCAGAGTGAAGCATGTAGAGGGCTGTGTCGGGTGTGAGTTAGCCAGCAGTGCATGAGGGGGAGAGAAAGATGCAGCGAAAGCTTCAACTGACACGCACTTCATGGGTCGAATGACTGAGAAGGTGAGTGGCAGTGTGGGGGTAGGCTTGGCCTGAGAGGTAGAGAGAGAGAGAGAGAGAGAGATAAGAGTAGAGGAGAAAGTGATCATTCCAGGAGAGAGGGGTGGGGAGTGAGTTAGAGAGGGGGAGTTCTGAGATGATCAGATCATCAAGATCATCAAGAGCATGACCTGCAGAGTGAGTTGGGCCAGAGGGAAGAATAGAGAGAGAGAGAGAGAGAGAGAGAGAGAGAGAGAGAGAGAGAGAGAGAGAGAGAGAGAGAGAGAGAGAGAGAGAGAGAGAGAGAGAGAAGTCGCACAAGAGTCTTGTGGTGGGACAGGAAACCTCCAGGTGTATGTTGAAGTCTCCAAGGAGGAGAAGTTGAGTGGTGGAGGCCAGGAGGAAGGAAGAGAGGGCAGCCCACTCAGAAGGAGGTGAGCTGACCAGGTGGCTGGTAGATAGTAGCCACTGTGAGAGAGTAGCCAGGAGAGAGAGAAAGCCTACAGACCAGGCATTCAAAGGAGGAGTAGGCCTGCATAGGGATGATGGAGGCAGGAATCCACTCTGGGAAGATCAAGGCTACACCCCCACAGCAACGGTAGGATTTGGGAGCAGAGAGGATCTTTTAGCTATCAGAAGGAGAGTGTCAAAACACATGACAGAGCTGGCTGCGATCCATGTCTCGATGGGACCAAGGTCATCATGGTCGAGTTCTTCCAGGAGACGGCAGATGTCAGAGGAATGTCTGACAGCTGAGCAAGTGTTTAAGAGTGGCGAGGTGGAGAAGGTTGCCATCCTTCTAAGACTTCCGGGGAGGGGTACAAATCAGAGGTAGTTACTGTGGAGGTCAAGAAGGAGCCGATAGAGGCCAGAGGAGGTAGGAGGAGAGGGCAAGGTAGCCAAGAAGGAGGAAGAGGGCACCAGAGAAGTGGCAGAGGGGGAAGCAAGGAAGTCAAGGAAGGGAGAGTAGGGACAGGAAGAGGGGAAAGGACATCGATAAGGCGCGGGAAGAGTCTATCAAAGAGGAGGACGTTGGCCTGAGGGCCTTGGACCAAGACGGAGCCATTAAGGTAAACATTAAAGGTGACCTTAGAGAAGTGGAAGGAAGCAAGGAGGGCCTCCCACCGGGTGCCACCATTAATGGGTGAGGAAGAGAAGGAGAGAGCACAGAGACCATATGAAGAATCCATAGATCTGGCGAAGGAACGACAAAGAGGATGTCGGTGAGGGTCTGTCTGGAGGAAGCGCTGGTGTAGGTATCAACGATAGGGAGGCCTGGGTTGGAGACCAGGATATCCTTTTTGAATTTCTTCCTATCAAACTTAGTGAGAAGGGATGGATAGTCAATAGATAAACAGTTGGAGAAGATAGGAGAAACAGAAAGCACCATGGGTGATGTGGAGGAGGGGAGAGAGGGGGATGGGTGGGTGGGGAATGAGAGAAGAGCAGAGGGGGTTTGGGGGCACTGAGGGAGAACACAGGGGGTACAAGCAGAAGAGACAGATCAAGACAGAAGCAGCAGGACAAATTGAAAACACAATGCAGCCACTGGGCACAGCTAAGTTTGAAATCAGCAGGACAACATTAAAACACAATTAAGCCAGTGGCCACATGTAGGTTCGAAATTACCAGGACAAAATGAAAACACAATGTAGCCACTGGGCACAGCTAAATTCGAAATCAGCAGGACTAAATGAAAACACAATGCAGCCAGTGGGCACAGCTAAGTTCGAAATCAGCAGGACAAAATGAAAACACAATGCAGCCACTGGACACAGCTAAGTTTGAAATCTGCAGGACAAAATTAAAACACAATGCAGCCAGTGGGCACAGCTAAATTTGAAATCAGCAGGACAAAATGAAAAGTAATGCAGCCAGTGGGTACAGCTAGAGGTACTGAGGGTGAGAGTCCAGGTGAAATGGAGTGGGTGAGGGGCAGTCAAAGGTACAGGAAACAAAGTGAAAGTGTCTGAACATTTCCAGTGAGCACTGAACGTGTGCAGGGTCACACAGCCACCAAGCTTCTTGCAGTGTGTAGGGGGAACCCCAGACTCCCAGTGGACAGGGAGCAGACATGGCGCTAGATGCGGGCCTTTAAGGAATGGGCCAGCTCCCGCCTCCCAGTCCCTCCGATTGGCCCAAGTACAAGAGAGAAGCCAATAGCAGAGGGGCAGGCCAAGGCTACACGAAGAGTGATTGTAAGGATACAGCCAAATTGGAGGTGGAGAGTGAGTAGCAGGGCCAGTGTCGACAATAAAGATGATCCCTATTTCACAGCATCAGAAGGGCATTGAGGGCAAATGTGGTGAAAACACACCATGCAGAGTGAATTAACACAACAGAGATTATAAACATATGCTTCCTTGCAATTGTGGCGTTGTGAATCACGCAAAGAAAAAAAATGCCAGATGCGTTTAAAATAAATAAAACAATTGTGACCTGTAATGGTTGGACCTTGTGGTCCGACAAGTGTGCCTAGACTGTGTGCTCTTCTTGAAAGTAGCCAATCAAAGTTTGCATAAAGAAGCTTGTGTTTTGCAACAGCCTTATATTGGAATTTGAAGTTCAGAAGCAGAACTGTCTAAGTGTACTGGTGCTAAGTATTCATATTCAAGGAGCTAGGAAGTTTATTATTTTGAAAGCTGGAAGATTTGAACTTTTGGGGAAGGGAACCCTGAGCTCAGAAGTGTCCCAAGGAACTGTTTTATTTTGAAAAACTGAAGATTTGAACTCTTAAGGAAGGGAGCCACGATATTTTGTGAATTGTTATGAACTTGGGCAAGGGGGAGCTGATCATAAGCAGAGAGCTGGAAGAGGCTCTGAATTTTCCTTTAAACACTATCATTTTGATGCTGACATCCCTACACATTGTATACAGTTAGTTTTGAGGGCCAGTATAGGTTCTGGACACAGACTATCATTAGCTATCTTTAGGTAGGGAAATCCCACCTTAGCATGGGGCAAGTTAGGCCTTACTCCATCCTGCATTTTAAGTTAAAACAAAACTTGTGAAACATATTTGAATCTGTTGTCTGTGTCTACTCCATAATGCCTTCACACTCCACAATGAATGTTGCTGGATTGACAGTGTGACATCTCACTATGTGAATGGAGGGGTTGGACAAAATGGCCCTTGTTTCTTGATGCTCTTTGTGTGATGAGGCTGTATTTCAGTTTCTCTAGTATGACAAAAACGAACTGTTCCACGTATAAAGTGATAGGGCATCCCATTGTGATTGTGGATGATTTTTGTATTGCAAAAGCAGCTGCTGCTAGAGCCTGTTCTTGTGGGAAATGTCCCTGCATTGTTCGCTCTAGGAGACCACTGTAATAAGGCAAATGCTTGTGTCCCATTGATATCTGTTGAGTGGAGACAGCTGTCATCACTTGACCATTTGAAAGTCAGAATCGGCAGAATTATTTTGTGTAAAATGGTGTTGCTAGCACAGTCGCATTACTGATTGTGTTTTTGAGTTCCTGAAAAGACTGGGCTATCTTATCTGTCCAGACAAGGAGGTCCTTAACCTTCTATGCTTCTTTTAATACCTGAAATAGAGGTTTGGTGTAGGTTGAATAATCACATATCCAGCCCTGACAATAGTTACATAATCCTAGGAATTGCTGCATCTTTTTCACTGTGGTTGGCTGCGGGGTGTGATGTATTGTTGCTGCCCTTTCTGCTGTTACTCTCCTCCCTGCGGCAGATATTATCTGTCCTAGTTATACAAAATCTTGCTGGAAGTATTGCAATTTCTATTTGTATCTCTTGTATGCCAATAAAGTAAAAAATGTCACTGAGTAATTTCTACACTGCTCTTCTGCCGTGCTACACGCTAGGAGGTTGTCTACATTCCAAATGACTGTGCTCTGTAGCTGTTTTCTAAATCCATTTGTAATAACCTATTGAAAATGCTCAGGAACCCACAATACCCCTATGGCAACTCGGTGTGTTGGATCGTCTATCCTCTATAGGTGAATTCCCTGAGATACTGAAAGTCGGGTGCAGTGGGATAAAATAAAAATTAATTTCTGATGTCTAGTACTTTGAAATGGGTTGCTGTGGTGGGGAAAGGGACTGTGAGCGTCGAATAACACCAAGTCTGGACGGAGATGCAGGGATGCTCATGCTACCCCACCTGAAGAGAGCACAGATGTTTAGAGCCTCGCTTCCAGACAGAAAGGCCAATCAACCAATTAACCAACCCACTAACAAATTTCCCCCTCTCACACCTCTCACACTTTTAAACAAACACAACCACAAGTATGCAACACAACATATGCACAAACCTCACTACGCTGCAACAACAAAACAAACCACACATAGACCCAAACAACAGCACACAACGGCTACCGACTATTAAACACCCCATGCCCAGCCAACAGACCTCCAGGCTGAGGCCGCCAACAGCACATCACTGCTCCCTTGCACTTTTCCAGCCTGTTCCCACCCCTCCCTTTTTCTCAGAGCCGCCATAGCGCCAGGGGTCCACCCCGGTGGTTATAGTGTGCGGTACAAATATCTTTTAACATTAACATTAACATATTGCAAAGGATGGTGGCAAGATTGGGAACCACTGGGATTTCTGTCCTGAACCATCCTCCAGGATGACCCTTTCACTTTCTTCACTGGGTACACAGCTGTGTTGCATGGTGATTTCGATGGCCCTATTATGCCTTTTCTTACACCCTAATGCCATAAATCTACAATGGTGGAATTAATTATTTTGTCTGCTTCTTTGGTCATAGGGTACTGCCTGACCTGGGGTAGAACTGCCATTGGTTTCAGTTTGATGTAAACTATTCCTATCCCTTTTAACAGGCCTACATCATGGGGGCTACTGGTCCATAACTGTTTGAGTACCTTCTCTTAATCTTTCCTCAGATGTGGTGACAATGTCTTAGCAAGAAACACAGTATGGGGTACTTTTCTCTGATAATTATGTGACAGGGTATACAGATTTGAAACATGATATACCCTGTGTCATCAGTGTCTTTGAGCAATTGCTTATCAGACACCTCTCGCAATTGCTGTTATGAGTCAATGCATAGGACTTTATGCCATTCAATGTCATTCTCACCTGTGCCAGACAGTACTACTTTATCTGTTTTAGTGATCACTGCATCCTGATCTAATGTGATAATGGTGCCTGGTTCTACCTCCTGTGGGACAGATGGTCTGAATAGAAATTCTGCAATTATGCATAGTGTTTTGTTTTCAATCATGGGGAACCAACCTAACAGTACTGTTACCCCCTAGACAAATAGATCTGGGTGGAGTGACACACCCAGCAGGGCGCTGTAGATACAACATGCTTGCATTACTTCAGTGGCTCTAGCATGGTATGTGTCTGGGGTAGAACACACTATGCCCTCCTCAGTGAATGAAATGGTCATGTTCAACTTGCTCATGATATCCCTGCCCAGGAGGATAACTGGGGTATCTTGTGAATACAATACAGGTGCTGCCAATTCTTGTGTGCCTATGGTGGTGGGCAAATCTTCAGTGTAAGGAACCGATAAACAGCCCCACTGGATCCCTGCATGTCCATTATCTTGCCTGACAGAGGGAAATCCCCTTCTTTAATGCAGAACGTGGTAGCTCCTGTGTCGACCATAAAAGAAAATGTTTGATCACCTATTTTCACTCACCCTCAGGGTTCCTCTTCTGAATCTGAAGTTACTAATAGTACTGGGCACATTACATTTCTCTGTGGGCTGTCCTATTGAGGGTAAAAATGTGTGCCTTGGAGTGGAAAATGATTGCCCCTATCACACTTGCCCTTGTGTAATGAGTTACAGTGCCCTGTGGTGGGGGGTGGGGGTTTATCCCGGGGCTTAGCTGTTGACAGTTGCATGTGTTTTGAGGGGTTTGTGGTGCTCAGTTTTGACTCAGCTGTGGCTGCATGGGACCTGGGCAACTGGGATAATGAGGAGCTGCATCTAGGATGGTGGGTGATAAGAGAGATGATACACTGGACAGTTAGGGTTGCTGTTGGGCAGCATTGTGACATGCTTTAGTTTAATGCCAACCACCTTATTCAGACTGGCTTGCACATCTAGGCAAAGACCCATAAGGAACATGTGATAAAAGAAAGCTTAATTCTTGCCCCAAGTTTCTCCCCTCTCTAATATGATAACAGTTTATATCAGATGTGTCTGGTCATCTGACCCTCAAAGATTTCCAAACGTGTGCTCAATAGTTGTTAAATGGTGCACTAGTTTCACTCCTTTATATCCCGCCTTCCTCCATATCTCATCCAACTGTTCCCCTAGCATGGTAGCAAAAAGGCTGTTCATGTCCCCTATAGCTAACATGGCACCAGCTGCCTGTTTTTTGATGGCCTAAATCCACTTGCCTGATCCTGCTGTGAGGGTGGGCAACATGCACTTTAAGTTATCCCGATCCATGTGGGGCAAGGGCAGATAATGGACTCTCCCTGGTCCCTTCTGTAGCAATGGGAACTGTGTTCCTCGTTTTTTATACTTGGAGGCTTGCTTCCTCCCCTTAACTAGGGAAATTCACCCAAGCAGCGGTTTGAGCCGGCAGCCCCACAGTGTTACTTCCTCCTGCTTATTTGTCACCCACTCATTTTCATTGTCCTCTGCATCCTCTTACGTGTATAATGAGTCATAGTCTAAACTATCGCAGCACTTGATCCTGTCTTGCAGACCTCCCAGATCCTTCCTTGAATTAAGGGATTCCTCAGTTGTTTCTAGCCTAAGATCTTTGATAGCTTTACTGTTGATTTTGAAGAGAATCTGTCCCGCCTGAACCACTTTAGCTAGCTTCTCTTCCTTCTTCGGTAATGGCGCCTCTAATTATTGGCAAGTTTTATTTTCTTTCTCATAATTAATGGGTGTCGGGTAGCCTTCTCGTGTTCCTCTGATGTTCCCTTTTCATCAATTGGGAGAGGAAACCTGGGATTTTTGTAACTGAAATAACCCATAAGTGGTCAAGGTGGTAGCCTGCACACGTACTTGATTGGTTCCCTCTGTACTGTCATCAGGGGCATTTTCTTCCTCCCCAAACATTTTCCAAAATTCAAGTATACTCTGCCTATTTTCCAACTTTTTACCTTTATAATTTAACATCAAATGTGTATATGTATGTTCCAATACATCAGTATAATGCACACCCTCCTTGGGCCACGATGCACACAATTTGCCCACAGTCCCCTGAACCCACTCTTGGTGATACTTCAGGATTTTCCCTTTATATTGCTGAAGTGTTGTGCACATGTGCTCAAAAGGAGTACCCATAATAACACATTGTTCCAACCAAATACTCAAACCAACATACAAACACCTAACCCTAAAAAACTGTCACTTACACACAATTGCCCAAAACTCCCTGCCCAAAATCATTTTATATACACAATGCTCTAACAATGCCTAAGAATCAATACCTCTATGTAAACGCTGGCTACTGATACCAGCAAGAAAAAACACATTTATATGCACAATGATGTAGATCCTTCCTCTGCCTGCTTGCCTCGAGGCAAGGGAATTCTACCCTCTTCAATCTCCCCTTCTAGAGCTGAGGGATATCCTGTCCTTTCTTCATAGGACCATTACTTCTTATACAGCAGTGTATTTCCCCATTTAATAGAAGCTTCCCCATATTAATTCTTCACTTTTACTACTCTATAGTCTCGGGAGGATAGCTCAGCGGCAACGTGCTTGCCTTGGTAGCAAGATGACACGGAGCAACACAGGCTCGATTCCCGGGTCCGCGTTTAGAAACCTTTGGGTATTAAGCATGTTATAAATAACCTATCATATCATATCTTTCACTGCAGGTGGGGCTTCACCTCAATACTAGTCAAAACTCATACAATAACACAAAACGATGTCTTGCCTCACCTGTAAGGAGCTTTGCCTTCTATTAAAATTGTAATTTACAAGCAATAACAAGAGATATCAATAACAATGTGTTCAAGCAGAAAGTGTACTCACATTCTATTTGTTTTCTGAGTACCACCAAGGCCCCATACCCTGCGAACTGCCTGCACAGCACAGCCCGACAACCCACACTCCAGGGATCAGACAGACATTTAGAGTAACATAGCATCTGCTCACCTCTCTGCTTGTGTGCAGAGAAACTGCTCTCGGGAGGCAAGGATCTGCAGCTCAGGCTGTGTGGTCAGAGGAACCTCTCTGTCTTCAGGAGGCACTGAAAATCATATCAAGGTCACCAAAAATGTACGGTAGGTCCAAAAACCAATCAAACAATCAATCCAAGGAAGCAATATTGGAGTGCACAATTTTCAAGAAAAACACCTTTAATACATGCAAATTACGGCCGGTAGGGTCAGTCACCTACTTGGAACAGTAAAATGAAAATGCTCTCTACCTGCCCATATTGACTTTAAGTATTTAAAGATTTTAAAAAAAACACACAATTTGAATACATTACAAGTATCAAGTACATGTTCATATATATAGAAATCTAAACACCATATGCATTAGTACACCCTATTTGTTAGTACATTACCCGTGACCATCCTAAGTGCAGCCCCCTACGAATGACCTAATTGTGCAGTCAGCAGAAAATACTCCATCCTGATTGGCTAAAGTTATACATGCAACATTTACTAAAATGGCATAGCCTCATTGGTCAAAGCAAATTCATGTAACTTCTGATGTGCGGTCCCACCAAAACGACCCAATCATTTAGTGAGTGTGAACAGTGATGTCTGAAAATTAGACACAGTAATATCCTCTCCATGAGCTCAGCCAATTTGGCAATCCAGGCAGCTCCATGCCTCGTAGAAGTTTACTATGCAACACTATTTGCAACTCCCATTTTGAAACATGTTGCTATTCCTAGGACACATTCTTCTGGCTATCTCTTGGGAACCAGGTGGCATTCTCAAAAAACATAACTGAGGCTCCACTGTTTGGAAGTGAATTTCACATATATATTCATACTACCAAGCCATTCTATTGTAGACCCAGCTGTCCCAGCACTTGCTAGTGGGCAGTATGACCATGATCTAGTTTAACTCGTTGGCAATGTCTCCACTCAAGGTTTTGTTCTCAACATTTGTCCATCACAACTATTGTACTGATCTATCATCAAGAACACAAACTGTTATTCTACATTTCACTGAAAGCTCCTGAGAAAAGCTAGGCCTTGCAACAATAACTAATGTGTGTGCTGCACCTCAACCTTCCTACAAGGGCCTTGACATGCTGAACACTCACTGGGGGAAGCAGGAATAAAGTTTAGATAAATGAAAGGACAGAGGCTCTGAAGTGCAACTTTGAGCCCAAACAGAAAGCCAAACACTCTAACAGGCCTAGTTCAAAATGGCAAGTCTCTGGCTAATGTGGCAGGAGGCCCTTATGCTAATGGAAACCAGTAAAAAGACTGTTTCCTGCCCATAATTCTTCCATGTACTCGGTATCTTAGGGTTCTTCTAGATTGTGGACAAACTAAATCCAATTTGTAAATTGCCTGAAATGCTGCGACATATGACAGAAACACTGACCCTAAAATTGGCCAAATCTTTATGCTAATAGGATTTCTGTAGCTTGCACTTCCCTCGACGTGTAGGGCATTGCACCTGAATCTTTACAGGTTTCATTCATGGAATAAGGATGGGGTGAGTGGAGGAAGGCATACATTGGTGTTAGTTAAGTTATATGAGGGAGAGTATTGCAAATATGAATATATAGATACAAGATGGGTACTGGGAAGAGGAAGAGGACTGTTGAATAATGTAGATTATAGTAGGATAGTAAGATGAGAAAGAGGAATATATAGATAATGTGAGGTATATTGTAACATTTCCATAAGACAATGGTTGTGGTGTAGAGGTATGAGAAGGTTAGATGTGGATATAACTGAAAATAATTTGATTTACGTAATGGTATGAAGATGGAGAAATATATGAATGAATGAATGAATGAATGAATGAATGCATTGTTGCTAGTGAAGGTATATGAGAGAAAGAGTGGTGTGGGAAAGAAAATGTAGAATAATATTCAGTACTGTGATGAGGAAGAAGGTGGTTGTTGGAGGAACATGATGCAGAGAGATTTATATATGATAGGTGTAATAGGGAAGGTTGGTAGAGTGACAATTTGTAGAACTGTCGGGTGTTGGGTAAATGATAGATTGCAATTGGGAAGCGTTGTGTAAAATAAGTATGTGTATGTGATGGGGAATGTGTGATTACGTGTTTGTAGTGGTATGTGTTGCACAGTAGTGGTGTTAGTGAATAAGGGAGTGATGGTGTTATTGAATAAGGCGAAATGTTGTGCTGTGATGGAAAACAGTGTGATTGCTGCAATGGAATGAGTAAGCGTGTAGTTCAATATTGTATACTAAAGCAGAGTTTACTTATGCTATTACTATTATTGTGGCATACATGATACATTAATCTACTTTGTAGAAATTGAAGAGTTTTCTTTTTTCTTAAGTTTTCTTTGTTAATGTTCTTTTTTTTCTGTAAATGTAAAAGAAAGGCAATTGGTACATGTGATAACTGTGCAATGGTGTAAGTAGTGGGGCTTGGCATTTATTATGGCAGTTGATGTAATTAAAAAATCGGCAAATAAAGTTGGGCGATGGCTCCTGCAGTGAAGAAGGTTAAAGGGAAGGATGTATAACTATAACACAGGGGCATAGGAAGGGGTAGTTTTGTTTTGAGAGAAGGAATTTTAGTTTGAGGTGGCGTAGAGACATCTGTAAGCTAAAACTGTTGTATTACAGTACACATTGGGATAAATGGTATATGAGAAGGCATACTGGGGGTCATTACGAGGTTGGAGGTAACCATGGCGCTGTTAGCGCCATGGCTGCCTCCAAAACCTCACCGACTTCGCCTTGGTGAATGGAGCTGTTACCGCCCCATTCCAAGGTTGGCAGGGGCGGTAATTCCTCATTCACCAGGGCCCTTCCCCATTCCCATTTGAGCCCCCATAGGGCTCAATGGGAATGGGGAAGGTGCTAATAACGGTACCGCAAATTGCGGTACCGTTATTAGCTCTAAGGTCCCTTTGCGGGTCCTGTCGTTAACACCTGGTAAAACCAGGCATTAAGGGAGGACCCGCAAAGGGAACTCGTAGTACGGCGGTAAGGGATTATCGGTATCGGTGCCCTTACCGGTACTGGTAATCCCTTACCGCCCGGGTCCTAATGAGGCCCACTGTGTTTCTATCTGTTGATTGGTTATTTTGTCCACCCATTAATTGTGTATGGGCATGGTAATTATTATAGGAATTGCCACACAGTCCAATGGCCCTACTTGCCAAAAACATCTTGTAATTGGAATTTGTTTTAGCTCGTTTAATCAAGCATTATTATCATAGATACTTGTTAAGTGGCTGTTAGTGTTTTATAGAACATATGTTATTGATGTTTTAATTGGTGCTGTAAAAAGGTCTACCCTCAGAACATGCATTTTCAAATAACTATGTATGTCTTTTAGTGACGTTCTGTTAAAAAGAGGCATTGGTGAAGGCAGCAATTTTTGCGTATGTATAATGACATGCTATTTCCGAGGCAGTGCTATGAGAGGGCCATGTACTTGCAACATGTTGCACCTCCAGACATTAAGGGGGTAATTCATAGAATTCAGCGCACAAGTGGCGCACGCGGCTGGCGCACAGTGTGCGCGTGCGAATCCCTGCACCAGCTGCGTGCGCTAAAATACATTTCCGCGCACAGCGTATTCATGGATTTCAGCCACCAAAACCAGCCGTGGAGCACAGTGGCGCAGCGACCCTGCAGCAGCGCCAGTTACGCCCCCAAGAACTTCCTTGCACACGGAAAAGCCATCAAAATCCCCAATCCAGCGCAAAGGGCTGCGCTAACCCTGTACCAGCTTGGCAAGCGGGGTACGTGTATCACTGGGGTGCGCGTGAAGCTCCTCACAAGATTTCAGCTGGGTACGTGTATTACTGGGGTGCGCGGGAAGTTTCACACACGATTGGCCCTGTGCGAGCATGGTACGTGTATTACTGAGGTGCACGGGAAGTTTCACACGCAAATTCAGCAGGGTACGTGTATTTCAGGGGTGCGCGGGAAGTTCCACACGCGGTTCCATCAGGGTACGTGTATTTCAGGGTGCGCGGGAAGTTCCACACGCGATTCCCTCAGGGTATGGTATATCAGGGGTGCGCGGGAAGTTTCACACGCGATTTCAGCTGGGTACGTGTATTCCAGGGGTGCGCTGGAAGTTCCACACGCGAATGTCCTAGGTATGTGTATTTCGGGGTGTGCGGGAAGTTACACACGTGAATTCAGCAGGGTGCGTGTATTTCAGGGGTGTGCGGAAAGTTCCACACGCGATTCCATCAGGGTACGTGTACATCAGGGGTGCGCTGGAAGTTCCACACGCGAATGTCCTGGGTACGTGTATTTCAGGGTGCGCGGGAAGTTACACACGTGAATTCAGCAGGGTACGTGCATTAATGGGGTGCGCAGGAAGTTTCACACGCGATTGGCCCTGTGCGAGCGTGGTACGTGTATTACTGGGGTGCGCAGGAAGTTTCACACGCAAATTCAGCAGGGTACGTGTATTTCAGGGGTGCGCGGGAAGTTTCACACGCGATTCCATCAGGGTATGTGTATTTCAGGGGTGCGCGGGAAGTTCCACACGAGATTCCATCAGGGTACGTGTATATCAGGGGTGCGCGGGAAGTTTCACACGCAAATTCAGCAGGGTACGTGTATTTCAGGGGTGCGCGGGAAGTTTCACACGCAATTCCATCAGGGTACGTGTATTTCAGGGGTGCGCAGGAAGTTCCACACGCGATTCCATCAGGGTACGTGTAGATCAGGGGTGTGCGGGAAGTTTCACACGCGATTTCAGCTGGGTACGTGTATTCCAGGGGTGCGCTGGAAGTTCCACACGCGAATGTCCTGTGTACGTGTATTTCAGGGTGCGCGGGAAGGTTCAAACGCGATATCAGCAGGGTACGTGTATTTCAGGGGTTCCGTGGAGTACTACACGTGAATTGGCCGTGTGGGTCCTCCCAGGTGTTCGCTCTACAACCTCCACGGCCCCTGCAGGCAGCCCACACCACGAGGGACTACCCTGCACCCCCACTCATGTCCCCCAGCACCCCCACCCCCCCAGCAGTGCAGGGCACCCTCCACCAGGCCCCCAACTCATGTCCTCCTGCACCCCCACCCCCCAGCACTGTGAGGCACCCTCCAAGAGGCCCCCACTCATGTCTCCCAGCACCCCCAACCCCCAGCAGTGCAGGGCACCCTCCACCAGACCCCACTCATGTCCCCCTGCACCCCCACGCCCCAGCATCCAGGGGCACCCTCCACCAGGCCCCCACTCATGTCCCCCTACACCCCCACCCACAGCACTGTGGGGCACCCTCCACCAGGCCCCCACTCATGTCTCCCAGCACCCCCACCCCCCAGCAGTGCAGGGCACCCTCCACCAGGCCCCCACTCATGTCCTCCTGCACCCCCACCCCCCAGCACTGTGGGGCACCCTCCACCAGGCCCCCACTCATGTCTCCCAGCACCCCCACCCCCCAGCAGTGCAGAGCACCCTCCACCAAGCCCCCACTCATGTCCCCCTGCACCCCCACCCCCAGCAACCAGGGGCACCCTCCACCAAGCCCCCACTCATGTCCCCCTGCACCCCCACCACCCAGCACTGTGGGGCAAACTCCACCAGGCCCCCACTCATGTCTCCCAGCACCCCCACCCCCCAGCACTGTGGGGTACCTGCCAGCAGGCCCCCACTCATGTCCAACTCATGTTCCCCTACACCCCCACCCCCCAGCAGTGCAGTGCACCCTCCTCCAGGCCCCCATCTCATGTCCCCCTGCACCCCACCCCCCAGCAGTGCAGGGCACCCTCCACCAAGCCCCCACTCATGTCCCCCTGCACCCCCACCCCCCAGCACTGTGGGGCACCCTCCACCAGGCCCCCACTCATGTCCCCTGAACCCCCACCCCCCAGCATCCATGGGCACCCTCCACCAGGCCCCCACTCATGTCCCCCTGCCCCCCCACCCCCCAGAATCCAGGGGCACCCTCCACCAAGCCCCCACTCATGTCCCCCTGCACCCCCAACCCCCCAGCATCCAGGGGCACCCTCCACCAGGCCCCCACTCATGTCTCCCAGCACCCCCACCCCAGCAGTGCAGGGCACCCTCCACCAGGCCCCCACTCATGTCCCCCTGCACCCCCACCCCCCAGCATCCAGGGGCACCCTCCACCAGGCCCCCACTCATGTCCCCCTGCACCCCGACCCCCCAGCACTGTGGGGCACCCTCCACCAGGCCCCCACTCATGTCTCCCAGCACCCCCACCCCCCAGCAGTGCAGGGCACCCTCCACCAAGCCCCCACTCATGTCCCCCTGCGCCCCCACCACCCAGCACTGTGGGGCAAACTCCACCAGGCCCCCACTCATGTCTCCCAGCACCCCACCCCCCAGCACTGTGGGGTACCTGCCAGCAGGCCCCCACTCATGTCCAACTCATGTTCCCCTGCACCCCCACCCCCCAGCAGTGCAGGGCACCCTCCACCAGGCCCCCATCTCATGTCCCCCTGCACCCCCATTCCCCAGCAGTGCAGGGCACCCTCCACCAAGCCCCCACTCATGTCCCCCTGCACCCCCACCCCCCAGCACTGTGGGGCACCCTCCACCAGGACCCCACTCATGTCCCCCTAAACCCCCACCCCCCAGCATCCAGGGGCACCCACCACCAGGCCCCCACTCATGTCCCCCTGCACCCCCACCCCCCAGCATCCAGGGGCACCCTCTACCAAGCCCCCACTCATGTCCCCCTGCACCCCCACCCCCCCCCAACATCCAGGGGCACCCTCCACCAGGCCCCCACTCATGTCTCCCAGCACCCCCACCCCAGCAGTGCAGGGCACCCTCCACCAGGCCCCCACTCATGTCCCCCTGCACCCCCACCCCCCAGCATCCAGGGGCACCCTCCACCAGGCCCCCACTCATGACCCCCTGCACCCTCACCCCCCAGCACTGTGGGGCACCCTCCACCAGGCCCCCACTCATGTCTCCCAGCACCCCCACCCCCCAGCAGTGCAGGGCACCCTCCACCAAGCCCCCACTCATGTCCCCCTGCACTCCCACCCCCCAGCATCCAGGGGCACCTTCCACCAAGCCCCCACTCATGTCAACCTGCACCTCCACCCCCCAGCACTGTGGGGCACCCTCCACCAGGTCCCCACTCATGTCTCCCAGCACCCCACCCCCCAGCACTGTGGGGCACCTGCCAGCAGGCCCCCACTCATGTCCAACTCATGTCCCCCAGCACCCCCACCCCCCAGCACTGTGGGGCACCTGCCAGCAGGCCCCCACTCATGTCTAACTCATGTCCCCCAGCACCCCCACCCCCCAGCAGTGCAGGGGGGTTGCAAGTTTGGAAATGAACACATGTCCCTCACATACACCCAATGGGTGTTAGTGAATCTCAAAACCCATATCATGATATGCATGAAACCAATGAGATGATACTACACATTGAAGTTTGAACAAAAAATATGTATTAAAAGCAACATAAATTGAATCAAAAATAAACAAACAAAAATGGGAATTAAAAAAAATAAAAACCAGCATGTCCGTGAAATAATGCAAAACCACAAATCATAATCCAAACGAAAGGTGTCCAAAGTCACAGTCCACAAAAGTAAATCCAATGGAAAATTAAAATCGAAAACCATTGCTCCATGGGTAAATCATAAAAAAATATGTAAATCCAACAGTCAACTATATACAGATAAACAATCCAGTGTCCATGATCCCAACAGAAGAAATGAAACCTATCTAATAACACTACCTAATAAAAAGAAACTATATACAAAAATGTGGGCCATTGTCCAAAAGGTCCAAAAAAAATGCAAAACCAAAGGAAACCTAACACTAACTACAGAAATATTTACAAGGGCAGCGGGCTAGTCCGACGGCTCACTTTTGGATGTCCCGGGCCAGGGCATCATCGACCTCCTGCTCAATGTCCCGGAGGCGGTCCTCCTCCATGGCCCCGAGGGTCCGCAGGGCCGTCGACGTGTCCACCTCCAACCCCCTGGGCCTCAGTGCCCGCCGCATGGAGTTCTCCGCCCTGACCATCGTGAGCCATGCCTCTTCCGCCCGCTGCCGCTCCACATCTATGGCGTGGCCCAACCGCTGCCACACGGAAGACACTTCCCGTCCTGGGTCCTCCTGCCCTCCGGCCGATGCCTGCCCCTCCGATGTTGAAGGCCCCGAGCCATCAAAGCTCCCACCACGTTGCTGCTGCTGCTGTGCCTCTGCCTGTGCACTGCGTCCTGCTACCTGCACATCCTCCGCTGGCTGGGGTGCAGTCGTTGATGTGGCCACCCCTGCTGGACGTCCGACTCCCGACTGTGGCAGGGATGCCTCCTCCACCAGCCTGGCCGCACCGTCAGAGGCAGCTCCACAGGGCACCCTGGTGACTGATGGGTGGGAAGATGGCACAGAGGACGACTGGCGCATAGGGGGTTCAGTTGAGGAGGGGGTCATAGCAAGCCCCATCAAACGGAGGAATCCGGCCTGGGTGACCTGTCCCAGTAGGCCGACGCGGTCAACGAGCCATTCGAGATGACGTGCAGTCTCCTCATGAAAAGACTCCAGGTCACCTCACATGGTCCGTTGATGCAACGCCACACCAGTCAGGACAGGCTCAACCCGGACCCGGATAGCCACGTCCACAGGCAGAGGAAGGCCAGTTGTCGTGAGCTCCTCCCCTGCCTGAAAACGGGTCTGGACGTAGGCATCCCTGCTGGTGCAAGATGATGCAGTGACAGGATCAGGGACAGGATTGGACACATGCACCTCCGCGGCGGCCTGTGCTGCCTCCTGTCCCTGGTCCTGCACTGCACCACTAGCACCAGTGGAATCCCCACCTCCAGACCCCATCTCTGTTGCTTGCACAGCCTCCTCCTCCACCAAACCCCCCACCAACCTGGATGACTCCGTGCCATCTTCCCCCGTTGGGCCCTGTGGGGTCCCAGCTGCCCCTTCTGCTGCCGAGGAGTCCAACTCCAACCTCCGCCTCTTGGACCTCCCCCCGGCAGCTGCGGCCTGGGACGCGGCACCGGACTCCTCACTCCCCGACGAGAACACAACCTGAGAAGGGAGCCGGGCCTTGCGTCTCTGGCTGGCGGTGCGATCCCCGCCGCTGTGCTCCACAGCACCTTCTCCACCCTCTTCATCAGTTGACGCTGCAGACAGGTTGAAATAAAACACAGGCATCAGGGCACTGTACAATGGACAAATTCACACATGTCAGTTGTACATGAGTGGCATTGGCAAACCTCAGACATGCCATCACAATCCCCAACACACATGTAATTTCAACTTCCACACATGAGCCATACCACAGCCATATCACAACTGCCAGCACCATCCATACACATACAACAGCATGAGCAGGCAAAGGTGAGTCATATATCACATGCAACACAGGGAGTGCACTACACATGCACGCACACCACCACACTTGCATGCATGTGTACACCTCTGCCAACTGTCGCAGTGTTCAGATGGGCATCCATGTCACATCTGCCAATCAGGCTTCCACATCCCGCTGTCACATGCATCCATGTTGCATCACTGTTGCACCCTTGTCAAATACACACACATGCACATGTACACAGTGCTGATACATGCAGCTGAAAACAACATACATGCATGACATCACGAACATGCCTACTTACATACACATTCATCCAAACATGTGTGCCCACACAACTGCATTTGGCATGCAAGCCTACACACAAAAGCACCATCCATGTCTCACACATGACAGCCCTCGCATGTGTTACCCTCACGGCCCCATACACCCCCACCCATACTCGGCCCCATACAAACAGATGTGCAACCTGCACACTACTGGCACAACACCACACGCACAGTTTACAATCATGATGCATGTACACTTACCGCTCGACTCCAGACGGGTCTGCCTCTCAAGGACCTGGATGTGGAGCGCTGGGGATATGCGTTCCAGGACCCTCATCTGATCTTCCGACAAGTGGTCCCGGTGCCCCTTAGCATCCGCTGCCTTCAAGAGGCGCCGGGCCTTGTTGAGGGTCCTGGACCTGAAGTCCTCCCAGCACTTCTAGACATGTTGGAAGTCGCAGACTGCCACCCCCTCCGTGTTGATGGCAGTCACGATGTCCGTCCAGATCCGAGTCCGTCCTTCCTTGTTGGCGCTGGAACTTCCGAAGAGGGCATCATACTGCCCCATGACTTGCTCCACCAGGACACCAACTTCGGTGGCAGTGAAGCTGGTGCCCCTCTGCCTCTCTGGCCGGGGGTTGTCAGTGGTGCCAGATGTTCCAGTGCCCGATATGACAACCCCAGAGGCAGGAGTGGGTGGGCAACTGGGTCCTGGGGCTGGGCTGTGGAGCGATGGAATCCCAGTCGGGAGTCTTCGGTTCCAGCAGGGGTGGTCACAGCAACAGCACCCCTGCCTGATGTGCAGGCAGCAATGGCAGGGCACGTGGGCAGCAGGCAGTCAGGCAGCAGCAGATGGCAGGTGGGAGCGTGCTCAGGGCTCTGGGGGGCAGTAATTCGGCCTTCTGGGCAGGAGCGTGGTCTTCCGTGTGCTTACGCGTGGCCAGCTTGATACAGAGTGATTTGGCACGTGAAAATTCTGCACGTCAGCGTGTAATTCGAGGAAAGGCCCTTAGCGCGTAAGCACGTCTGCACGCATATGCAATTTCATTGGACAGAAGGCCCTTCAAGCGCAAGCGCCTCTGTGACGTGACGCGCGCAGGCGTGCATGAGCGTTTCAGCGCGCATGAAAAACTGCACGTCCGCGTGTAATCCGAGGAAAGGACCCATGCGCGTAAGTGACGTGACACGCGCGGGCGTTTCCCTCAGCACGGGTTAAAGGTGAGCGGGGCCAGCAGTTCGCTGTACGTGCCTTTCATGGAGACCGACATGTATTGCTGCTTCCTGTTGTTTTGCGCGCCATCACAACTTCACAGCTATCAAGGACGTATCTCTTCTTTTGGCGGGGGTATTGGCTACGCGTGTTTTTCTGCATCGCGCTAGTCAGACGGTGAGTCGCACACGCTATTTTTCCCACTGCGGGTGCCCCTGTGTATCGCACCCATTTTCTTTGTCATAGTAGCCTGCGTGTCCCATGCATACGCGTTATTCGTGTTACTGGGTGCCACCGCGTACTGCGGGAGGTTGAATCCATGCAAGTAGGGTGCAGGGTTGTGTGCACGGTTTTACTGCAGTTTTGGGGTGCCTGAGCATTGCGTGACCCGTCACTACATCCTTGCAGGTGCAAGGGGGCTGTTAACATCTTGCTTCCCACCCCCTTCACCCCGATTGCCCATGTCAATTGTGGTGTACACCTCCCATTGGCACTACTCCATCTATGCCGGCACTACTACATCTGTGCCATGGTTGGGAAGACATCAAAAGTGAGGGGCGCCTCAGCTGGGCGTACTCCTCGTGGCGGGCGTGGTCGGGGACGTGGCCGTGATGACCAGGGAGTAGGGGGACTCCAGGGTGTCCAGGGTGCCCACAGAGGGGGAAGAGGCAGGGGTGCGCCACTTGAGCACAATGTTGTGCCATGTGTCGGTGCAGTCATGCCACCCCCCCCTGTGGTTCCGGGGGATGCAGCTTCTGCATCTGGCATTGGCACCCGTGTGACCCGGCAGTCCATTCCATCGACTGCCACGGACCCAAGGGTAGTGGCAGCTGCAGGTGCAGCTGTGGACACCGCCACCCAGGCTCAGGGTCTGCCAGTGCAGGCTGCGTTGGCACTTGAGGAGCCCTTGGTAGATTTCCAACAGGCCAGGAGGGAAACCATAGGGGCAGGCCGGGCTGCTCAGACCAAGACATGTGTCCCTGGGGCAGTTATGTCATCTGCTGCCCCGAACAGCCGGGTGTTGGCAAGTGCAAGGGCAGGGGCAGATGCACCCAACAACACCCCGGTTGTGAGCCTGCCAACCAGGACCGTTGCGGTCAATGACCCTGCCACAGCTGATGTTGCTGCGCAGGGTCCATTAGAGGGCACCCAGATGCCACTGACACAAGTCAGGCCTTTGGTCGTCCCTCCACCTGCCACTCCTTTGGCTCAATCCACCGAACCCACTGGCCATACTGGTCAGGGCGGCATTAGCCAGCATATGTCTGCGCCACAGTCCAAGAGGAGGAAGGTTGCACCTGCAGCACCGGCTGGGACCCCACACACAGCCACGACCTCCTGCACGTCGAGGAAGAAGCCTTTCTGCAAGCAGGAACTGGACTTCCTCGTGGGCTACTTGCGGGGACACAGCCGTGACATGCTAGTGGGTGCCAATAGTCAGACTACGACTGCCCAACGTGACACCCACTGGAAGCATGTTGCGGAACATGTCAGTTCATTCGGCCATGAGGTGCGCACGGATCAAGAGTGCAAAAATCATTGGAATGACATCAAACGCAGCACTAAGGCTAAGCGTGCCTCTAATTACAACTTGACTCTGGTGACTGGCGGTGGGCCTGCACCAGAGGAGGAAGAGCTCACTTCGCATGAGGCACTCGTTGCAGAGTTCATACCACCTGAATTGGTCGAAGGAGTGGGAGAGATGCTGGACTTTGATGCCCAGTCCAGTGAGTGTTGATACGTTTTTGTTGAGGACGTGTGTGTTTCACTTGTGGGATGTGTTGTGCATGATTGCCACTAGATGTTACGTGTACATGGTTCTGATGTGTATGTAATGCAATTCTTCTGTGATGCATGTCTGCTCTGCTGGATGGTGGACATGTTGAGCAGACGGGGACTGTCCGCATCACCACTATTGCACCCTACTGACATGCTGGTTACAAGTATGCCCCTCGGGTCCATGTTCCAGCTCACTGGCCCTTCTGCATGTGGCGTGGGGTGACCTTCCTCTCAGCCCAGGCACAATGTCATTGCATGACTGACGTGCATGTCTCCTCTGCCTGAGTGCGGGGACTCCATGTAGGCATGCTCCCTTGCCCCTCCTCCGCCACTCTACACCCCAGTTCCACCTTTGCACTGGTCTGCTTCAATCTTGCCAATGTGTACTTTCCTGTTCACGTGTCCTGTGTAGATGCTAACTTCCAGAGTACAATATGCCAGACATATGCCGTGTGGTACAGCCTTAGTACTTGATGCAGGGTATCTCGCTTGTACTGTGCATAGGTCAGATGTCCCACAGGGACATGAGTGCCCATTCATGTTCCATGTGCATTGCACGCATGCCCCTATGTGTCCTTGACTGGATGATCACTGTAATACAAGTCCTGGGTGACATACATTGCATGGCATCTCATCACCCTTCCCATGTCAACTGTGGCTCAGTACTGTGTTGCACACATGTTTAGGGTCTGACAATCTGTGTGGCTCACAGGCCTCAGCCTGTTCAATGGCCAATGACTCTGTCCAACTGTTGTTGTGTCTTCTTCACACATGGGCGGCCTCCAGAGTTTTCATTATGTGTCCTGCTTACTGTCCCATCATCATTTGCAGTGTTGTCAATTGAATCACATTAAGCTGTTGATGCCAGTCAACACTGCCTGTCAATACACAGGTGTATGGTCAGCCTTTTGATACCATGCTAGGCATCCCTGCTTTTGTACTGGGGTGGAGGGGTGCTTGGCTTCTAGATATGGGACACATTGAATGCACAATGCATGTGATGCCTGAATTTGACCTTGCACTGCCTTCACATTTCCTGGCACACACCATGGAGTCCTTGTACATGTAGGTAGTGAGTGGCGTACACATTTTCTGCACTGCATAGACCCACTTCCATGGAAACTGCCACTTTTCAACAGGTCTGATCACAGAAGCAATTCAAAGTTGACCCAGCATACCAGGTTATATGTTGTGTGTCACATGTCTGCCTGATGCATTTGTTGTCGGTGTGTGTGTGTGTTGTGTGCTTCTGACATGTGTAATGACCTTTTTTCTCTATATTTTTCAGGTGATGACGCAATGGAGGCGGAGGATGGTGTTGTCATGCCAGACACAGGGTTGTTACCACTACATCAACCCGGCACAAGTGGGGGTCATGGGGTGGTAGGCCACGAAAACCCCCAAGTGCTACAATCCATCTTGTCTCTGGCTGCCTATGAGTCCAGCCTTGATGACGACTCTGACGTCCATGTTGAGTTGGATGAGCATCAAGTCCATGTGTCAGGGGTGAGTGATTCTGATGTGGACACTCCTCTGTCTGCGACACCTGCACTGAGGGATCAGACAGTCTTGGTTCCTCCGCCCGTGGTGGATCGGGACGCAGGGTCACCCTCCACACCAGTAACTGATGTGCCTGAAACATCACGTCAACGGGGGCATGTAGTCGTGCAGCCACGGGTGGTGCCAACACAGCGAGGACCCCCAGTCCTTGGGTCCCGCAGGGGTCAAGCCCGACAACACGGTCACCGCGCGCAACCGCAGTATACTGAGTGGGAGCAAGACATGACTGCCAATTCAGAACGGCAGGGGGCAGCAATGGAGAACATCACTGAGAGCATGGAGCGTGTGGCCCGATCTGTGCTCCCCCCTGCTAGGCATGTGCTTCTCCAGCAGCAGGCGGCACGGTCCATGGCCCGCTGGCTCAGGCTGGGCATGACGGCCTCAGACAGGGCACGCCAGGCTGAAATGTCGTCTCTGCGTCAAGCAATTGCTGCTCACGCAGAGGCGCACATGGATGCCCTGAGGGAGGAGTATGCTTCCCTCAAATCCACTCTAGGTGTCCTTATGATGTCCCAGAGGCAGCGGGCAGAGGAGAGGTTTGCACAGCTTGAGCGTACCATCTCAGCTGAGCTACAGGCTTGCCGGGAGGTGCAGCGGTTGTCCAGCCAGGCCTTGCAGGAGGAACTCCGTGTAATTGTCATGAGGCCCGCTCCCGGGGAGCCGGTTCAAGCCCTGCGTCCCCGAAAGCGGACATCCAGTCCCCAAGGAAGGACCCAGCAACCCCATATAGGGGCCCTTTGGACAGTGTCCTGGCGCCTATGGCGTCAGGCTCATAAAAGACATCAGTCCTGGCGCCATAGGCGCTAGGCTCATTATGGGAGTGCTTGGGTGCACTTACCTGATGCAGACCTTGCTGCAGGATCCCGGCCTCCTTGAGGCCTGAAAGGAACTACTTTACCTGTGGGACTAATTTACCATCCGGGCGTGGTCGGGGAAGGATACATACCTGATTGGAGGAAGGATACATACCTGCAACTTCTTCCAAAGCTATTTAAACCCCACCCGAACAGCCACACGTGCTTCACGTTGTTCTGCATCTAGCAGCTGGACGCTCACCTTGTCTGCTCCTGCATCCTGACTTCTGCCACGCCTGCCAGCATCCTGGATCACCTGCAAAGGAAGAGAAGAAGAGAACAGAAGAAGGAAAAGTCCTTACCTGCTAAATCCGCATCCCGGAGACATCTCGCCGACAATCCTGAAAAGGAAGACTTTTATTTAAAAGCTCATCTCGTCGATCGCTGCAGCGCCCCATTCAACTCACCTTTACAGGGCGCCTCCATGTTCAGCAGCGATCATCCGGATTCGCAGTCACGCCCCAGCGCCTAGGGAGAAAAAGACCAGAACAAAAGGTGAGAGAGAGAAGGGAATGAGGAAAGCTAAATCTCCATGTTAAGACTTACCTGTTGATTCATTCCCTCTTCATTTCGGATCCGCGCCGCATCCAGGCATTTCCGAACCCCGGCCCCTAAGGGGAAAAAGATACATCAGCGTTAATGAGCGAATGAAAAGACATTACCAAAAAAACGCTCATTAAAGACTTACCTGATTTCTACTGGGATTTCACCTCTCATCTCGGGTCGGTGCCTGTTCCCCGGCATTCCGTACCCCGGCCCCTATGGGGAAAAAGACACTAGCATTAGTACATTAATGCATGGACGCAAGGGGAACCTCTTATCAAAAAACTTACCTGGAAGCCAAGCAAGTTTGGTTCTCACCAATCCGAAAATCCAGTGAAGTAACTGAATACCAATGCGCCCCTGCATCAGAAGCAGGATGGAGAGCTCGTCCTTCCAGACATAAGGTGAGACGCTACGAGGAATCACAGAAAGATTTCGAGGAGGGTGAGGGGAAAGTGGGAGGCCGATTGCATTACCCCGCAGACAGTTAATCCCCCATTTTCGCCTACAGAAGGATACTTCTGCGAGCCAGACAAGCCAGATTTGGGGGCCCGGTCCAGTCCGTCTTCCGAACCTTGCGCATCACCTTAGAAGAGGTCACAACAGCGCGAACTAGGCCAGCACCTCCGTGGGAGTCAGGTGAGCGTTACAGAATGGGAAGACTTCCTACAAATTCCCACCCAGGCGCTATGGAAAGTTCTGAGACTGATCAGTTGGCCCAATTACTGGGGGAATTACGGGCGAAAGTAAATGCTGCTCGTCAAGAGACTAATGCCCTCAGGAGGGAATTAATAATATCAAAGGAAAGAACTGATGACTTGGCCAGACAGCTTTTGCAAGGTCAAGCTGGGCAAACTCCTCTACCCGGTTCCGGAGGGAACCCCGCTCCTGTGGTTTCCAGTAACCCTGTTCAGATTAATCTACCTGGAAACATGCCGCTGGCCCCACCCGAACGCTTTGCTGGGGACCCCAAACGATTCGCCGTATTCATGAATCAGTGTCGTTTGCACTTCCTATGCAGACCTGGAGCCTTCCCTAATGAGCAGACCAAGGTAGCCTTTGTATTGTCACATCTCAGCGGCTGCGCTGCCGATTGGTCAGTTCCACTGGTTACTCAAGATGACCCGATTCTCCATGATTTTCAAAAGTTTCAAGCAAGCATGGAAAGGTTATTTGCTCGACACTCTCAGGGGCAGGCTCTGGATGAGGAACTTCTATCCCTGCGACAGGGCAATCATGACCTCCTATCCTATATTGCAACCTTTAATAGACTAATTGTGGAAACGGGATGGCCAGAGGATAAAAGAGTCACTTTGTTTTATCGAGGCCTACGCGGAGAACTTAAAGATGTCTTGGCCCAAGTTGTAAATCCGCCCCAAGAATGCACAGAGTATATAGACTTAGTGGTCCAATTGGATCACAGACTTCAAAACAGAAAAGCAGATTGGTCCAGGTTTGAGACCCGGGTGTTGGTCAAGACCCATGCTAATCCCAAGGGAGTTGATGCCTATGCATATTGGAGGGGTTAAAGGACCCTTAACTCAAAAGGAACGTGAAAGGAGGCGGCAGTTAAAATTATGTCTTTATTGTGGGAATTCTGGACACTTTCTACGAGATTGCCCGGCAAAACTGCCCCGAAAGGCGGTAGGAGCCGCTGATAAAAACCATGAAGACTCTGTTTCGGGAAACGACTCCGCCCGACAAATGTCGGGGTCCGCTTGCCGAGCTTGAAAACTAACTCTCAGACCTCGCATTTCATTGTGCCAATGGTTCTCGTAGATCCAGAACAGCCTAAGCGGTTGCATGCAATAAAGGCATACATTGATAGTGGGGCTATTGGAAACTATGTGGATCGTGAATTGGTCTCTAGGATTAACCTCCCTCTCCGTCCTAAAACCAGCAAAGATGTCATCACCACAGTCGATGGAACTGAAATTGCCTCTGGACTGGTAACACATTCCACTACTGAGGTGACTCTTATTGGTCCCGACGGCCATCGGGAGGGTGTTGTGTTTGATGTAATCAAGGCTCCACAGTTTCAGGTTATTCTTGGAATCCCTTGGTTAGAGACACGTAATCCTCGAATTGATTGGCGAGCTAAGAGAATAACCTTCCCGGATTGTACACAAACCTGCTACCCAGAAAACCTGAAGATTAATCTAGCATCTGTAACCTCTGCCTCCATGCAACTACCTCCGGGATACCAAGACTTTCATGACGTCTTCCAAAAGGAACAGGCCAACACGTTACCTCCTCACAGATCGTACGATTGCCAAATCGATCTGGTGCCCGGTGCACAACCCCCTTGTAGCAGGATTTATGCCCTTACTGAACCTGAGAACCTGCATTTGAGAAAATATTTGGATCAATACCTAGCTAATGGTTTTATTCGCCCGTCAAAGTCCCCGGCATCCTCGGCTTTGTTCTTCGTGCCCAAAAAAGAAGGCGACCTTAGAAATTGAATCGATTACCGCGCATTGAACCAGATAACGGTTAAAAACCGTTATCCTCTGCCTCTGATCCCTGAACTCCTTCACCAGGTGAAGGACGCTTGCATACACACCAAGTTAGATCTCCGGGGGGCTTATCATCTGGTACGAGTTAAAGAAGGCGACGAATGGAAAACTGCCTTCCGTACTAAATACGGATTATTCGAGTACCAGGTGATGCCTTTCGGATTGTGTAACGCGCCGGCTGCCTTCCAATACTTCATGAATGATGTCCTTCGGGAACTCATCGATGTTTGTGTTGTCGTATATATCGATGACATTCTGGTGTACTCCTATTCGGAATCTGATCACAGAAAACACGTCAGGGCAGTACTTGAAAAATTGCGCCAACGCAAACTATTTGCTAAATTGGAAAAATGTGTTTTCCATACCACAGAAGTCGAGTTTCTAGGTTTCATCCTGACACCCAAAGGAGTCCGAATGGACTCAAGAAAAGTGGATGCCATCCTCAAATGGCCATCACCTAGCTCTATAAAAGGGGTTCAAAGCATGCTCGGCTTTGCCAATTTCTATTGCAGGTTTATCCCGGAATTTTCACGCGTGGTACAACCCATTACTGCACTCTTGAGGAAAAATAAACGTTTTGAATGGTCTGAAGAAGCCGAGCAGGCCTTTCAGGATTTAAAAGCTAAGTTTACCTCCGCACCTATATTGAAACACCCGCATCCAGATCTCCCTTATGTCGTCGAGACTGACGCATCCAGCCTAGGCATGGGAGCTGTCCTATCCCAAAGAGATCCCGAAACCAACCAACTGCATCCCGTAGCATTTTGGTCCAGAAAATTCTCAGCACCCGAGGTTAATTATGCAATCACGGACAAAGAACTGTTAGCTATTAAGTCCGCTTTTAAAGCCTAAAGGCATTATCTGCTTGGCGCTCGACATACCATCACAATGATCACTGATCACCGGAATTTACAGTATTTGAAAACCGCCAAGGCTCAATCATCACGGCAGCTCCGATGGGCTTTGTTTTTCGCTGAATTTGATTTCGTGATTACCTATCGACCTGGCTGCAAGAATGGCAAAGCAGACGCCTTATCCCGAATTGGAATGGGAGAATCTGATACAAACTCAGAACCAGTACCAATAATTCCTGAACAGAGGATTCTAGGCATGACTTTGTTACAGACGCTTGAAGACATTCAAGCCAGAATGAAACAACTCCTGGACCCTACAACCTTACAGGATTGGATACAAAAGGGATCAGACTTTACCATAGATAATGGTTTACCTTATTTCCAAGGACGCGTATTCCTGCCACATGATATGATATGATATGATATGATATGGCATTTGTAACGCGCCTATACACAAGTGTTTCAAGGCGCGACGAGGCAGGGAGGGGGGAACAAGGGGAAGACAGACAACGATCCTACTAGGCCAGGTGTCATTCAGACCGCGCAAGTGCAGGGGTAGGGGGAAGGGAAAAAGTGCAGGGGGAAGGGGGAGGTGGGGAGTGCAGTACAAATAAGTAGAATAGAAATAAAATAATAAATAAATAGGTAAATAGGGCCAGCTGGTGGCAAGTGCAAGGTAAGTGCAGACAAGTGCTGGGGGGGGGGGTTCTGTAGTGATACAGAGACAGTCCCGCAGTGCAGGGGTTGCCAGGGAGGCAGTGCAAGTGAAGAGTGACTGGGCCCAGGACCGAGGTCGGTAAGAGTGGCTCAGTTGCAGAATCAGTGCAGTTTTGGTGAAGAATTTAGCAGGGGAGAGGGAGAGAGAAAGCAGAAGTGAAGAGGAAGGTTTTGAGGTGCTTCCGGAACCGGAGATGGTTCTCCTCAAGTTCCAGGGAGGCAGGAAGGCTGTTCCAGAGGGAGGCCCCTGCCGCGGAGAGAGATCTACCCCCAGCTCGTTGCTTCGAGAAGCGGCTGACCCTGAGGCAGTTGGAGATGGATGAGCGTAGGGCTCAGGAAGGAAGATATTTAGGAAGAGAGAGTTGAAGGTATTTAGGCCCCAGGCCCCAGAAGACCTTGTGGACAATGCAGAGGGTTTTGAACTTAATCCTCGCAGCCACTGGGAGCCAGTGTAGAGATTTCAGTCCTGGAGAGATACGGTCCCTGGGCTTGAGGCCAAGGACAAGTCTCGCAGTTCTGTTCTGGATGAGTTGCAGAGGGCGGAGAGTGGAGGCAGGCAGATTAAGATAGAGGCTGTTACAGTAGTCCAGCTTCGAGAGAACCAGGGCTCGGGAGACAGTGAGCTTCTGGGGGAAGGAGAGGAAGGGAAGAATACCTCTGAGGAGGTGCAGCTGGTAATGTGACTTCTTAGAGACATCAGATATATGAGGAGAGAAGGAGAGTGTGGAGTCGAAGATGACCCCGAGGTTTTTTGCCTTGCAGGTAGGAGCAGGAAGAGGGCCAAGAGAGGCCGGCCAGAGAGCTGCAGGGAAGGAGGGAGTGGGTGTGCCGATGAGTAGGATCTCAGTCTTACTAGCATTAAGGCAGAGGTCATTGGCAGCACACGATTCCTGGATAGCAGACAGACAGTCAGAGATGAGGGAGGGAGAGGAGGAGGCCGAGGGTAGCCTGAAAATGAGCTGGGTATCGTCCGCATAGCACTGAAAGTTGGGGCAGAGGGCGGCGATGCGGTGGGCAAGGAGTCCCAGATACTGGTTGAACAGCCAGGGAGAGAGATTAGATCCCTGGGGAACGCCACAGGTGGAGAAAAAGATGTCAGAGAGGAAGGACCCAAGTTGGACCTGGGAGGGTCGATTGGAAAGGAAAGAGGTCAGCCACACCAGAGCCTGACCAATGATACCCAGGTTATCACGGAGACGGTTGAGCAGGATGGCATGGTTGACAGTGTCAAAGGCAGAAGAGAGATCGAGCAGAATGAGAACACACGGAGTGTTGGAGTCGAGGTTCAAGAGCAGGTCCTCATGGATGTTCAGGAGAGCAGTTTCCGTGCTTCTGGCCGCTCTGAATCCAGATTGATGGTCATGGGGACTATCAACAGCTTCAGCATGGAGGTTAAGCTGGGAGATGGCCAGTTTCTCCAGGAGCTTGCCCAGGAAGGGAGTGATGGAGATTGGGCGATAGTTAGCCGGACAGGAGGGGTCGGCAGAGGGTTTCTTAAGGAGAGGATGCACAAGGGAGTGCTTGAAGGGGGATGGGAAGACTCCAGAGGCGAAGGAGTGGTTGCAAAAGTCAGCCAGGGCAGGAGCCAGGGAGTCGATGTGGTCCTTGATAGTTTTGGAGGAACAGGGGTGAATCTGTTTAGACAAGACTTTCATAGATCGGACTTGTCTGGAAACCTCGTCAGCAGAAAAAAGGGTAAAGGCAGAGAAGGAGGGAGGAGGGGTGGCTGCAGAAGGGCCAGAGGAAGAGCAGGGAAGAGAGGGGGGAGGTGATAGGAGGAGAGTGAGGACAGGATGTCCTGAGTTTTAGAGATGAAGTGGGAGGCCAGTGCAGTGCAGAGGGCCTGGGAGGGGACAGGAGAGGTAGAGAAAGGAATTACACGAACTAGTTATTTCCGGTTATCATGAAACATTAATAGAGGGACACCCCGGTATTGCCAAGACAAAGGAAAAGGTGAAACGACCATTTTGGTGGCCTTCTTGGCGAAAAGATGTTAAATCTTTTGTCATGTCCTGTGGTGTTTGCGCCCAAAATAAAAGTCAAAAGAAAAGACCAGCCGGTCTCCTTCAACCTCTAGACATACCGCCAGCACCCTGGCACACCCTATCAATGCATTTTATTATGGACCTGCCTCCTTGTTCGGGGTGCAATACTATTCTGGTAATTGTGGATTTGTTTTCCAAAATGGCCCACTTTATTCCTTTGAAAGGTTTACCTTCAGCTTCTGTCCTAGCCAAAGAATTCCTCGAAAATATTGTTCGGCTACATGGATTCCCATCTATACTAATCTCTGACCGGGGAAGCCAATTCATTTCCCACTTCTGGCGCAAATGTTGTCAAATGGCGCAGATCGACGTAAGATTATTGACCAGTCACCACCCTCAGACCGATGGTCAGACCGAGAGGACACATCAGACCCTTGAGCAGTACTTACGGTGTATGTTACAGCAATCTGAAAGCAACTGGAAAGACATTCTTTGGATAGCCGAATACGCATATAATAATTCGGTACACTCTGGAACTGGCCACAGTCCTTTTTATACTTTGTTTGGGCATCACCCTCGAACCTCAAACCTTGACTTACCTCAGAACCTCGGAATGCTTGCAGTAGAACATCTGCATTCTACAATTACCCAAGCCTTCAAAGAGGCAACTAAGCATTTACAACAAGCCAAGAGAAAATACAAGGAGAATGCTGATCTACATCGGAGTGAAGCACCTCTGTATCAGATTGGGGATCAAGTGTGGTTAGCTACCAGACATTTACCAATGAAAGGGCCTCGAACTTTTAACCCAAAATATCTGGGACCTTATTCTATTACGGCAATAATTAATCCAGTGGCTGTTAAACTTGATTTACCAGCTAGTATGCAAATTCACCCTGTTTTTCATGTGTCACTTCTGAAACCAGTGGTACCCGGAACTCGACTGCTTAAACCTCCAGAACCTATTCTAATAGATGGGGAGCCCAAATTCGAAGTGAAGAACATTTTAGACTCAAAAATGTTTAGGTCAAAACTGTTCTACCTAATTGATTGGAAGGGATACGGACCTCAGGAGAGGTCGTGGGAACCCAGCGACAATGTGCATGCACCTCGATTAGTCAGGAAATTCCACCGACTCTTCCCAGACAAACCAAAACCCCCGGAGGGAACAACCTTGGGAGGGGCCTTGTGGGGGAGTGCTGTCATGATGCCCGCTCCCGGGGAGCCGGTTCAAGCCCTGCGTCCCCGAAAGCGGACATCCAGTCCCCAAGGAAGGACCCATCAACCCCATATAGGGGCCCTTTGGACAGTGTCCTGGCGCCTATGGCGTCAGGCTCATAAAAGACATCAGTCCTGGCGCCATAGGCGCCAGGCTCATTATGGGAGTGCTTGGGTGCACTTACCTGATGCAGACCTTGCTGCAGGATCCCGGCCTCCTTGAGGCCTGAAAGGAACTACTTTACCTGTGGGACTAATTTACCATCCGGGCATGGTCGGGGAAGGATACATACCTGATTAGAGGAAGGATACATACCTGGAACTTCTTCCAAGGCTATTTAAACCCCACCCAAACAGCCACACGTGATTCGCGTTGTTCTGCATCTAGCAGCTGGACGCTGACCGTGTCTGCTCCTGCATCCTGACTTCTGCCACACCTGCCAGCATCCTGGATCACCTGCAAAGGAAGAGAAGAAGAGAACAGAAGAAGGAAAAGTCCTTACCTGCTAAATCCGCATCCCGGAGACATCTCGCCGACAATCCTGAAAAGGAAGGCTTTTATTTAAAAGCTCATTGCGTCGATCGCTGCAGCGCCGCATTTCACTCACCTTTACAGGGCACCTCCATGTTCAGCAGCGATCATCCGGATTCGCAGTCACGCCCCAGTGCCTAGGGAGAACAAGACCAGAACAAAAGGTGAGAGAGAGAAGGGAACAAGGAAAGCTAAATCTCCATGTTAAGACTTACCTGTTGATTCATTCCCTCTTCATTTCGGGTCCGCGCCGCATCCAGGCATTTCCAGACCCGACCCTTAAGGGGAAAAGAGACATCAGCGTTAATGAGCGAATGAAAAGACATTACCAAAAAAACGCTCATTAAAGACTTACCTGATTTTACAAGGATTTCACCTCTTATCTCGGGTCGGTGCCTGTTCCCCGGCATTCCGTACCCCGGCCCCTATGGGGAAAAAGACACTAGCATTAGTACATTAATGCATGGACACAAGGAGAACCTCTTATCAAAAAACGTACCTGGAAGCCAAGCAAGTTTGGTTCTCACAATCCGAAAATCCAGTGAAGTAACTGGATACCAATGCGCCCCTGCATCAGAAGCAGGATGGAGAGCTCGTCCTTCCAGACCATAAGGTGAGACGCTACGAGGAATCACAGAAGGGTTTCGAGGAGGGTGAGAGGGGAAAGTGGGAGGCCGATTGCATTACCCCGCAGACAGTTAATCCCCTATTTTCGCCTACAGAAGGATATTTCTGCGAGCCAGACAAGCCAGATTTGGGGGCCCGGTCCAGTCCGTCTTCCGAATCCTGCGCATCACCTTAGAAGAGGTCACAGCAGCCCGAACCAGGCCAGCGCCTCCGTGGGAGTCAGGTGAGCGTTGCAGTTACACGTGCTACCTTGCAAGAGGAAGCATGTGTATCACATGAGACTCTGCATGCAGACCTACGTCACATTGCCGCACAGAACCAGGCTCACCCGTCCGGCAGACTTGCTGCCGACGAGGGGCAAGCTGCGCTAGGCGTGGCCAGGCTACTGTGCCACGTCCTCCTTTCCAGGATGAGCCAGACTCGGATGACCATCTATCTCCCACATAGGTCGGGCTGTGCAGGCGTTGAGCCCATGGAGGTTTTTTTTTTGGCTCAGCATCATCGCATGTGGGTGTTGAGCAGCACCCTGTACCTCCCCCAACCTGGGTGCCTCCCCTCCGCCCCGGGTCATATGTGGCCATTTTTGATTTTTCTTTTAGTTTAGTTAGTTAAGTTTCTGTTTGATAGTTATTTTAATTAGGTAATGTAGGTTTTTCATAGTTAGTGTAATTAGTTAATATAGTTTAAAATTGCTTGTCTATTGTGCTTTCATGTGACGGTGTGGTGCTTTGTGGCTTTTGAAGGCATCCACTGTCTGTTCCAGCTGGGCCCTTCAGGCTTGTCTTGTGTATGTGTTTGCTGCTTGGGGTCCTTGACTCACATATGCCACTCCTGCCTCCCTTATCCATGGGCTTGCAAGGATGGTTCGGTGTGACAACCTATTACACAAGGGCTTTGGACTGTCATATCTGTGGCATGTCTGGTGCTGTGTGACTTGTGTTGACACCCCTAGTGGGGATGATTGCGGTGTTATTGTCCACTGTTCAGCTTTTGCTAGATGGGGGGTTTTCATGATTAATGTGTACATTCATTGCTATGCATTGCGTAGCATGTTTCTTATCTTTACTGTACACGTGCTTGTTGCAATTCATGCCGTAGATAGTGTGTTCCACACTTTGGATGTGAAAGACGGACTGATGGTGTGATTTCTGATGTAAATCTCTGACATGGTCCAGTAATGAGATGCCTGAAGAGACACACACAGATGACTTTAAAGCATTAATCATGTGTTTCATGCCCTTTCTGCAGGGGGATGAGCCTCCAGAGCACCTTTGCCAGCAGACATGGCCCATTGGACGTCTGAATTCTGGACACGTTTGTTGGTGCCCACATGCACATGTGTGCACAAGCAGAGGCACAGGGATTGCAGACCTACATCCTAGAACTGCTGACGTGTTCCAAGGAACTCCAGGCAAGGTGAGCAGCACAGGGGGGCCACAACACATCAAAGTTTGCACCAGGCGAGTTGCACATGCAGGCTTAGTCACAGCACTGAGGGTGAGCTTGGACGAATATTGGTGTTGAAGCACACAATGCAGCTCAGATGTGTTGGTGGACTGATGGCTGTTGATTGTAAGGTTGTCTGGGACACCTGCAGGGGCAGTGGCACATACCCTCCGGTACACCAAGGTCCATTGAGGCACTTGCATCAACCATGTAGCCTTCCGAGACATGGAAAGGGGCAGCTCACAGGGACATACAGCAAGGGACATACTCGGGTGCAGTGCATTTTATTTCCATGTACATTTTGATACATGCACTGCCAACCTTAAGATTAATAATTATTCTCCTTAAAAAAACTCTGTATTTTTGAAATGAACCCTTTGTGCATTTTCTGAATGTGTTCTTTCAACAAATGTTATTTTTCTCCTTTTTTTTTCTTTCATTTTAAAACAACTATTGATGCAGTATTTCCAATTGCATCCAGCAGCAAAATAAATTATAAAAGCTGTACAACTACTATCGATTTGTGTCTGAAACTTCCTCTGGTACATTCTCACATTTATAGTGTTTGTGTACCTTTTCTGACATAATAAAAATAACCCAGGCCTATTTAAGTCATATTATAGGCCCCCAAAAATGTTATACGACAGAACAACCCCCTACTGTTGATCTAGTATATCTAGCCCTTTTGTTCTGCCTTAGTTGGGCTATCCCTCCAGTTACCAGTTCCTTCCTCACTGGAACATGAGGAGAACCATCTCCGGTTCCGGAAGCACCTCAAGACCTTCCTCTTTGCTTCTGCTTTCTCTCTGCCTCTCCCTTGCAAAATTCTTCACTGGAACTGCACTGGATCTGCAACTGGGCCACTCTCACCGACCTCGGTCCCTGGCCCAGCCACTCTCCACTTGCACTGCCTCCCTGGCAACCCCTGCACTGCGGGACTGTCTCTCTATCCCTACAGCCCCCCCTTCCCAGCACTTGTCTGCACTTACCTTTGCAGTTGCCACCAGCTGGCCTACTTATTTGTTTTTTAGTCTACATACCCTGTACTGCACTCCCCCCTCCCCTTTCCCTTGCACTTTTCCCATCCCCCTACCCCTGCACTTGCACAATCTAAATGACACCTGGCCTAGTAGTATCATTGTCTGTCTTCCCTTGTTCCCCCCTCCCTGCCTCATCACACCTTGAAATACTTGTGTATAGGCACGTTACAAATGCCATATCATGTCATGTCATATGTGTGCCTTTTGGTCACACAGGATAGCTTGTGTTTCAGTAGCTAGGGATGCAGACAATGTGGCACTTCCATGGCAACTATCTCAGGCTGGTAGGGTTGTGACAGTTGACTGTCTCTTTGTCATCATCGATTGTCACCTGGTATGTGCCAGGCCTGTGTGCACTCCGCAGGGGTGGGAGTTTAGGTGAAAAATGTGGCCACAAGCTGGGTCCGGGCTTCCTCGCCACGTGCCCTGTCCCCTCCCATGGGCAGCGCCTGTGCCTGTGGTTGGGGATGTGGGGGCACCACCATGTCCAACGATACGTCCTGCCATGTTGCAACATTGTGCAGGACACATGCTGCCACAATGATCCTGCACACTACTGGGGGTACATAGAGTAGCTGCCCGCCAGAGCGGTCAAGGGAGCGGAAACGTGACTTGAGCACTCCGAATGTGCGCTCCACTATGGCCCTGGTTGCAATATGGGCAGCGTTGTATCTTACCTGGGGTGGTGCGGTGGGGTTCCGGATTGGCGTCATCATGTGGTTGCTCAGAGGGTAGGCACTGTCCCTTGGGGAGGTGTAAATGGTTGTGATTATTGGTGTTTGTGTATTTGTGTGTGTGTGTGTGTGTGTGTGTGTGTGTGTGTGTGTGTGTGTGTGTGTGTGTGTGTGTGTGTGTGTGTGTGTGTGTGTGTGTGTGTGTGTGTGTGTGTGTGTGTGTGTGTGTGTGTGTGTGTGTGTGTGTGTAACATGCATGCATGTGCAAGGGTATTTGTACTCACCTAGGAGCCATGTGTCGCCATGCTGCCCAGCTTCCAGGGCCCGGCTCAGGGCGGACATTCTGTATATGAAACTGTCATGGGTGGAGTAGGGGTGGTTTGCATAGACAGAGGTGATGATTCCCTTTGCATCGCATACCACCTGTACATTGATGGAATGCCAGTGCTTGCGGTTTCGGTCGATGTGCTCAGTCGCCCTAGGTGGACGTAGGGCCACATGGGTGCAATCTATGGCACCGTGCACTTTGGGGAAGTGTGCCACCCTGAAAAAATCCAGGACAACGGCCTGCCTTTCTGCGGGTGTTCTGGGCATGTATATGTGCCTGCGGACTGAGGGGCGCGCTGTCATGATTGCCAGTACCTGGTGTAGGCAGCGTGACTGCGTGGCCTGTGAGACCCCCCCCCCCCACTATGGCAGTAGTCCGCTGAAATGACCCAGTGGCCAAAAAATGCAGGACTTTGAGCACCTTCTCCAAGGGGCTCAATGCTTGGGAGCAAAGGGTGAGGGATGTAAGGTCATCTTCCCACTCCCTGACCAGGTCTAGGATGATATGGGGTGGAAACCTATACCTGAAGTAGACCTGGTCGTCAGGCATCCCAAAAAGGCTTGTCCGTGGTGCGAAAATGCGTGCCCTGGCTATTCTCCTCCTCCTGCGGTGTCCCACGATCAGTGCTGCGACAAATGGGGCATTCATCGTAGCTGTATATATTTGTTTGTAGTTTGCGTGCACTTTTATACTGTGCGCGGGGATGCTTCCGCCTGCCTTCGTGTGGCGGACGCATTGACGTCTGTGTGCGTCTTTTGCCGTGCGCGGGTTTCCCGTATTCAAATCCATGAATACGGTATGTTTGTGTGCGTGTGGGCGTTCCGTGTAGTTCCCTGCAGTACTTCCCCAGTTACGCCTTCTTTTTCACGCGTTATTCCCTATTCCGCGTGTTATGCCCACTGTTCCGCCCACTTTGGTTGTGTGTGCCGCGCTATGTGTGCTTTTGCTGTGCGCGTAGCGCACGCCGTGTGTGCCCTCGTGCGCCAAGGCAGGATTTGGCGCATGGACAGCGGGAAACACGCGCAGCGTCTTCCTTGAATCGCACGCGTGCGCATGCGCTGGGTTTCTCACACTTGCGCCACCTTGCGCCTGCTTGCGCTGGGATTTTCGGCGCACGTTTGCTCGATGAATCGACCCCTGAGTGCCAGTTAATAGTGCTATGGGAGTGTTTGGCAAGTGTCTTTTCCTTTGTAAAAATTAAAAAATGTTGGCGTTGTTAATGAACCTATAATCTGAAACTATTAAATTGGACTGCAGGCAGGGGGGAATAACATATGAGGAGGGACACAGAGTCTGTAGGTGTTGTTTAATTATGTGCCACCCATTGCCAGCCCATGGCATTCTAATCCCTATGGCCATTCATTGTCACCCATTCCTGACTATGCCTACCCAAAACCGTTCCTAATATGAACCCTTTGTTCTCACCCCTCTTCTGTGCCCATCTGTATCCTACCCCTGCTGTATATCTGTTCTGTTGTTACCTCTGAAAAGTGCTCTCTCATACATCTGAACTGTTGTATAGTCTGTAAAGTGCACTGTTGCTTCTGAAAACTAGGTCTGCGCTCAATAAATACCATAATAACTATAATAATAATAATAATAATAATAATAATAATGAAGCCTTAACATCAGGCTTTGCACTGAAAGTGCCTGACAGTGCTTTCTCGAAGCAGTCTTCTGATAGTTGATGACTTAATTGGCGTTGTAAACACACTACTAGTGTAATAAAAAGTCTTAATGAGGTCTGCCTTCAGCCACTTGATTTATAACCACTCTACATGTACTTCACTGAAGTCCTGTTAAAAACAAGCATTGGCAACCCCACTAAGTCCTGTTTAAAGCAAGCATTAGCAAAACCAACATTTTTGGCTTGTGTATACGTTTTAAGCTTTTGCCAGGCACTTCTATTAGATGCCCAGGTACTCACATCATTTTGCACCTGTTAACAACAGTGGGTAGTTAATAGCACTACAGCTGTGCTTTCCAAATACCTTTCTGATGTCTATACAAAAGCTTAACAGTTGGCATTGTCAAGGCTTGCTTAAAGCAGTAATTGGTGCTGCAGTGAAGTATGTTTTTCAGCACTAGACACTATTTGTTGTTTAAATCATATTATTTAAAAAGGTGGTATAACAAATACCTTTGAAAATTAAAAAAAATATATGTAGTATGGCTTCTTAGATGTAGATTACGGAATGTAGAAGTTGAATCTGCAAATAAAAATCTGTAAAGGTTTGCTCTGTATTTTGTGATAGAGGAGGCTCTGAATCAAAGGGCAAATGCACTCTCATAGTTGAAAGGTACATCTCAACTTTTGAAATGAGATGACAGGATTACGTGTAGAGTTTTTGGATGTGACTGTTTGAATATAGTCAATCAGGGAGTGCTACAGAGATAATGGTAAAAAGGAAGAAGGGCTGCCCTGTGGTTTGATGTCTGCGGATGTCCGCAACTGTTCATGGAAGGATCGCAATTGCCAGCTGGACCCATTGGTCATGCCCTGCATGTAAAGAGGAATGCAGAGTCCACAGACACTTTGGGTGTCCACGAATGTTGGAAGGCTCAGCCGATCAGGGTTTGTCTTCATGGAGGACGACAGGGTAGCAAGTGCTTCATTTCCTGTTTCAATTTCTGAAAGCACCCAAACAAGAAGACTGTTTGGATGTTAGGAGATTTGTGGATTCATTGGCTGCAGATATATGCAGAGCGGTTTGCATCTCTGATAATCTTGGATTAGAAAATGTCGAGGTGGTTTGACAAGGAGTTTGTGGAATGAAATGTAGTGAATTATTACCCATGGTTGAAGATATGGTGCATTTGAAACATGCAGTAATGATTATAGAACATTGTGGAGGTAATAGTTTAGGGTATGCAACTGGTATATTTTTGCAGTTTGCGATGAAAGATAGTTTTAGAAGGCTAAGGGAACGTTTTGGTCACACATAGTGTATTCTTTCACAAATTACTAAAAGACAATTGTGGAAGAGATCAAACCTGTTTTGTCCACAAATCAAAAAAGTGAGGCAGACTATTAATTTGTGATGTTATCTTTGATGTCCTCGGTGGTAGTCTTCAAAGTGCATGGCACTGAAGCTAGTTATGTTGTTGAGCTTACCATAACTGGCATATTTCTTTTTTTTTTTTATTTTACCTTGCAACTATGTCATCAGTTTAACTAAAGTTCTTTTACTGAATATCATAGGTTTTAATAAGTGCAACTTAACCATAACATCCCTTTAACTGAAGATTGTCTACTGAATATAGTATAAGGGAAGATACACAGTATCATATGATGGTATTTCCACGTCAAGCATGCCATCTACAACTGCTTCAGCATCAGTGGGGAAATGCAAATACATTGAATGAGATGAAACAGAACATTGCACCATGGGGCATTTGCATTTTACCACTTTGACATTACATCCTTCTGAGTTATTTGAAACTGTAAGGGGCACCTGGCTATTCCCTGATTTTTCCAGGTGGAAACATATATATATATATATATTACATGGCCACGGTAGTGGCCATGTAGTTATGGTTAAGTTGCTGTTTCCATAGGAAGGGTGGCTTATAACTTCGCTCTCCCTGGACGGATCCTCACCAAACTTTGCAAAAAAAGTAGTTGGGTCACCCTGAATTGTTTTCCAAAGTTTGGTGAGGATTCGTCCAGGGGGGGAAAAGTTATAGGGGGGGTCCCAAAACTTTTTTTTTTTCCCATAGACTGAATGGGAAAAAACTTTGCGCACGGCTACAGCCAGAACCGCTGGACGGATTTACAGCAAATTTGCGGCAGGAGCCGCGGCCTGGTCCCAAAAGCGTGCTTTTGTAAATTTGGTGTAAATCTGTCCAGTAGTTTTTTTAAAAATGACCAAAATGTAAGGCAAAAAATTAGTGATATCTGCGTTCGCTTCGCGGGCGGACTTCCCTGTTCGCTCCGCGGACAGCACCCCGATTGGCCCATGGGCTTGCTTCATGTCCGCGGACATGCGACGTGTTCGCTGATTGGACGGCGAGGGGCGTGGAGCGCGTCAGATTTTCTGTGGCGCCCGCCATCTTGTATTCGCAGTCACCGCGTACAGCGCAGTGAAACGTGGATAAAAAATTGTATTTAGTGCTGTGTGTTGGTGTGTAAGAGTGTTTGGGGAGGGTTGGGGAGTATGAGATAGGTTCAATGCTTTGTTTTTTTATGTGCTAGACCTTTTTGTTGCGTTCGATTTGTCCGCGGAGAACACGGCTGTTCTGACATTTTGTAAATAAACTAAATGGTGGGGTGTTTAACGGAGTATGTGTCATTTTTGTTCGCAAGGAAGGTAAAAATGAGCTATGAACACTCGCGGTGTACTTAATTGTTCGTAAATACACAAACTGGGGGTGTCCTCAGGACGCTGTCCGTATTGTAATCTGTCTAGTTAAATGTGTTCTAAGAACACTCACAGTGTCCCGATATGGTTGCAATTACACAAAATGGGGGTGTTCTGAGAACGTTGTTTGTATTGTTCGTTGTCAGGGTGAAAGTGTTTTAAGAGCACTCCTTTTGTTCGCTAATAGTACAATTTCCTAGCAGCGTCAACCGACTTTTTGTCCACTAAAGAAACGATAAATCTGGCTGGTGTGGGTCGACATTATGTGATAATCCTATGACTGGCGCTATTGACCTGGCTGACTTGCTTTTGCGACACTAAATCATATCTCCCGCCCCTAAGCCTGATATTATCAAAGCATTCATATTCCCCGCCTTTATCCGTGACGTTACAGGGTGCGTAATGAAACGCACCCAGTCGTCTCCAGTACTACGCGACTTTACACAGAACCCGGAAGACAACACACATTATGTCACAACACAGCGCGCCACAATTCAGAATATGAAACTGTGATTTAAAAGCAAAGAGCAAGATTGTAAATGTTGTAAAGTATATTTACTTGACATCAAATATTTAGAGAATATTCAGCAATTTGCATTTGTCTTTGTTGTCGATCCGCAAAAGTTCATGTTGAGACACGCGATGTTCCTTTGCGGTACAGAGAGTGTTAGATCAGGTTACAACTCAGTGCGCCACAATTCGGAATATGAAACTGTGGTTTAAAAGTAAACAGCAGGATTGTACATTTGGTAAAGTACATTTATTTCACATGAAATGTTTAGTGAATATTCAGCGATTTGCTATTGTCTCTGCTGTCGATCAGCAAAAGTTTATTTGGAGCCACGCGTTGTTCCTTTGCGGTAGATAGGCTGTTGGTTTATGATAAAAGCAGTAAATGGTCTCTCTGATAATCGGAAGGTTGCTCCAACAACGAGCCATTAGACCACCGTATTGGTTGGTATGTTGTTTGTAGCCGCTAGTACTGCGTAAGGGCATATTGGTCTTTGGCGATTCTCCCTTAAAATGGTGAGGGTCATGAAGTTGCATATTTGGACTTGCACCTGGCAGTTGATGACCCCATCCGCTGGAGTCTGTAAATCTTGACATAGACAAAATGGGGCCACGTACCTGTTTTAAAAAACATAAATTAGTCTCACCAGCCGATCTTCATTAAAAATCATCATTTTATTTATTAGGGCGTGAAACTATTTGCTATCGAAGATAGTGCAACAGAGTATGTTAATAATAAAATAATAATAATATTTTCCCATTCATATAGCGCTAAGAACTGTGAGGTATGTAAGCGGTGCTTATTATTAACCACAGTGTGTGGTGCTCATTTATTGACCACGGAAGGATGAAAGGCTGAGTTTTGCCTTGCCGGGATTCGAACTTGCATTAGCAAGCTGTGCACGGATGTCAAAGCGAGCGCTGTACTCGCTGTGCCACTTGACAGGCTACAGTGAAGTGGCACAGCGAGTAGAGCACTTAACCGCCTATAGACAGGTTAAATTATTTATATTAACCCACTCTGTGTCGTCTGCCTTTTTCAGAGCCCTCTAAACGACAGGGGATCAATTTGGCGGTGATAGTGCGCGGTAGAAAACATTATGCCACTTTCAACGAACAAGTTCAACTTCAGCGGTCTTTAATGCTACGCTATTGTAATTATATTTGGTATAAAGTAATCTAAAGGGTTACTTACAGTACAATTGCAATTTCCATTGTCTACGAGTGGTGCAGTCCCAAAATACGACTCCGCGTGTGCCAACGATATTTCGCATAGTGATATAATATGTAAAAGTGGTTTCGTTTCAGAAATTTCATCTTTATCTTCTCTTATGTTTTAGCAACACTCCTTCAAGAGAAGTCTTTCATCACAATCTCTGTCTGTCAAGGTCAAAACACAACTGTCAGGCTCCTGTTGTCTGGCGCAGAGGCAGCACAAACACCTGCCTCCCCGTTGGGTCTTAGCACCTGGAATGTAAAAACCACAGGCCACCTTGACCCGCCGGGGAAAGAGGGTTAGGGTCCGTTGGTTTGGATGGGTAGAGGGAGTTCAGGATAACCGGAAAGAGGGTTAGGAAGTTGTTATGGATAGGTGGGGGTTCTTTAGGGAAACATACTCCTCGGCTCCTGTGCGCCGCTCCGATGGACAAACTCCGCCCATGCACTCATGCACCTCACCCACACTGTGTGCCCTTTGAAGGGAGCCTTTGTACTGGAGCTCCTGAACCAGGACACTACGACATTAAAGTGCTGACCAGTGCAGTAGGACACTTATGACATTAAAGTGCTGACCAGTGCAGCAGGACACTATGACATTAAAGTGCTGACCAGTGTAGCAGCAACATAAAGCACACCGGCATTAACTCATGCAGCACGCTTTCCCAAATCATGTGCGTGAACACCAACCCCCTCGCATTATTCTCATGCACCAAAAACTGCACTTAGCTCTGATTGCTGGCTGGTGCCTCCGATCCTCCTGACTTGTTTGTGTGCTCAGCCAAAGTACGCTCAGCCGAAGTACGCTCAGCTTTCACTGCAAAATACCAAAACACATTGTCAGTGCGGGCGAAAACAACTCGTAGTTGACTTCACTCCGAGTTGCCTCAGGAATGTTTTCCCCGCATTCAGTGCGTGGGCAATTAGTCACGGCATTGCCCAAATCATGCAGGGTCTATGTATGGATTCCCAGTTTACAGGGGACTCGTGCGCGATGCTTCTCGTGCCTCTGCCCCAGTTCGCGGTTCGGTATCTAAACCGACAATCCCAGCCGAAAACACAGCCGACAACAAGTGCTTCAAAAAGAGAAACGTATCTTTGGTTGTGCGCGGGGCCTGGGGTGTTCAGGCGGGAGCTTATGCCCTGCGTAGGCGTGCCTGCCGGAGCTCGAATGAAACACGTCTTCTCTCCTCTGCGTCCGGAATTGCGAGCGTCGTCCCGATGGCACGGCTCACGCATGCGCATTAGCGCGGGCGTGGCATTTCCTGACAGCAGGCTCGTGCAAGGCACGGCCTGCTGGGAAATGTAGTTCCAAGGCGGTTCTCCATCCCAGGGACTTCTTTCTGCAAAAGGGATGGAGAACCCGCCTTGAGTACTGGGTAGGGCTTTTTAGGGGGGCTAACACCCCTTCTGCAGCCCCCACAGTGGCTGCAATCTGCTTTTTGGCCCCAACACGTGGCCCAGCCCTGACAGTACTCCCCCTCCCTTTCGCAGGCCCTGGTTTAGCGGGGTACCTAAGATGGAATTGGCGAAGGAGTCGAGGAGCATGAATGTTTTGTGCCGGTTCCCAGGATTGATCCTCAGGGCCGTACCCCTCCCAGTCTATGAGGTACCATAGCTTTCCCAATCTAAAACTTGAATCCAAGATAGCCCTTACTTCGTATTCCGGATAACCATCCACCAACATGGGTGGGGGCCTTTTTGTTTTTACAGAAGCCGGGGCTGGTTTTAATAAGGCCACATGGAATACCGGATGTACCTTCATATGTTGTGGTAATGATAGTCTGACCGCCACTGGATTGATGATTGACGTGATCGGGAACGGGCCAATGAAACGAGGTTGGAATTTACGAGGCCCTTGTAGGTGGAGGTTTCGAGTTGAAAGCCATACCCGATCTCCTGTCTTATAGGGTGGGCTCACTCTCCTTTTCTTGTCGGCATAATGTTTATATGATGATTTTGCTGAGTTCAAGGTATGTTGTATGGACAGCCAAAGGGTTTCAAGCTGTCTTTTTCGTTCCTGCGCAGCTGGTACTTCCGGTACATCGACCTGCGGTAATGGCTGGAAACGTGGATGGTATCCATATGAACCATAGAATGGTGTTACCTTGGTTGACGAGTGGACAGCGTTATTATACGCTAGCTCCGCCAGCCAGATGACCTCCGCCCAGGTATTGTCTTTGCCTTGAATGAGACAACGCAGGTATTGCTCCAGTGTCTGGTTTAAGCGTTCCGTTTGTCCATCCGTCTCTGGATGGTAAGCAGTGGACAAACGTATATTCATTCCTACAGTGCTACAAAATGCTTGCCAAAAGCGCGAAGTGAATTGTGGCCCTCTGTCCGAGATTACATTATATGGGATTCCGTGCAGTCGAACTATGTTCTGCAGGAACAGATCGGCCAGTTCACTAGCTGTTGGCGTGCTCTTACAGGGTATGAAGTGAGCCATCTTGGTGAGGTAGTCTACGACTACAAGGATGGATGTGAATCCGTGGCTGAGGGGTAACTCCACTATCAAGTCTAAAGAAATGGTATGCCAAGGAGTTGGCGGTGTTGGCAATGGTTGCAGATGTCCTGCTGGTTTCTTATGTTCGGATTTGTTTCTCATACAAGTATCACAGTTGGAAATGTAACATTGCACATCCCTCTTCATACCCGGCCACCAGAAGTGCCTCCTTAGTAGTTCTATGGTTTTTGTCGAGCCGGGATGACCTACAAAAGGCGAGTCATGACACCACTGAATTGCTTGTCGTTGAAGTGGTGTAGTGGGTATGTATAGGGCTTTTTTGAAAAAAGGCAATCCATCCTTGATTGTCCGATCCGCATCCTGCGCCGTCCATTGCGCTAAATCTAGTACAGACATTGCTTTCCGGATGTCTTCAAACATGTTGTCTACTACGATGCTTCCTACAATGCAACTTGGTTTTATTATTGGCTTGACCTCTTCCTTGGGTTCTGAGTGTTCAGTGTTGGGCTCGGGATATCGTGACAGAATGTCCGCTTTCCTATTGTCTATGCCCGGACGATATGTTACAACAAAGTCAAACTCTGAAAAGTACATGGCCCATCGTAGCTGTCTGGGACTAAGGGCCTTGGCCGACTTCAAGAATTGTAATTTACGATGGTCAGTAAATATAGTGATGGTGTGTCGGGCCCCCATTAGGTAATGGCGCCATTCCCCAAAGGCTGCTTTGATGGCTAACAGCTCCTTGTCTGCTATTACATAGTTCCGTTCTGCGGGTAACAATGTCCTGGAGTAATAGGCGAAGGGGTGCAACTGTCCGTTGTCATCACGTTGTGACAGGATGGCGCCGATGGCATAGCTTGATGCATCAGTCTCTACTACATAGGGTTTGGTTGGATCTGGATGCATGAGAACCGGAGCTGTGATGAACGTGTCCTTCAGGGCTCGGAACCCTGCTTCTGCCTCTGCATCCCACTGGAATGGTATTCCCTTTCGTAAGAGACGGGTAATAGGCTGAACCTTTTTAGCAAATCCCTCTATGAAGCGACGGTAGAAGTTCGCGAAGCCTAGCACCGTCTGGACGTCCTTTACTGAAGTTGGAGATGGCCAGTCGATGATAGCTTGTACCTTCTTCTGGTCCATATTCACTCCTTGGGGTGACAAAATGAATCCCAGAAACTCTACTGTGGATTGGTGGAACTCACATTTTTCTAATTTAGCGTAGAGCTGGTGCTCCCTCAATCTCTGCAACACTGCCCTCACATGGCCCCGGTGTTCTTCCATACTTTGTGAATAGATTAGTATATCGTCGATGTACACCACCGCGAACACATCCAGATATCCTCGTAGAACCTCGTCCAAGAAGTGTTGGAATGCGGCAGGGGCGTTGCAAAGTCCAAAGGGCATAACTTGGTACTCGTATAGGCCGAATTTTGTGCGGAAAGCTGTCTTCCACTCATCCCCTTGTCTTACTCTCACAAGGTGATATGCCCCTCGCAAATCAAGTTTCGTATATACCGTCGAACCACGCACCTGGTCTAATAACACTGGAATCAAGGGAAGAGGGTAGCGGTTTTTGATGGTAATGCGGTTGACCGCTCTGTAGTCGATGCATGTCCTGAGTTCTCCGGATTTTTTGGGCACGAAAAACAGGGGCGATGAGACTGGAGATGTTGAATGCCTAATAAATCCATTTGCCAAGTTGGTGTCAATGTATTCTTTTAGATGTTCATTTTCTGACTCCGTAAGGGCGTAGATTCTACTGCAGGGGAGGATCGCTCCATCCTCGAGATCGATCCTGCAGTCAAACGATTGGTGTGGAGGCAAGGTCTCAGCTGCCACTTTACTAAAAACATCCCGGTAATCCTCATATACTTCCGGCAACACTGTCTCCACGCCTCCTATGAAGTGAGACGAATCCCCCGGCGTTCCGCAGGTCCTACGGCAATGTCTTGACTGGAACAGCAACGTTCCCGAACTCCAGTTGACGGTGGGGTTATGGAGCCTTAACCATGGTAACCCCAAAATGAAGCCAAACTGTGGAGCTGCAATAACATCGAATTGTATTGTCTCTTGATGACACTTTCCGCATTCCAGGTGTAAGAGATGGGTTTGCTGGGTAATGGGTCCTTAGATTAGGGGTGAACCATCCACCGATTTAACTTCTTCTTTCAGTGCCTTGTTGCTCAACGGAAGACCCAATCTTAGCGCTACCTGCTCGTCTACAAAATTGCCTGTAGCTCCAGAATCTACCATTAAAGACACAGGAATGCGTTTGCCTTGCCAACTTAGATTGCCTGGAAGCATGACATGTGCTGCCTGGTTGTGTTGAGTATTGGCCAGTAGCCTCGGGGTGTTTTTAGTTTCGCTCGTCCTTGCCACCCTCATGGGCGAGCTGCGGCGTTTCCCGAACCCCCTTCTTTAAGTGGTTTGGCAGAACATTCACGTACGAAATGGCCGGCCTTACCACAGTACAAGCATAATTTTTCTCGTCTTCTTTTGTCCTTTTCCTCCTTGGACAGCGGGCCGCGAACCGTCCCGATCTGCATGGGTTCGTCAGCAGCTCTTTCCACCGCTCTGTAAGTTTTCTGCTGATCCAGTCATGCCAAGGGTTTAGTATCCCACTTACGTTTATCTTGCCGGCGTTCACTCTGCCGTTGCTCCAAGCGGAGTGCTAAGTCTATCATTGTAGAGCATGTTTCAGGCTGTGGGTCCACCTGAGCAATGAGGTCTTTTAGATCTTCCCTAAGGCCTTGATAAAACAGAGCCATTCTTTTGTCCTGTGGCCAATCGGGCTCCATAGCCAATCGGTTGAAGGCTGTTACGTAAGACACTAGGTCTCTGCTTCCTTGCTTTAAAGTGAGTAGTTCCCTGTCCTTAATCAAGGATGCTGAGCGTCGATTGAATATTTTGCCAAACTCCGCCAGGAACGTGTCCCAATTGTATAGCAAGGCGTCATCTTTACGAACCAAGGGTGTGGCCCAAGAAGCAGCATCCCCAGTGAGGTAGGAGATTACAAACGCTGTGCGCGCTTGAGCTGTCCTGAACACAGCTGGTTTAGTCAGAAAGTGCAATTGGCACTGCATGACGAATTGGTTGAATTGTTGGGGGTCTCCATGGTACCTCTCTGGGGCAGCTAAGGGTAAGGGTGGCTCCGTGGACACCTGCACCTGCACGGGGGTTGGAGGGGAAGCTCTGGGTAAGGGGGTTGCTTTGGCCTGGGTTTGAATCGTTAGGTTGTGTACTTGCCCTGCCAGGTCTTGATAATCCTGTCTAGTTGCGGCTAATTCCGCCTTTAGTTCCTGAAGTAGGGTCACTACGTCAGCCATGGTTGTACTGCCCGGGCGCCTAGTATACTTGGGCTCGCAATTCTGTCAGGCTCCTGTTGTCTGGCGCAGAGGCAGCACAAACACCTGCCTCCCCGTTGGGTCTTAGCACCTGGAATGTAAAAACCACAGGCCACCTTGACCCGCCGGGGAAAGAGGGTTAGGGTCCGTTGGTTTGGATGGGTAGAGGGAGTTCAGGATAACCGGAAAGAGGGTTAGGAAGTTGTTATGGATAGGTGGGGGTTCTTTAGGGAAACATACTCCTCGGCTCCTGTGCGCCGCTCCGATGGACAAACTCCGCCCATGCACTCATGCACCTCACCCACACTGTGTGCCCTTCGAAGGGAGCCTTTGTACTGGAGCTCCTGAACCAGGACACTACGACATTAAAGTGCTGACCAGTGCAGTAGGACACTTATGACATTAAAGTGCTGACCAGTGCAGCAGGACACTATGACATTAAAGTGCTGACCAGTGTAGCAGCAACATAAAGCACACCGGCATTAACTCATGCAGCACGCTTTCCCAAATCATGTGCGTGAACACCAACCCCCTCGCATTATTCTCATGCACCAAAAACTGCACTTAGCTCTGATTGCTGGCTGGTGCCTCCGATCCTCCTGACTTGTTTGTGTGCTCAGCCAAAGTACGCTCAGCCGAAGTACGCTCCGCTTTCACTGCAAAATACCAAAACACATTGTCAGTGCGGGCGAAAACAACTCGTAGTTGACTTCACTCCGAGTTGCCTCAGGAATGTTTTCCCCGCATTCAGTGCGTGGGCAATTAGTCACGGCATTGCCCAAATCATGCAGGGTCTATGTATGGATTCCCAGTTTACAGGGGACTCGTGCGCGATGCTTCTCGTGCCTCTGCCCCAGTTCGCGGTTCGGTATCTAAACCGACAATCCCAGCCGAAAACACAGCCGACAACAAGTGCTTCAAAAAGAGAAACTTATCTTTGGTTGTGCGCGGGGCCTGGGGTGTTCAGGCGGGAGCTTATGCCCCGCGTAGGCGTGCCTGCCGGAGCTCGAATGAAACACGTCTTCTCTCCTCTGCGTCCGGAATTGCGAGCGTCATCCCGATGGCGCGGCTCGCGCATGCGCATTAGCGCGGGCGTGGCATTTCCTGACAGCAAGCTTGTGCAAGGCACGGCCTGCTGGGAAATGTAGTTCCAAGGCGGTTCTCCATCCCAGGGACTTCTTTCTGCAAAAGGGATGGAGAACCCGCCTTGAGTACTGGGTAGGGCTTTTTAGGGGGGCTAACACCCCTTCTGCAGCCCCCACAGTGGCTGCAATCTGCTTTTTGGCCCCAACACGTGGCCCAGCCCTGACAGCAACCTTATAGTCTGCTTCATGAGCCTCTCCGGGGCCCGAGAAAAAAATGGAAGCAGCTGACCTTCACTGTGAACGAGCATAAATTCTTACTTCGCAACATTCTGTGTAAAGCCATCTGTAGAAGTTGGTTTTTGCACGCCATGTTTGTATATTGTTTGCGTGATATTAAAAAAAGTTTGTTTAAAGGACGTTATGGTTCTAAGTACAGCCGAAAGACCCCTGAAAATAGCAAGTTATGGTAAGCTATGAAAAATAACTCGCGCCAACACCATGCACTGCTAAGACTAACACCCAGGACATCAAAGATGACATCGCAAATGTCATTGATGAAATCACTGATGACATCACATGTGTATGTACTTTTAATGGAATTTGTGTACTAGGGATTTTTATTATAATGTTCCGAAAAAAGTGTCAAGGATATTGCAATAAATACCGTTATTAGTGCTTTGAATGATGCATTTATATCAATAAATAGCATTGTATTATGGGATTCTATGTAGTATACTGAGCTAATAATGGAGAAAGATAGCATTGTGTGCAGAGTACAAGATACAAGTATAATATTTGTAATGTTAATATGTAGAATAATGAAATGATAATTGTCCTGAAATGTTCGAAAAATTCACAAAATGGGGGTGTTCAGAGGACGTTATTCGTATTGTGTGATTGCTTAGCTGTATGCAATGAGGGAATGGTACAGAGAGTAAAGTGGACGCCGTCCGCGGACACCGCGGCTGTTCGTGGACAGGGCGTGGTAAATCCGGGTTTTTCCAGGAAATCCAACATGGAAAGAAGACTGTAAGGATCAGCCAATCAGATGTCGAGGTTGTGGATTTGTGTTGAAAGAGACTGGCCCTCATTACGACCCTGGCGGAATACGAAAAACGATGGCGGAAATGTAATACCGCCATTGAATACCGCCCGTTGCGATCATGACCCGTCACCGTAAAGTACGATGCGATTAGCGACACCGTAGTGAACGCCAACGCTAACTGCACCAAGTACGCGCACGTGCGCCGTGCAAAACCGCAATATCCGCCATGGCGCAACGGTACGCGAATGCTGACCCCAGCGGACATTCACTTAACGCCATCAAGCATGGCGGAAAGTACCATTCCGCCATGGCGAGAACTACGGCATCGCGAACTAACCGTAATGGCCCTACTGAGTGCCTGTACTGCACTCCCTGGCCACATTGCACAACTCCTCGTAGGCGCAATGCAGTCACACCATGCAACCAGTGAAATGTACAAGTCACCCATGCATGCCAACGAACAAATGCATGCAGGGGCCCCAAGTGCCCTGTGAGTGGCCATCCACAATTGGCAACACACCATTGCCGTACTGATGCAGCACAGGCATCTGAAGGTGCAAGTACACCAAAATGAACTGAAAATTCCATGACACAAAACAACAACAGTCCCCCATCGCTTGCCACCAGTGTAAATCAACATTCAAAGCAGTAACCTGAGGGAGACTGCACCAGCCCTGTACACATGCCAGTAGTCAAACCAACCATCAGCATAAGCACGTACCACGCAACTGTACCCAGAAGCCGGAACCCAATGCAGAACACCTCACAATACATCGCGCCACAAATCGGAATATGCCACATTACTAGCAAAGAATAACGCTACACGGTTAATATCTGAATATAAATTTAATGCACATCAAAATCACCAAGCCCATACAGCCATTTGAACATAAACTAACAAATGATCAGCATTACTGTGGGCTGCATCCGCAATAAATGACCAGCTTCCCCATGTGTGACGCCCTGTACCTTCATGGCACACAGGGGCTACATCAACATCCAAAAAGGCAACATGGAAGCGCCTAGGACCGCAGGGCCGTCCCATGAAGTAGGCACTAGTCCAGCTGGAAGCTAGGTATGCTGCACCTAGCCACTAGTACTGCGCAAGGGCATGTGGGCCATTGGCGATCGTCCCATAAGATCGTAATGGTGCTCCACTGATTAACTCGAAGCTGCAGGTGTCGACTGTAGAAGCCATCTGCAGGAGTGGCGTACAGATGGCAGCGGCAGAAGGGGAGGAGATACCTGTCACCCAAATGAAAAAAATGATAGTATGGGCATCCGAACTTCATATGTATTACTCACTTCATTCAACACACCAAACCTACAACCATATGCATGCTAGCCCACTCATAAGGATCAATTGCACCCAAAAATCACTTGCGAATCATTACGACACAAATCGAGGTGAATACACTATTTCAAACGAGTGTCTGTGTGCATGCGCCTGTCAGAACAGGATCCATCAGATGGGATCATCAACGTGCATAGATACAAGTGATTGAAGGCGCGTCGAGACAGGGAGGGTTCAAGAAGGGCAGACAGACGATGGTCCCACTATGGCAGCCTTGCATCACATAGCGCAGGGGAAGGGGATAGATTCCAAATAGCCATGTACATGACAGACTCCCAATTAAATCATCTTTCCATGCATCCATTCATCATTCCCTCATCCCGTTATGAAAACGCCTGAATATTCACTCACATAACATTCGAAATTTCCATTGAGTCTGTGCGTAATGCAGCCTTCAAAATCCACTGTGCTCCTGCCCGGATTCCTTGTGTAGTGAAGTCACATGTATTTGGGAACGTCCTGCCTTATCGTCCACTACGCTATAGCGCATCCCATTCAAATCATATCAATCATTGCATTCCCGTCATGGGCCCTGTCCCAAGGACATTCAACAATAGAACGTTACATTTCCAGTCAGACCTGTGGGCGTCTCCACGCCGCTAGTTGAAAACCGAAAGCGCTGTCCTTCGAATTCCTAATTTGCAACATCACGTTGAAAAGGCATCTGTGAACGCTTGGATTCACAAATACATCTATGCAGTGCGGCTGTGTGTGAAAATGGTAACTGGCCTCAATCACTGATGGGACTCCCCGCCGTCGGTGAACGTCGGTACAGTGCTGCATGAGGGTCCACCGTTGATCGAGCACTACATTCCACTGACCCTTCACAAGTCTGCTCGCGAATGCAAATATAGTATGTGCAACAATGGAACCATAGCAGAATTAACAAATAAACCAATATTCCACAGCCATCGGGATTAAGAACATGAATGCAAATGCAAGATGCCATGCGTCGAATTGCAGCGTCGTGTGCGGGACGTGCTCGCACGAAAGGCATTGCAGCTGACACAGGTGGAATGAATCACCACAGGTGAAGGCTATACTATTATTATTTAAATTATTATTATTATTATACAGCCTGAAAACACATAAATTGCACACCCAACCCCCTCCCCCAACCACACCCACTCCAGAATGCTACCGGCAGGACTAGCGATGTTGGGCCTGGCGGACCTGATTGCACTGCAAGTACTCCAACTTCAAGAAGAAGACGAACGCCAACTACTACAACAACCGGCCGCACAGAGGAGACGCAGGAGGAGGAGGAGGAGGAGGAGGGCAAGGCATGGCCAGCAAGCCCCACCAGCACAGCCACTACCACCACGCAGGCAGCCCGCAATCCCACGCCTCCGAGCTAATCCGTTCAACCTCACAGCTGAGCAGATCCACACCCTCTACCGTTTGGACCGGGACACCATAACCGCCATTGTCGACATGACACACGCTGACCTTGTCAGCATGATAGATAGCCCAACCGCCATCCCACCCCTACTGAAGGTGGTGTCTGTACTCCACTTCCTGGCCAGAGGCACCTACCAGCACACAGTCGGACAGTTGCATGGCATTTCACAGCCACTATTCTCACGGACACTATTCCAAGTGCTTGATGCCCTCCTGAAGCACTCAGACGACTACATCACTTTACCACGCTCGGAGCAGGAGCTTACAAACACAAAAGTGGGATTCCATGCACTTGGCGGCATACCGGGTTGCATTGGTGCCATCAACTGCACCCATGTGGAATTGGTTGTCCCACATGCCATGGAGGCCCAGTACCGCAATCGGAAACAATATCATTCTATCAATGTACAAATGGTGTGTGACTCCAACAGGATCTTTACACATTGTTCTGCCCGATTTCCAGGATCAACACATGATTCCATGGTCTTGCGGAACTCTAGAATACCACGCTACATGGAGCGACACGCAGGTCGCCGATCCTGGCTACTCGGTGAGTCTCATTTAATGCATGAGTATGTGGGGTAGGTGATGCGTGAATGACCTGGCAGGAAGGGGGGGATGCGTACGTAGCAATGACATTCCACAAACATCCTTTGTTGTCCACATACAGGTGATGGTGGGTATCCACTGAAGAGATAGCTCCTTACACCAATCCGGAACCCACAGGACCAGCATGAGGAGGACTACAACCATGCCCACTCACGTACCCGTGTGGTCATAGAACAGGCATTCGGCCTACTGAAGGCTCGTTTCCGCTGCCTCAGCAGGTCTGGCGGGGCACTCCTGTACCGCCATGAGAAGGTGGCAAAGATGGTCATGGCATGTGTCATGCTACACAACATGTGCGTACGTAGGAATGTGGCCATGCCCCCCGACGCAGAACTGCTAGCACCTGAAGATGGTCATGATGAGGGTGGGGATGTGGCAGCACCTCAAGGGGTCCGCGAGGCAAAGGAGGCCCGTGAATTACGTCAGAATCTCATAGATGCATGCTTCTAGCACTCACGCCTGGTGGCTGTTACATGGACACGGGACTTGTGGCACTGTGTGTGTCTGGAACATGCACAATGTGGACTGTACGCCAAGATAGGCCTCGTACACAGAGATCAATGTCCACACATCTCATTGGATGAATATGAAGAATTGTATTGCAGATGTGAAATGACATTACACACCCAATCGACCCGCCACCCAAAGAAGCACAACACACCCCCTCCACCCTCCTACCCCCCCCATGAACACCAGTGTCCAATGACGCTCATTGTCAGTGGGCAGACGCTATTGCAAGCCCCCTCTCCGGATATCAGGGGCACCCCTGCCTGTGGAGTGCCGGTTCCTCCCAGATCTACGTTGGGGGCTGCCCTGGACGGAACTTGCAACGGATGATGTCTCTGCCTGCTCACGTCCATGCATGTCCCTAAGGGTTTGTGAGAGCTCAGTGAGCACACGGCGCACAGCGGCAAGTTCACCACATACGTCTTTGGACGTTGCATGCAGTTCCCCCCTCAGGCTCTCGGTGCTTCTCTCCATTTGTCCCCTCAGGCTCTCGGTACTTCTCTCCATTTGTCCCCTCAGGCTCTCGGTACTTCTCTCCATTTGCACGTCAGATTTTTCGGTAGCGCCCGCCATATTGGATTCGCGGACGTCCCCGGACAGCGTGGTGAAACTTTGTTCAAAATGTGTATTTTGTAGAGTGTGTTGGTGTGTAGGAGTGTTTGGGGAGGGTGGGAGTGTGTGAGATAGGATGAAAGTTGTGTTTTTTATGTGTTAGATGTTCTTTTTGTGTTCGATTTGTTTGCGGACATCACGGGTGTTCTGAAATTTTCTAAATAAACTGACTAGGGGGTGTTCTAAGGAGTCAATATGTGTCCGTTTTGTTCGCAAGCAAAGTGAAACTGTTCTAAGAACACTCGCGGTGTCCTGGGAGTGTTCGTAGCTGGTGTCCTGAGGACGCTGTCTGTATTGTTCTCTGTCAAGTTGAATGTGTTCTAAGAACACGCGCGGTGTCCTGAAATGTTCGCAAATAAACAAAATGGGGGTGTTCTGAAGACGCTTCTAAGAACACTCACGGTGTCCGGGGAGTGTTCGTAGGGGGTGTCCTGAGGACGCTGTCCGTATTGTTCTCTGTCAAGTTGATTGTGTCCTAAGAACACTCGCGGTGTCCTGAAATGTTCGCAAATAAACAAGATGGGGGTGTTCTGAAGACGTTTTTGAGAACACTCCCGGTGTCCTGGAATGTTCGTAGGGGGTGTCCTGAGGACGCTGTCCGTATTGTTCGCTGGCAAGTTCAAAGTGTTCTAAGAACACTCACATTGTTCGCGGACATTAAAAGTTTCCCATAGATCATAGTTTTTATGTATGCAGTGTAGTGCCCTGAATTGGTTGTCGCTCCTGCGTGGTAGATTATACCTATTGTTGTGAAGGTTTTCTTACCAAGTGATATTTGACCATGTGTGAATCCAGTCAGCTTGCAGTTGTTTTTGGTACCATCTGCATTGTAACGTAGAAGCATTAGTATTACCTATTTACTATGTGTTTGTCTTACTGACGTGGAGCGATTATCTGAATTGCAGGTAGAGCATAATCTACCATGGTTTGCATTTTGTACAAGTTGATGAAATGGAATGGATTCACAATTTGGTATTGATATATATATGAAGCATTCATTGGGGATTTCTTCTTGTGTCACATTGTTGCAGAGAGTGCATGCATGTTTCCACATGTATGAAATCTGAAAGATTTCATTTATAGGTATGTTTTTGTTTTCCAGTACTTGTAGTAAGTACATTAGAAATTCTTGTGGATCTTCCTGTGAGTTTATAGTGAATTTCACCATTCCAGCACAGTAGTCCAATTGTCGTCTTATTCCAAAAACACTATATGTGTTGTCAGGATTGTTTGCTGCATTTCTGTGAAGTACTAACATTTGCAAACACAATGGGTCTGTACTGTGTGAGTAAATGTTGTCAACAATTGGTGGTAATTGAAATAGAATATTCATTGCTACATTTGAATAGCAACTTACACCAACTATATTTGAGAATTTAAATGGTCCAGGTAGTTCTGTATCTAACTGCTTTTTTTGGAGTTTGTCTTCCTTCTTTAAAGAAGTACCTGGTTTACTTTCTCTAATTGATTCTTTTTTGTTTGTGGTACTTTATGAAGTATTAGTTTCTTTTACTCTCTTTGGAGGATTTGCAGTGACGTCCTGTTGCATTTCTGTTTGATTTAGTTTTCTTTTACAACGTTTTAGTTTTTGTGGAACAGAATATGTGTTTAGATGGGGAGTGTATAGTGAGCGAAGTCTATTATATTCTAAAATGCAAGGAATATCAGCGTTTACTTTACTTGCATCAAAGTTGATTAGAAATAGGCCGTCAAGTGTACGTAAGCGTGATAGTGCTACGTAGCTCATGCCTTCTTTAAAGACTGTGTTACCAATATCTATCATTGCTTTGTCTAGGGTAAGACCTTGTGATTTATGAATCGTGACTGCGTATGCAAGAGTTAGAGAAAATTGTTCTCTGCGTACATACGTATCTTTGAAGAGAAGGAATCTAGCTGTTGAGCGTCCTATCCGTTTTACTTCTGAAAGTTTGTCAAAGAGTATATTGACAAACTGAATTTTGTTGTCACGTGGGTATGTTTGAAAGCCAACAACTGTACCCAGTGCTCCATTAACTAGTCCTTGGTCCACGTCAAGGTTACGTTTAAGCATTACTCTGCAATTTAAGGATAATTTTAACATCTTTTCTAAGCCTGCTGTGTTTGAGATTGATTTTTCTAAATTATTTAGTCTTGTTGTGGCTTGGTCACACATGGGTAGTGTCATACCATGTACATCTAGTTTGTCTGTGGCACTAATTTCCATTATTGGTTGCATTTCTTTACTTAGCATGATTTCATTGAATTTGAAACAGCTTGCAAGAGTTGGCATTAAGGCCATACAATTGACATTTTTGTGGGCTAATTGTTCCATAACATCTGTAGCACATGCATTATCGCCATAAAGTGCATTAATGTGCCGGGTTTTCAATGTTGCTTCTGCTTCTTTAGAAAGTATACCAACTCTCAAACTTTTTAAAATGTTGGCATAAGTTAGATCTGCAGATTGGTGCATGTTTTCTGTTAATTCTCTGTATTGGAAATGTTGCCAAAGGTTGACATTTCCAATGCTGCCAACAGTTTAACGGCAGAGTTTGTGCCCTAATGTTTTAAAACTAGGTTCACCTTTTACTGGTGTTAATTGAAGCAGATCTCCAAAAACAATAATGTGTTCTCCTGCAAAGAGCTCTTCATAGTCTGTTTTGAGTACTTCTTGTAATCTGAGGTGAATCAAAGCTAACATCAGGTTGGAGACCATGCTCACTTCATCTATTAGTAGCATTTTCATTTGTTTCAATACTCGGTGTAATTCCATTGCAGCTTCTGCAGAAAGTTTGTAATAGTCTAATTTGTTCTGGTGTTCTACTGGTAATAGTAGTAATCGGTGTAATGTAACACCACCTATGTTGTAGGCAGCTAAACCTGTGGGGGCAGTGACAACAGCTGACAGTTTGTTTTTTGTCAATTGTTGAAGGAACTTACTAATGATTTTGATTAGGAATGTTTTGCCAGAACCAGCTTCACCACTGACGTACAGTAGTATAGGTTTATAATTATGGCAGGAACATTCTTTAGTTTCATGTTTTACACCATGCGCAATTTGTTTTGTTACTTCTTAAAAAATGCTACTTTGCTCATTGTTTAGTTTTGATTGTAGTATAGTTAAGTCTTCCTTATCTTCATACTGACACACGGTGTTTTCTACTTCTATCATAGCTAATTCTGCCTCATTTGTTATTAGTGGTTCTCCCAGTGGTTCTTGGCTCCCTGTTACAGAAGGTTGACTACTGTCAGGAGTATCCTTATCTAGTTGAGCTTGGAGTTCTTCTTCATGTTGCTGTTCATTGTGCAGCATTGTTTTGTACTGTGTAAAGTTTACATCAGTTATAGTGCTTTCATTTGCTTTGAAAGCATCCTCATATGAGTCATAGTTATCTAGTAATTGTTCTTCTTTAGTCCATGGTTTGAAGAGTTGTAGCAGGGACATGTAATATACTTCTTTATGTTGAGGAGTCTTCAATGACAATTTGATATGATTAATTAAATTTGGTTAAGTGAGTTTAACTAAGCTGCCTTCACAGTCTGTCACTCTATATTTACCTTTTTTTTTCATCGGGTTTCATATTATTTTTGTATGTGTAGTTTTGGGCTATTTGGTATAGACACATGTTTTCCAAAGTATTACTTCTGTTTGGGTAGTATGTGTCCGATAAATTGTTTTTTAAAATGTCTTGGCTGTTGGGATCATGTTTGGCTATTGTTTCTATATGTTCATATGATTTTAGAACTCTTTTTCTAGATTTAGCTGGACCAAGACTTAGCCATACTATATTTTCAGATTTACCATACAATGAAGTACCAGTTAAACGATCAGCTGCTTCATAAGATCCACATTCTCTATGGGTGAGCATTTTTATGCCCAAGCTGTATAATTTCTGAGATACTGTTTTATCTGATGACAGGTCATTCCAGAGGTCTTGGAGCTCTGCCTTTTCTGCTTTAGTTAAGTATGCTGTGACATATCGTGCAACTGCAGTAGAATTGTCTGCAATGTACTGCACATCTAGGTTTGCATTCCATAAGTGGGCAATGATTGCATTTTAATCATTGATATATTTTCTTCTTCTTTTCTTTTTATGTAATATGTATTTTTAGGTGACTTTCCTTTAACAGTATGTCTAACTGAAGACATGAGGTTGTTTACTTGACCTGTATTTGTAACTGGTCTAGGGAAACCAAATCAGCATTTGGTGTAGTATTTGCCTTTGTTTTTGTATTTGCGATGACAATATTTTCCACATTTGTGTCTTTGAAATTGTAAAATTTGTGCACAAAGATCACTATTTGTGGCTTCTGATGGAATTTCACAAGTGACATATTTTTCAATAAACTGTAAAACAGTGGAATCACTGTCTTGACCAAATTTAGGAGCATCTTTAATCCATAAAAGCATGTGGATATGTGGTGCTCCTCTGGCTTGGTATTCTTTTCTCCAAAAGAAGTGTTGCACTTCTCCAAGGGGAGGAACAGTTAGATTACAAATAAAATGTAGCATAGCAATGAAGCGATGGTGAAAATATCTTGAAACATTAACAGGATCCAAAGAACAAGGTTCTCCAGGTGTTAGAATATCTATGTTTGTTTTGTTTTTATTTGATATGCGTAGGAAATCATGTACATCTTCCCATGCATATTCTGCACAACTTAATGTAACAAACCAAGAGGGTGGGCCAAGGTTTCTGATCATACAACGTACATCTCCATGACGTCGAAACCAGTACTCTTTAGTACCACGCATATTTGCTAATAGATTTGTAATATTTGATTGTAAAACCTCATCCTTTTGTTGCACTTTCTCTAATAATTGTGTAGCTGTCATATTTTGAAAGTGTGATCCTGATTTTAATATGTGTGCAACTCCGTAACATAAAGTTGCTAGTTCTCTTTCAAAGAGTAGGTGGAATATGTATTCCACATTTTGTCTAAATCTGGGATCTTCAGAATACATCCGTAATGAGCGGTATTCTGAAGCTGATATTTGAATAGGTCTATCATCATACCTTCCTCCTTTGCCAGTTGGAAAGAGTAGAGGAAAAGCACGTGCTTCTATACTTTTTTCCCATATACTGATTGGCGATCCTTTTGTTTGACGCATTTGGTAAGTTTCCAGTACATCTTGTACGGTGTCATTACAGTGCAAAGGATGAATTGTATACTAGTCTAAAGTATTTGATATTGTAGCAGGATCTAGTAGTTCAAATTGACCAGCTTCTTGTGTTTCTTGAATTATTTCAGTTGTATCTTTCAAGTTTTCTTCAATATTAATTTCTTTGTAATATTCATTATTCTCTTTAAGATATTGGAAGGCTTGTCTAACTTTATATAAATCTACCAGCTGTTGCCATATTTTTTTGTCTTTTGTAGGTACTCCATTTACTAATACTGGGATATGGTGAGGAAGGACAAGTACATGTGGGGCAATGGTATGACGTTTTTGTTTTAAAATGATCTTCAACAAAAGTTTTCAAATTATTAAAACTGGTCAACAGTAAATCAATTTTTTATTTTATGTTGTCAAGCGTGTTTTCCATAACAGCTTCTTCAGAGGTAGTTTCTATTTTGTTATGCTCTGTACAAAGAAAATATATATATGTTAAATTTATACAAAATAATAATATTTAAATGGTTTATATTATCAAGTGTTACCATTAGTTTCACTATCTTGTGACATTTCTTCATGTGGGAAATTTTTCTCTAGCCATTCCAGAGTACTAGACAATTTTGTGAGAAAAAAAAAAAGATAATATATTTTTTAATCTAATACAGAAAGTTTATAAATATATGAGTAAAATGAAGTACACTTACTATTTCTGGTAAGATAAGTCCTATGTATTCAGTGGGTCTGGTCTTGTTCTCAGTTCTGTTGTGTCTGTGAGGTAATTATGTTGGAAGCCAATTTATGTTCTTGTGGTATATTCCATTTCAGAACATATTGTATTTAAATGAATGGTTAGTGTGTTACATATATGGGTTACATTTCTTATGTATTACTATATATAATGTGTTTGTGTGCTGCTTTTTGAATTTGTTAAATGTTCCTATATTATGATATAACAATCAAACATACCCCACCACCCCCTCCACCCCTGCCAAACAGTTTTTAGGTAGTGGTACTGTTCTCCGAAAATGTCCGCAAACATTAAATAAGTTCGGGGACATCACGTTCATAAGAAGAGATCTAGTCAGTTCCATATAACATGTATATAAAGTCATTATTGTTAAGTTGTGCTACTAAAAACCTTTGAAATTCAGTGAAAAACACTTTGTTAAAGGGACGTTATGGTTAAGTTGCGCTACTAAAAACCTATGAAATTCAGTGAAAAAAACTTTGTTAAAGGGACGTTATGGTTAAGTTGCGCTACTAAAAACCTATGAAATTCAGTGAAAAAACTTTGTTAAAGGGACGTTATGGTTCCAAGTAAAACCGAAAAACCCTTGAAATTCGCCAGTTATGGTAAGCTAAGCAACCATAACTCGCGCCACCACCGTGCACTGCTAAGACTAACACCCAAGACATCAAAGATGACATCACAAATGTCATTGATGACATCACATGTGTATGTACTTCTCATGAAATATATGTAGAAGGGATTCTTATTATGTTGCGAAAAAAGTGTCAAGAATCATTGCAAGAAATATACCCTAATAAGTGCATTGAACGATGCATTGATATATAAATAGCATCCTATTATGGGGTTCTATCTAGTATACTAAGCTACTCATACAGAAACATAACATTGCGTGCAGCGTACAAGATGAAGGTATGATATTCGTAATGTTAATATGTTGAATAATGAAATGATAATTGTTTTCTTAATAGATTTTTGTGTACTGTGAAATATGTAATAAGTAGCTAATAAAACCCATGTATTACATAACTGCATTACTATAGACAAAACACAAAGACACAAGAACACATACCAATATGGGTATATACAGGGAAAGTGAAGTTAGCAAAAAAGCACAAGTAGTAGCAGAAACAATTCATAACTTAACTGATTATTTTCATGCAAATAAATGATTGTTCTGTTTCAAAGCTGCTATTTACCCTATGTATATGTATCACTTGATGTGATTGGACCCACAGGGAAAGTACAGCCATAAAAAAAAAAAACAACAGAACTATCAGAAAGTGCTCATAAGTCTAGTGATTATCTTTATGCACAAAAGGATTGCTGTCTTTCAAGCTTGTGTTTTCCCATATGTATATGTTTCATATGATGTGACTGTACTCTAAGGGAATTACTGTAAGAACCTACTAGAAGGATACGTCTACAAATAAAATAAAATTCTTAGTTTCTGACTGTTACTGAAGAAAACCATGTGGCCTAGATATGTCAGCAAAAGATAAAATAGTGAGCCAGACATATGATGTCATCAGTGATGTCATCAATGACATTTGTGATGTCATCTTTGATGTCCTGGGTGTTAGTCTTAGCAGTGCACGGTGGCGGCGCGAGTTATGGTTGCTTAGCTTACCATAACTGCCGAATTTCAAGGGTTTTTCGGTTTTACTTGGAACCATAACGTCCCTTTAACAAAGTTTTTTCACTGAATTTCATAGGTTTATAGTAGCGCAACTTAACCATAACGTCCCTTTAACAAAGTTATTTTCACTGAATATATATATATATATATATATATATTCAGTTATATATTCAGTGAAACAAACTTTGTTAAAGGGATGTTATGGTTAAGTTGTGCTACTAAAAACCTATGACCTATGACTAAAAACCTTTGAACTGCCTTCAATACCAGGTGAAACAGCTACCAACACGCTACATTATATTTAACCCAGTAATATCCAAGTAATATTGCCTATGATTGTATGCCTCCCATTGTGTTACCTAGCATACCAGCTCTATACCACCTTACTGATGCCATACGTGCATCCTTTCTATTGTTTAGCTATTGGTCCGTCGCATATGCATTATGCTAGCCTTGTCAGATCTACCTGCCTTGCCCGCAAATAGACAGTAGCTTTACTCTGCTACACCTACTGCTTGAGCCACATGCTCAGTGCCAAATTTTAGACCTGTGGTCCCATTTATGAACGTTGTCTTAATAGCTATCCACACAGCACATCTATCCCTAGCCCACCCCTCAACTAGTCTTACACACATGATCACGACATGCACCTCCCACCTTTTTACACGGTCCTATTAAGGACACTCCTCCACATAATAACCCTGCAAGACTTCACTATGTTAAACTACACACCTCTACCAGCGTCTGCGCATAATGCCCCTAAGCAGATTGACATGACCTCTAGACCGTGCACCCTATTACAGAGGAATCTCAAATTACGCGCAAGACTCCCAAGACTGTACGACCCCTACCTAAAAAAGTATCAAGCAATGCTACTACTAGACCCTGCAAAACTAACCATTTACAGCACCCACTCCAGCTGAACAGTAGACTCTTCCGAGAGCCCACTTCTGCTCGAAATGCAATCTTAAGATACAGCCTTCATTGCCCCAACCAGCACAGTCTAGGATTAAGGGCGCTCTTGTAAATGCCCACTCTATGGTTGCCCACGAAGCAGATATAGCCGATTTAATACAAAAGAAAATATGGACTTCCTAGCGATCACTTAATCCTGGCTCCACCCAGCAGCTGGTCCAGCAATTATGTTAGCCATCCCAGATGATTACACCTTGCTAAGTCTAGATCGTACCACCTCCCTACAATATTGACTCTTGTGAACTTCTAACCACCAAGCTAGCTATATCCAACACACAGTCAGTATCCATCCACCTTATATACCGACCTCCAGGACCTCTAGGATCCTTTGAAGAGGACCTAACCAACTTCTTGTCCAACAAACTTAAAAACTCCTCTCAAAGTACCATACTAGGTGTTTCCTCCTTGGCTTCAGCGACCCCCTAGACCCTAATGCAACCTTAATCAACAACTCCTTAGAAGAACTAGGTTTTACCCAAAAGATTACAGCTTCCACTCATACCAAAGGCAGAACCCTTGACTGGATTGCCGAGCACAACTGCCCAATCACTGTCACCTCCATCATGCCCCAGTCCTGGTCCGACCACCATCTGATTACATTCTCACTAGAGGCATCAGCTACGCTGCTTACCGACAGTATGGCACCAGCGGTCCCCACAAGAAATAAAAGAAACATTACCCCAGAAAACCTCCTCCCTTTGATATTACCCACTCTCAACTCTATCCCAGACCATACTGATCCCCTTACTATGGTAGATATGTACAACAAAGTGAAGTTATCATCCCTTGATGTCATAGCACCACTTAAAATGAGAAAGAGCAAACCTCATAAACATGTGAATACATGGTTCACTCCACACCTAAAAGTAATTGGACAAGAGAAACGTTGCTGCGAAAAAATATGGAGACAAGATCCATCCAAGACTAATAAGAATAACTTGAGCAAACAAGCTACCCTCTATAAAAAAGAAATTATCCTTGCTAAACAAATATCCTACAACCTCCGCATCTCCCAAGCTAAATCTAACACCAAAGAGCTTTTTGCTATTCTGAAAGAGGCAGAGTCCCCTATCCAAATTCGAGACTCCTGCCGCAAGGACAAAAATTGGTGCACGGGCATACAAAACGTTCTAGCCAATAAAATCTCAACCCTACAAACTAGGATCAATAATAAAAAAGACACTCTTCTTACCACCTCGAAATCTAACAACACTAATACTACAGCACCGTTACCTATTTCCACTCCACCTTATGTATCCATCCCCCATTTCAACTTCCGCAAAGTATCCACTATAGAGGTTGAAAAAGTCATCCTTACTCTTAAGCCTTCAAACTGCCATGGTGACTTATGCCCAGCACAACTTATAAAAGATGCAGCTTGTGAACTTTCCCCTTTCATTACCAAACTTATAAATGCATCCTTCACCTCAGACACCATACCTAATAACTTGAAACAATCCTGGGTCCTCCCACTCCTCACAAAACAAAATCTAGATCCTTCCATCCCTACCAATTACCGCCTTATCACCACAGTACCATTCCTACTTAAAATCCTTGATAAAATAGCATACCTACAAATCCAACATTACCTCGAATACAACATCCTCCTAGGAGTCTGACAGTCTGGCTTCAGACCCCAACATGGTACTGAGACTGCGCTTGTAGACCTTAAGGCACAAATTGATGAGTTGAGAGACGAGGGTTAGACGGCACTACTGCTACTCCTTGATCTCTCAGCAGCTTTCGATTTGGTAGACCATGAGATCCTCTGCAAGTACCTAGAGACGGCAGCCCATTTCTCCCGAGAAGCAATCGATTGGATCCAGTCCTTTCTCAATAACAGAACAATGTGAGTCTTCTCCCCATTAGCTGCTGCTGACCCAATACCTGTAACTTGCGGTGTGCCACAGGGCTCTGGGGTCTCACCCACTCTATACAACATCTTTACAAAGCCCATTTACAATGATCTTGACAGTCTGGGTACCACCTACACGAACTATGACGATGATACCCAGATCCTCATCCCACTGAAAGGGGATTATGACAAGGATTTAGCCTTTGTAAACAGGGTGTAACTCATCATCCGGGCATGGATGGCCTCCCACGGTCTATGCCTGAATGATGATAAAACAAAACTCCTCATCCTGGGCACAACAGCTAACCTTAACAAACTTGGCCAGAATTGCTCAGCATTTGAAATTGATAATAATACCATTGCCGTGGCTAAGGAGGTTAAAACCCTGGGTTTCCACTTAGACTCCACACTTACTTTAAAAAAACAAATAAACGCTATGGCCTCCTCCAAATCCTATACTTGCAAATTCATCAGAGCTGCCAAACCTTTCCTCTCTTCCAATAATTGCATTACTCTAGCTAGAGCTTTGATCCTGCCCAAGTTGGACTATTGTAATGCCCTATATGTAGGCAGTAACAAATACATCATAAACAAGATTAAAATCGTGCAGAATAATGCCTTAAGAGCAGCCCTCAATCTCCCAAAGCAAGCCCACATTTCAGATATTAGAAGATCTGTCAACTGGCTCTCCACAACACACAAGATCTTCCTTAAATCTGTCTCTTTGATCCATAAATGTCTCCACCACTCTGCCCCTCTTTACCTGACAAAGAGATTTACTAGACAAACCTCTTGCCGCCCCTCCAGAAAGGTCAATTCTAACCTCCTTTTGGTGCCGAGATTCAAACGCACCACGACCGGGGGGGGTAGCTTTCCCGTTAAAGATGCACAACATTGAAACTCTCTACAGCCACCCCTAATGGAAGACCTTCCTTGTACACAATTTAGATCCACCCTTGTCCACTGGATTACATGACAACTATAATATACTTGCTTTTATCATCTATTACCCTACATGCTCATCTATAACTTGTAAATTCTGCACATTACAATTTCTGTAAATCTGTTTTATTGTAACTGTTTTCAATGATGCGGATGTGGCCAGTACTGTAACCATATCTGGACTCCATCCATTTCGCCAAATGTAACCTAAGCTCTACAATCCTCTTGTTGCTCTTGCGCCCTGCTACCCTCGGGTTATGCGGGCATTACAAATAAATAAACAAACAAACAAACAAACAAACATGAAATTCAGTATAAAAAAAAAACTTTGTTAAAGGGACGTTATGGGTCCAAGTAAAACCGGAAACCCCCCGATATTCGCCAGTTGTGGTAAGCTAAGCAACCATAACTCGCGCCACCACTGTGCACTGCTAAGGCTAACACCCAGGACATCAAATATGACATTACAAATACTATGTATGTAGTAACATAGGCATAGTGTGCAGCAGACATGATGAAGATGCAATATTAATATTCTTGACATGTTAAATACTAAAATTATAAATGCTTTCTTATTAGAGTCTTGCATACTGTGAAACATTTAATAAGTACCTAATCAAACCCACTTACTACATTATTGCATTACTGCACACAAAACACAAACAGACAACAACACATACAATTAGAGCATATACAGGGAAAGTGAAGTAAACAAAAAAACAGTAGTATTACCCAACAATCTTCATAACCTAACTGATTATCTTCATGCACAGAAATGATTGCTCTGCTTCAAAGCTACTACTTCACTATGTATAACTATCACATACTGTGACTAGACCCTAAGGAAAGTAGTGTAAGTGCAATGTGTACAAATATGTGCATATCCAGGGAAAGTACAGTAAGAAAAAAAACAACTGAACTATAAAACACTGTTGATAACCTTACTAATCATCTTCATACATAGAAAGCAGTGCTGTCTTCCAAGTCTGTGTTTACCCCTTTGTATATGTTTCATATGCTTTGAGTGGTCCCTAAGTGAATTACTGTAAGAACATATTTGAAGTATAACTCTACAAATATAGTACTCTGTACTATAGTATAGTGAAAATATCAGTAAAAGAAAAAAGAGTGAGCCAGACATGTGATGTCATGAATCACATTTGTGATGTCATCTTTGATGTCCTGGGTGAGTCTTAGCAGTGCACGTTGGTGGCGCGAGTTATGGTTGCTTAGCTTACCATAACTGGCAAATTTCAGGGGTTTTTCGGTTTTACTTCGAACCATAACGTCCCTTTAACAAAGTTTTTTTTACTGAATTTCATAGGTTTTTAGAGCGCAACTTAACCATAACATCCCTTTAACAAAGTTTTTTTTACTGAATTTCATAGGTTTTTATTAGTGCAACTTAACCATAAAGTCTACAAACGTCTGACCTCAATGCAGTCCTTCCGGACAGTGCCACATGACCATATGCTGGTGCGCGGCATGATGACGTGTCCAAGAACCTGTACACACTTCACAATAGATCTGTGCTTTCAACTTCAAAATTTCCCTTGCACAGATCCAACACCTATTCCTACTCATCCATTAACAATCTAGTACACAGTACATACTTTAAGCAAAACTGCTATTTATCTTAAAATGGCATTAGCTAATGCCATTCCTCCTCCCCAAGAGACACCACCACTGCTGTAATCAAGGAGCATGAGAAACACTGCCCCCTACCTCAGAAATAACACACACACAACATTTTCCCCTGTCCACCTGCCCTTCCATATTAGTGTTTGGTGCCTCTTCCCTCATTTCCCTCCCCAACTTTCGTTCTTAGCTCTCCTGCCAAAAAAAATAAAAATACATCCAAAAACAACAAAAGAAATGTTCCTTTAGGAACCACCTTTCACAGTTAAAAAATAGAACTAAAAAAAACGTATAGACTCGATCTACTTTATATTTCTCAGTAAAGTACATAGGGCCTCATTACAAGGTGGGAGGCAAGGGATTACCGGCATCGGTAAGGGCACAGGTACCGGTAATCCCTTACCTCCCTACTACGAGTTCCCTTTGCGGGTCCTTCCTTAACGCCTGGTTTTTGCAGGCGTTAAGGACGGGACCCGCAAAGGGAGTCTACAGCTAATTACGGTACCGCAATTTGCGGTACCATTATTAGCGACTTCCCCATTCCCATTGAGCCGTATGGGGGCTCAAATGGGAATGGCACTGGTGAATGGGGAATTACCGGTCCCTCCGACCTCGGAATGGACCGTAATTGCTCCATTCACCAGGGCGGAGTCGGAAGGGTTTTGGAGGCAGCCATGGAGCAAATAGCTCCATGGCTACCTCCAACCTCATAATGAGGCCCATAGACTCAATAAGATTTTCCAACATTTCCATTTGCATTTTGTGTTATACTAATGGCAATATTGGGGCGTTCATCCTCTGTTCCAGGGACTGGAACCGTGGATACCGGCCCAGTAGCCCAAGGTGTCAGCCCAAGCGAAGCAAGGGTGGATAACAAGGTCTCTGGATCATTATCCCCCCATTCCAGCCCCTGAAATGAGGGATGAAGGCCATTAGCAGTCTAGGTTCCCAAAGCGGGAACCTGTGGTACTAAAAAAGAGGATTTTTTTTTCCTACACCAGGACGCCACAGGCCACCATGGAAAGGGAAGGTGGGGGTTCCATACAGGGCCCCTCTTCGCTTTCCATGGGAGCCTGCAAAAAGCAAAAAGAACACCCTATGACCATATTACTACAAGCACATTTTTCTTCCCTTTCAAATCTATCCTAATTTCGAATAACTTTACCACAAAGCCAGTCCCAGGTGGACATGGCCACTTTAATCCTATGTTTTGTCCCTTCTGGTTATGGCCAGTAGCCAGATTCTCCGGACCATGACCTTATTCCATGACCCAGACTTTCTGGCTACTGCCCCTGGCCACAGGCTACACCTCGGTCACTAAAGGTATGATGCTATTATTTTTAACTACATTATGACACTTGTCAAATAAGAAAACACTGCCACATTTGCAAACCCATGCTTGTAGATCCTTGCAAATGCGCCTTACGCACGTTTGCTGGAAATCCACCCACGTTTTATTATTTCAAAACTGTCAAATGAATGCACATACAATCGTCAAATAAACTCTGCACAAAATCCCACCAAACTTTGTACACTCATTCGAAATCAGGTCAGAAATATCCTATCCCACCCACATCACCCCTCACCTCCCCAGAGATTATTTCATAAATTTGACAAGTGCAATGCTCAGAAAATGCACAGAAAATATTATTGTCCCGAGGGTTCTGCCATGTATTTTATACATACGTAGATCTATCGCAAACATTTCCAATTCACCTTACCTCACTTTTCCTCTTTTATAAACATGCAAAATCTGGCAGCAGGATGCGCCCATCTTGTGCTATTCTTATCCATTGCTGCATCGACCTAAGGTAAACTGCCCTGACGTCACTAAATCATATGCCCCGCCCTTGAGCCTCACATCACCAAACCTAGTTATATTCTCCACCTTTCTCGGTCATGTACCCAGTCAGCATAGCCAAACGCGCCCATAATCACCTAAGTGACGTGACACAGAACCCGAAAATGAACACACATCGACTCACAACACAGCACGTCACAATTCGGGATATCAAACCGTACTTTAAAAGAAAACAACAACAATATACAATTTGTAAAGTACTTTTATTTCACAATAAACATTCCAAGATCATCTGACTATTACCATGTTCAATCAAATTGCAAATTTGATTCTTCGCTCGCAATCCAAAATGTTTATCGTGAGGCACGCGTTGTTCTTTTTGCTTACACAAGGTGTTCGTTTTCGGTAAAACAAGCACTTGGGTCGCACAGTGAATTCCAGTGCTTCTGCATCAACTTGGGCCTAGACCACCATAAAGGATGTTATGTTGCTCCTAATCGCTAGTACAGCGTAAGGGCATATGGGCCCTTGGTGATTGTCCCAAAAAAGAGTCACTGTGATCCAGTTGTTCACAACTATGTTCAGATGCCAACTGAAAAACCCATCAGTTGGCATCTGGAATCTATGACAATCGCAGAATGGCAGAATGTATCTGTTTCGAAAACATAACAGAAAATGTGTCTCACTACCAAAACTTTATCACAATTTATCTATTGACTTATTAATTTGGCATAGAGTTTAAACTAACGATTAGCACAGATATCAAACAATCTCAACAGAGAGAAAACAACATGTCAAGTGATACATAATTCGAGATGGTCATACATGACATTTTAATGAAATATTAGCGTTGAACCTGGGGGAACCGAGAGGTGGTCTAGATGCACCTCGATGCTAGACTCCCCATAACCACGTTAAAAAGACAACTACACACAAAGATTGTACTTGTGTTTCATTGCAATAACCCACACAAAACAGACGAATAGAATGTAACCCAAAAATAATCTTCAGATAATAATACATTAATGCTCGTTCTGGTATTCAATCGTTGAAAATCAAACTTACATTATATTCACCATTTCCATTCTCTTGCCGTAACTCAGACCATAAAGCTCAATGCGTTCACACCAACGATTCTTCATAAACTGAATTTGATGTTCCTTACCCACTTTTGGAATGCATAACCTTATCATATCTGCATTATTACAAACCTCCTTTCATTGAATTCCTTTCGGAATGGTCCCTTTCTCTCAAGGTCAAAAAACAATTGAACCTTATACTGTGAGCCCGATGTGTTGGTTTCCTTAGCTCGCAACCAAAAATTCAAAGCTGGTGACCTTCACTCAGAATCAAAACTTCCCTCACTGCATCCATGAGAACTGTTATTCTCATGCACGTCCATCAGACACTGCAGGTGGCTGCCTGAGGTGCCAGGCTGTAGGGGGCAACAGTCTGACTCCATTATTATTTTAATTACATTTTAACACAGACACATTAGCCCTTTATTTGCCGCGCTCTGGGTGTACCACCAGCACATCAATTTATAAACATCAAGCATTTTAATTAAGAGTATAAAATAACCCGAAATTGCTTCTATTTAATATTAATAAATATTGGACAACCAATATAAACAATATAGAGGAATGGGCATTTGGAATGTAGTTTTACTCTGTAATACCACAAGGTAAGTATGGGGTTGCAGACTGCAGAAGCAACAATCTATATTTACAAGTCCACAATTCCATGATTATACATCTCCATACCTTGAATGCCAAAATGCAATCTCTTTCGCCTGTACTTTGGGCACATATTGTGGAACACCTCCAAATGTACCCTGTGACTTTCGTGCCAAAAAAACACCTGTTTTTTGCTTCTTGCAGCCATATCCTATCCCATCCTCATCACCCATAACCTCCCCAGATATTATTTGATAAGTTTGACAAGTGCAATGTCGTGTTTTTTAATATGTTTTTGCCGCGATGTCCGCGGACACCAAACACGGATCCAAGATGGCGGGCACATCGGAACAATCTGACGCACTTCACACTCTTCACCATCCTATCAGCGAACACGTCACATGTCTGCGGATATTACGCAAGCCGACTAGCCAATCGGTTTCCAGTCCGCGGAGCGAACAGGGAAGTGTTTCCGCAGAGCGGACATAGATATCGCTAATTTTTTATGACCTACTTTTTGATCATTTAAAAAAAAAACCACTGAACGGATTTTCACCAAATTTACTAAAGCACACTTTCGGGACCAATCTGCTGCTCCTGCCGCAAATTTGGTGAAAATCCATCGAGCGGTTTGGGCTGTAGGCGTGAGCAAATTTTTTTCCCTGTTCAGTCTATGGGAAAAAAATACATTTTGGGACCCCCCTATAACTTTGCCCCCCCTGGATCAAACCTCACCAAACATTGCCAAAAATTCAGAGTGGCCCATATACTTTTTTTGCAAAGTTTGGTGAGGATTCGTCCAGGGAGAGCGAAGTTGTAAGCCGCCCAAAATGAGCTCTTCCTATGAGATTAGCAACTTAACCATAACTACACAGCCACTGCTGTGGCTGTGTAATATATATAAATCAAAAAATGATCTGGGCAAGTCCAGATATATAGTGACTCACTATTTTATTGTGGTTGGTATCTTGACATACAACAACTAAAACAAATTATATCAACTTAACTCAAAAAGCAAATTGACACAGGTTGAATAAAAAGACATACATTCCCAATAGGAGAACAACAGAAAACAAATTAATACATTTAAGGTGAATCTAATCTTAAGTAAAAGCATTATGCCTTATCTGAGGCACACTATTTATTTTTGTATGCCTGGACAAATCCGTATAATCAACAGTGTTGTATGTTGGACACCGTCTGGTGATAGAGTTGTCAACACATCTGTGTTTTAGCCTTGTACAACGAGTGTGATGTGATAATTTTACCGGACTTCATCAGGGCAGGATATTGTGTGGTCTGGTCAAGCATGAGGTATCCTGTGATAGTGCATGTGAAAATGAAGCATGTATAAGACAAATTCGCAGATGTGCGTTGAAGTAATCTTGATGTGAGGATCCAAATAGAAACGGGGTCATAGAGTCCACTGTAGTAAGCCTCTGTCGTTTAGGTGCTTGCTGTGCACACTGGGGCAATAGTCCCTCAGCATGTATCCCTTGTGGTAGTGCGACAAGGAATACACGCTGAGGGCCTATCGCCCCAGTGTGATGTGACTATCACATTACACTTGTGGTACAGACGTGCCGACTACTCTATCTAGCCCTGCCTCTTCCTTCCTGCTCTTAACTCTTAGATCAAGGGCATCTCTCGCCCAGGCGTCCAAAGTGAAGGGCAGTCAAAGAAAAGGGCAATTCCTGTTTGGACCTGTTCAGACCAGGATGCTCCAGGGTCCAACCCCCTGCTAAAACAGCAGATAAGCATGCACCAACATGTGTTTACACCCTCTGTCCCCACAGGCCATACCCACCCTCTCTGGTCCTCCCGTGTTGTTCCCTTGTCCCCCCCCCCCTTCCCGCACACAGGAGTCTGTCTGATACATTCTGGTTTCACCATCACCTTCTTGTGGCCAATGCTGGATTTTACTTTTATGGACTTCATTGATTTACGGTGCATCACCCTCTCTCAACTCATGCTGGATGTCATTTGCATCTTGACTCATTGTGGCACTGAATCATGCTGTTCCCATCTTCATCTTGTATCCTGGCTTGCAACATTATGTGTTACTACTGACTTCTGCAATTGTATTCGCTCTCCCCTCCTGCTTCTCCACTCTTTTTGACTGCTTACTCTCTGTTCTTTCCTCCCCTCCCGTCTCCCTTTTTCCTATCTCCTCCCCTCCTCCTCTTACTTCTTCTATGCACTTACTCAATCAGAATCTGAGCACAGTGAGTAGGGAGTCCACATTTGGGTTCCCCCAGGACTCTGAGGGTGACCAACCCCAAGTTCTTTGCAAATTCTTTATTTCACTTATGAGGCCCAACAAGGCTGAAACACGTGTATGGGTTTGCTGTTGGTACTCTTGTTCAGAGGGGAATTGCCATAGCATTTCGGTGCTGGACTGCCCATCTGGGTGGGACAAAGACTGATATTCAAATGGATATTGCCCATCTGTGAAAGGTACATTGAGCAAAAAGTGGAAAAAAACACAGAACAGGTTATCATTCCATGTTCTTTCTGGAGAGGGGCGCCTGCTACCTTTTTTGAAAAAAATGAGCAAGGAACTTGGGGTTGGTCACCCTGAGTTACCTGGGGGAACCCAGACGTGGACTCCTTGCTCACTGGCCTCCGTGAGGCACAGCTCCACCTCACTGATGAGGCCCAACAAGGCTGAAACAAGTGTATGGGGTTGCTGATGGTACTCTTGTTCATAGGGGAATTTCCATAGCATGTTGGTACTAGACTGCCCATGTGGACGGGACAAACACTGATATGAAAATAGATATTTCCCATCTGTGAAAGGTGCAGTGAGCAAAATGTAATGGCTGCAAACTCTCAAACACAAAACAGCTAATCATGCCATGTTCTGTCTGGAGAGAGGCAACTGCTACTTGAAATATGTTTGCAAGGAACGTGGGATTGGTCACCCTGAGTTACCTGGGGGAACCCAGATGTGGACTCCCTGCTATCAGCACCATATAAGCAACAGTGGTCATCCACTTTCAGAATGCACAAGGTATCAAAACATGTCTGCTCATAAATGTAAACTAAGGAGTGGTCAATGGAAGAGCTAAATGTTACTCAAAATAAGGACTCTACCTCCTCCTGCTTTAGAGTAATGCCCAGATCTGAAGCCAACCTCCGAGTCTGCAGCCCTCTCTCTTCTCCTTTAGCATTTAATGTATGATATTTTTTTTTTCTAAACTCAAGGTACCCCGTTAACTACTGCTTGCAAACCACCAATAATCTCATAGAATGCAGATATGCAATACCCGGAGGAAACCTCCTCTGCTCTAATCAAGCTGTATTTAAACTTTCGAAAATGAAAACGTAATGTCAGCATAACTCTACATTCAGCATTTATTTGCATACAATACATAAGCAATTTTTGGCACTTATTCTAGCCAAGACATCTTCTAAATTTGCAAACATTTTCCTTTCAGGACATTGTTTCAGTGCTTAGTCTTGTGCCCTACAATAAATATCGTAAGCTGAGGCAAGTACCACTTACAGCATTAAACGTTGGCACATTTTCAGAAAATGTGAGGAAAAAGTCAAAGAGAATTGCTTATACATCCAAAAAGAGATGCTTTAGAAGCCTACAATTGATTACTTTCCGGTTTTAAACTACTGATCAAGCCCAGAATATATGCGTTTGTGTTGTAGAACTATATGAAACAGAGATTTATACATTCATTTTTGTAATGGTATTTTATGTCTGCGGTGTCACTCGATGAGTTATGGTGTAAAACATGTTTGCTTTATTGGTAAAATGTCATGTTGCAAAAATGCAATGGCACACTTTTTATGTGATAGCTATGGCTACAAGTACATAAATGTATACATAACAACATCACTTAAGGCCAGACACACCAGCACGAATACCTTCATGTATCATGTATTATACGACCAAAGCGATATATGTAACATTCACAATGTGTCAACAACTTCTACCATGCATGTAACATGTAACTAAGTTTAATGCAAGTAACAACGCCTCAATGCCCCTGGGCTGCTTGCGCGCTATATAAATGTAAATACATAAATAAATAAATAAACAAATAAATAAATAAATAAACAAGCAATTTCATCTGAGTGCTGTTTGTAATAACTGGATTTTAACATGATTTTATTCCAAGCATCGTCTCTTAGTATAGCATTTCTGTTTGCCCTACCATATACATTTGATTGTAAGCAATCTGCTCCCACAGGCAAGCGCTGTGTGCTTTAGTACAATGATATTATATTACAAGGCATTAATAACGCGCCTGTACACACGTGTTCCTAGGCGGGAATGCCCCTCACCCTCATTTTATAAAGATAATCTGTTTTTAGATACAATTATTTTGATACTTTTTTTGTTTTGATAGAACTATTAATAGATGTCTGACAACCATCAAATTAATGCATTAAGAACATAGATAAACTGAAATTCCACACTCCTGAACAGGTAATGTTTGCAACATGCATTACAAGATCTTTACAAACAGTTAACGATGTACCTAAAAAAAATATCCCAATGAAAATGACTATCCAATATGCTTTATCCACTTAGGATATTATTTACATATTTCACCCTACAGTAGAATTATATTTGGCATGGTCGAATTACAGGTCGAATTTGTGGCATCTTCCAGGACTCTCCCTTAATGATTCATGGTCCAATCAGAAAATGTTGTTTGGTCATAGTGTAGTGTTGATAATTATTGTCAAGTGCATGGACTTGCTCTCTGGTGTTATTGGTTCTGGAGGTGTGTTCGGGTTCCCATGGTTTTCTTTGTTGGTGTAAGTTGGTAGGATCTCTCATGGCATGATCTAGACAATGGGAGTGGAACATGTGGGAAGAGAGGTGAAGGAGCTAAATTTCTCCTCACAGAAGGAGGAGCATTTCCACTTGATGAAAGAGGAGGGCGGTAAATTGGTGAAGATGTACTGCTCTGTGACAGGCAGAATCCCCATTCCTCTAAGTCAGTTGGGGTGCCTGCTGAAGCATTGGGGTTGGACTCAGGAGGAGTGGGAAAGGAGACGGGGTCAGATCCATCAGGGGATGTCTGGAAGACTAGTGCAAGGGAGCCAGGGCCCAGAGGGCCATCTTCTGGTGGAGGCTCCAACGGAAGCATGGAAGGAACGGTCTCTTGCGGATGCTCCCATTTGGGCACACGCTGTAGAGGAGCAGGAGGGCATACCACTTGAGCAGAAGGACATGGACTTGCAATTCATGTGAGAGAATGCGGCATCTCAGCAAGTACACATGATGAGGGGTATGGAACGGCTTCTGATGATGTGGGGCTATTTAGGAGAGAATGTCTCCACCCGAAGGCAACAGTGCTGGGCAGGTAGAGGTTCACTACGAGGGGCCTCAAGGTGGTGATCATCCTGTGGAGGTGCAGCAGGTGGTGTATTCATAGAGATTTACACAAACAAATACACTTCACTGAAATATGTAACTTGACCTGGAATTATGCTTAACAATACATAGAAAAATACAATACAATACCACTGTTCATTACATTCAAGAGGTTTAAACTATGTTTTACAGATAAAAAGAATATCTATAAATACATGACTAATAAAAAACACTTGTAGGTTCTGAAAATAAATAATTCATCCTTGCTCGAAAAGCAAAGTAGCTGCTCATTGTTGTTCACATCTCAATATATAGTACACATGAAAAAAACCTTCTGACTGATACCCTAAAACTGATATAACGAGGTTGGATGAATAGGATTTAATTTAAATGGCCTCCTCTTCTTCAGGGAAAACCACAAGTAATTTACTAAAAATAAATATCACAAACACAAAAAACAGTAAAACATGTATTTAAAAAACATACAAATTATGCGCATCCAAAGCTATGACTTTCAAATACACAATATCTATTTCAGCCACATGCAATAGCTGCCTGGCATTTTGGGAGAGAGTGCATCATTAAATTGTGCTCTGCGTGCAACTCAGCTAAGGAGTCAGTTCAGCAATTTATGTTATTTTGCCCTTATTATAGGGATGGCCATAGTCCAGATATAAAATCTTGCCTCAATAATAATCAGATAAAGAATGCATTTTGTAAGCTGGCATGCCGATTAGATTTATTTTTTGCATATCTAGGTGTCTATTTAAAGAATGGCAAGTAAGATCTATCTTTGCAAACACTGGATGAACTTGTGTGGTAGGAATCCAAAGATGCCAACCAACTCCATTAAAACATTTGTTAATTTCATGGGTTATACATTTATATTTTTATTTAAAAATTACAATGAATTCATTTTAAACAACATGTTTTAAACATATTTACTTTGGCGTTGCAGGATATTAAGAGCTGTTAGTGCTCTCTGGAGGCAGAAAAGGCTCTGCATTTTGGCCAGGGCTCTGAATCTTAGCTAAGGCTTCACATTTCCACACAGATAAAGACTGACCCCAATTGTGAGCAGGAGTGTGAGACTCATGTGTGAGACCCAGGTTGAATCTAGTAGATTTCAGTATTTTGAATGCAAAGAACTGTGTTTTGAATTTGGCAATGCATAACATGATGTTATCTTTTGCACCACAACACCAAAGTTATGGGATTAGAGTGCACTGAAAAACATGAGATTGACATGCACTAAGTTATACTAATATCCTCTAACCCCTAACATAGTCTCTATTATCATTCAGGGCAGATCAGTCCATGACCGTTGTATAAACTCGGTGCAGATTGATAAACTGAATGTGCAAGGAATTTGGGCTGTGCAGGGTTAGCTTGCAAATGCAAAAATAAAACGTGCAGAATTAAGGCTGTGCTGTGTTTCAATGAAGACGTGACAAGCTAGAATTGTGGAATGTGAAATCCGATATGCTCAAAACTAGTTTATTGTTTAAAAGAGTTTCAGAGCAGGAAATCAGTGCAGAGATGTAGCTATTTGCATCCGTTGCTGCAGCCTGGATCACAGTCAAAGATGGCAGGCAGAGCACATGTTTCTTGGGAGCATTCCAAAGGGAGTCGGTGTTTGATGAGCACATGATGTCACAATCAGAGGCGTGCTTTTCTTACATTTTCTTTAAGGGAAAATACATCAGGATGTAGAGCTCTGGAGTTGGTTCAAAAGGGTTGTGCAGTGATTTCAAAGGGGTTTTTCTTCCTGTGCTGTCATTTGGAGCGTGGGGCACTTCCAGTGCTGGGAAAGTCTTGTTTCGATCTTGGTTCCCCGTTAGTGTGGAGAGTCCTAGCCTGCAGGTTGAAAGGAACGCATCTGCATCACGCTCCCGTGTGCTGCACAATTGAGATCCATCATTGGTATACAGAATCCACATGTATATATACATACAATTCTCTCATCTTTTCAAGATACTCTCTTTTTTAACTATTCCCGTTTCACCCTGCAGGCTGGGACTCTCACACTAACAGGGACCCCCAACTGAAACAGGAATTTCCTGGATCTCAACCAACAACTGGAGATCGGGACCTTTTAAAGACCACCCAGATCCAAAGAAAAATCTGGGTTGAAGGTAGATGTGGTATCTTCGCCATATCAGTTGAAAAAGTCGATCTGATCAAGACAAAACTAAATTACTTGGTCCAGAAGAAGATGACACACTTTGAAAAGTCATCGAAACCGGTCGACCAATTGGAAAGACGATATCCCTGAGAGCATGTGGTATACGGGATTGAATCGATGCCACTGTAGTGGAGAACAGTTTTTTCTCCGCCAATCACTACCGAATGAAATTGTCTTAACAATTGAGATCCACCAGTGGTAAACAGAATCCACATGTATATATATAAAATTCTCTCTTCTTATCAAGATACTTTCTCTTTTTAACTATTCCCATTCAGAGAAGGACTTCATGGTTTGCCTTAACTAAGCAACTGATTGACAGTACATTGCCAACACACTTCTTGGAAGGTCAATTAAAATATATAGGGCCCGGGTGCCCTGGTGAAAAAGTTCCTCTTAGAAATGTTGCTCTACTGAAGTAGATACTGTTTTGCCTTTTATTAAGAATCATATATAGTAAATTACATTGTAGATTTAGCGACATCACTCCTCTTCTTTGCCTCTTAGATAGGCGGTCCACCACCTCCTACTTAGTGACTGACACCCCACACAGGGAAAGGCTACCACAAAACATGCCAAGGATCATTCTATCACCATATATTTTAACTACATATTTCATTTTTACTTTTTCTTGTTATAGGCTCTAGGTGCCATTTGCTTAGCTCTGTTGGAGACCCCACAGGCATCACTTTCTACCTTCATCCCTCACTGCACATACGCCTAGGTGAGACTATGGTGAGACTATGGCTCACCTTCTTATTGCTAATAATGTTTTGGCATTATCTATTACATTTTTATTATGAACTATTAATTTCAGACTTCCTTGTGTTTCTTTTGCACTATTGGCAATTATTAGATTGCCGCATTGGAGTTCCTATGTGATACTGTCTATATTACCAGGCCGGAAATAACGATGCCGTCAGCACTGTACCTGCACCCTTTTCTGGACCGGCACACTATGACCCGCGATGCCGGAAACTACATACCCACAAACATGACCCATAGAGCTACCATCGCAAGCAGCACCATAGACGCCAACAGCGGCAGCCCCCAATGGCCCTGCAGGAAACACTGGCACAATGCTAGTATGGCATCATCATGACTTTCATCGACATGGAAACATGGGCATAAAAATGCTGTTGCCATCGTGAAAACCGCACTGGAATCACCAGCATCGTGGAACAGGCATTAAGCAGTCTCAGGTGTGCAGCAACAGGCCACAGGTGGCCCATTTGCACACCATGAGCACTGTGAATTCTCAAAAGGAACAAACCCACACTTTGAACACCTTCCAACACAACCATGCTGGCAGCTGCTGTAGAAGTCATGGAGCTGTGGGCCCTGCATGCAGGGATCCAATGTGAACTGGGATTGGAAGAGGCAGACAGGCAGAGGAGATGGCAGAGGCACAGGAGGAGAAGGAGGTGGACGATAGCCATGCAGAAGAACAATGGCCAGCAGGTATCACCCCACAGGTAGCCACCCATACCCCAGATAAGGGTCACACCCTGGAAACTCACAGACACATAACCACCAGAGTCAACCTAATCAAGGATGACACCTGAAGCCTCCAGACCACCTTCCCCCTTTGCTAAAGGTAGCATTAGTGCTGCATTTCCTGGGCACGGAACCTATCAACACACTGTGGGAGATCTGCACGGGATATCCCAGGCCTGTTTTTCAAAGGTGCTAGTCCAGGTCCTTAATGCCATCCTGCGTCAAATGTCTGACCACATTGACCTCCCCAAAACACTGGAACATGTTAATTCCACAAAAGTAGGCTTTAATGCCGTTGCAGGCATGCCAAATGTGATAGGTGTGTACTGGACTGCATGCATGTTCAGCTGGTGGTCAAACATGCCAATGAGGAAGTCTACTGCAACCTGAAAATGTACCACTCTTTGAACGTTCAGGTCATCTGTGATGCAGACCTCCTAATAACCCATTGCAGCGCACGTTTCCCTGGATCCACACATGACTCCATGGTGTACGCTCCCAGGGTACATGGCACGATACAGCGGAGAGCGGACCTGGCTGTTGGGTGAGTGAAAGTACCTACTCATAGCATGTGCACTGTGGAGGGGGGGTTGTCCACTGTCACCAGTGCAGGTGCAGTATGCAACAGTATGTGCACAGATTGCATGCATAAGCTGGAGCGCATGTTTGGCATATGGGGCAAGGGTAAATGGAAGGACACACCATCACAATATGTGTAAAAGTGGACAGGCACATCACATGCACTACAGGTACCAGAATTCATTGCCCCATGCCACCTACCACATCATGTACACTGTGCACATCCCCCACCACCTGCATCACAGCAATGTCAGACAATGTGACCTACCTACCCACCAGCAGTGCATTCCACAGCATGAAGCAAGGCGACATGCCAATCACAAGGGCACAAATACCGTATGCATGTAACTTGAATCTGAACAATGAAGGAACACAGAATAATAAATCGGAGAGATGACCGATATACAACAAGCAAATGCAAATAAACATGGCACACATCAAAGATAGTGTAGAAGCATGTGTCAGCATAAGGATGGAGGATAGCACAGGGGCAACGTGCTTATCTTGGAAGCAAGATCAAGCATAGCAACAGGGGTTTGAATCCCAGATCTGCACTTAGAAAACCACCTCGGGTATTAAGTGCATTAAAAATAAAACAATTAAGGGTAATGCCAAGGTGGGTGTTATATGGTGCGGGAAATGTGGGTGCAACCGAACTCACTGCAATACAATACACCAAAAACATGGGTCATCTGTGCCATTCAGTCTGTCTTGCGGCAATCCTACATGACACAGGCCCAAATGCAAACATGGCTGCATTGTCACTACCACCACAAAGACTGTGCCACCCCTTGTGTCCCTACCATGCAGGTGATTGTGGATACCACTTGCTGCCATGGCTCATGACCCCTGTCAGACACTCACAAAAATCAGCATGAGGCTGTCTACAACCATGCCCACATCCAGACAAGGTGCCCCATCGATCAAACATTTGGACTCTTGAAGTCAAGGTTCCGCTGCCTAAATAGATCTGGGGGTACCCTGATGTATGGCCCCATGAAAGTGGGCAAGATCGTCCTGGCCTGTGCCATGTTACATAACATGTGCGTCAGGTGCAACATTCCCCTATCCCCAGACATGGATATGCCTCCAGCGGAGGGGGATAACAGCAGTGACAGTAAGGCTGAGATGCCATTGCCCCATTGCAGGGTTGACATGGGCGGACATGAGGCCCGCTTTCAACAACTACTTTTAGATACAGAGCACATGCACATGGTCTAGGCCATACACCACAATCAACACTGTACAGTTAATAAATCACACTTTCATGAAAAGAATGAATGTCCAGTCATGATTTGAAATGACACCCAGTGTATTAAAAGGGAATGATATGATATGGCATTTATAACGTGCCTATACACAAGTGTTTCAAGGCGCGACGAGGAAAGGGAGGGGGAACAGAGGGAAGACAGAGATCCGACTAGGCCAGGTGCCATTCAGATCATGCAAGTGCATGTGTAGGGGAAAGAGGGAAAGTGCAAGAGAGAGGAGGAGGGGAGAGTGCAGTACATGGGATAATAGACTAATAACAAAAGTAAGTACGGCCAGCTGGTGGCAAGAGTAAGTGCAGACATCTGGTATCAAGTGCGGGTAGAGGGACTGTAGGGATACAGCGACAGTCCCGAGTGTGGGGGTTGCCAGGAAGGCCGTGCAGTTGTGTGACTGATGGTGGAGGGGAACTGGGCCCGAGATCAGAGGGTGGCCAGGTAACCAGTGCAGTTTCAGCCAGGGGTTCAGCAGGGGAGAGGAGGAGAAAAAGCAGAGGCAAAGAGAAAGGTTTTGAGGTCCTTCCGGAACCGGAGATGGTTCTCCTCAAGTTTCAGTGAGGCAGCAAGACTGTTCCAGATGGCGGCACCAGCCGAAGAGAGAGATCTACCACCAACATGTTGCTTTGAGAAGTGACTGACCCTGAGGGTGTTGGAGGTGGATGAGTGAAGAGCTCGAGAAGGAAGATATTTAGGAAGAGAGAGTTGAAGATTTAAGGCCCCTGGCCCCAGAAGGCCTTGAGAACAATGCAGAGGGTTTTGAACGTAATCCTTGCAGACACTGGGAGCGAGTGCATGGATTTCGGTCCTGGAGAGATACAATCCCTGGGCTTGAGGCCAAGGACAAGTCTCACAGTCCTATTCTGGATAAGTTGCAGAGGGCAGAGAGTAGACGCAGGCAGATTTAGAAAGAGGATGTTGCAGTAGTCTAGTCTAGAGAGAACCATAGCTCTTTAGACAGTGACCTTCTGGGGGAAGGAGAGGAAAGGAAGAATACCTCTGAGGAGGTGCAGCTGGTAGTTTCACTTCTTAGAGATGTCAGAGATGTGAGGAGAGAAGGAGAGTGTGGAGTTGAAGATGACCCCAAGGTTTTTAGCCTCACGCGTGGGCAGAGGAAGAGGGCCAAGAGAGGCCGGCCAGAGAGTGACAGGAGGGAGCGGGTGTGCTGATGAGGAGAATATCATTCTTACTGGCATTAAGGCAGAGATCATTGGCAGCACACCACTCCTGGATGGCGGAGAAAAAAGGAACTGGTGGACCAACACCTCCTCCCCATTTATCCCTACCCACACCCCCTCCACAACTATGCTTACCCAGAGCCCATCCCCAACTATCCCTCCCCACAACCGCTCGGCAGCTATACCTCCTCACTGCCCCACCACAACTATCCCTCCCCACAGTCCCTCCTCAACTATCCCTAACCACACCCCGTCCGCAACTTGTGACACAATCTCAATGAGTCAGTACGAGACACTCCATCACACATGTTTGTCCCAGGCCTATGCATGTGGCCGCTTTTCACCTGGGCCGGCCTTGTGCCATTCAGCAGACAGGTGCACCTCGAGCTGCTATGGAGTGAACAACCAGGTGTTGAGCTGGTGGACGGCATGTATGATGACTCACTGGCCATCAATCCAGGGCCACCTGCAGGGCCATTGTGAGAGACTTGGCCATGGCGGATATTATACTGTTGCCCTCGCAGACCCTCCTGGCCAGGTGTACAATGGCTGACGAGTGCACGTGCACTGTGATGACCAGTGGCTTGCACACTTTCCCGCATGACTTGGGCCTCAGTGCGGAGCAGGGCTGCCTTTTGTCAATGTGGCACAGTCAGACGTCCTTGTTTCTGACAATGGGGGAGGGCGGGCTGAATTTCAGCTGCTCATATGTGGTGTGATCCGTGGTGTCCCCAGTGTTCTAGCCAACATCATCAGCAGCTTCTTGATCTCTGCTATCACGCGCAACTGATAGCGAATGTTGGGGTTGGAGAAATGGCCCTCCTCTTGCCGTCACCATTGTAGGAAATGGTGTCATGGCAG